>NC_042630.1:60153495-60460611 GCF_901001135.1 Rhinatrema bivittatum
CCCCCCCCGTTCTGTGTAATCCGATTTGATATGTTTTTTATCATGAAGGTTGGTATAAAAAAGAGTTAAATAAATAAATAAAATAAATGTTAACATATTAAGAGGTTTTGACAATGAAAAACAATAATTACTTGTATTACTTGACCTCTCTGCAGCATTCGATACTATAAATCATCAAATACTTCTAGATCGATTATCAGAAATTGGTCTAGCTGGCAATACTCTACAATGATTCACATCATTTTTTAACAACAGGAGCTACCAAGTCTCATTCAATAATAACGTATCAAAGAAAATTGACCTCAAAACTGGAGTACCACAAGGATCTGCATTATCTGCCACTCTCTTTAATATTTACCTTTTACCAATCTGCCAACTACTAGATGATCTTCAAATAACATACTACCTCTATGCAGATGATATACAACTTCTTATTCCTATAAAAAAAATCCATTGATGAAACATACAAAGATACTTCCATGATTCTTGATGCACTAAAACAACTCCTTTCAAATTTAAAACTAATAATCAATATTGATAAAACTGAATTAATTATCATGAACAAAAAACCCAACTTAATTCCACCACCTCAATTCACCACTAACAATCAAATCAACTTTATTTCCCCTGTCAATCACTCCAGAAATCTTTGAATTATCATGGATAGGAACCTATACTACAATATACACATAACAACTAAAATCAAAGAAGGATAAGCTCCTAGTTCTCAGATGTTAAAAACCTTTTTTAAATTCAATGGACTTCAGAACCGTCTTGCAACTTATTTTCTCAACAATAGACTATTGTAATTCTCAACAATAGACTATTGTAATTCTCTTATGATTGGCCTTCCATCAACAAGCATCAAACCTCTGCAGATTCTTCAGAATTCAGCAGCTAGAATTTTAACAGGAACAAAATAATATGTTCACATCACCCCAATACTAATGTCGCTTCATTGGCTTCCTATTAAATCTCGAATAGATTATAAGATCCTGTTCATCACTCACAAATTAATACATGCTGATCATCATAAACATACTGGTTTAAAAATCACTCCAAAATTACCAGAACAAATCTTCGATCTAACAATACTTCTTGTCTAAAAATTCCTCCCATTAAAGATGCATGACTATCAACTACTAGAAACAGAGCATTCTCCATTGCTTCCCCCCAAAAATGGAACTCTCTACTGCCATATTTAAGAACTCAATCTAACATCAAAAAGTTCAAGAAGAACCTAAAAACTGTCCTCTTCCAGACAGTCTATATCAATGATCATCCTTAACAACAATCCATCTACAATGAATTCAACCATTCAAATCCAAACAAGAAAAAAACAGTAACTACAACTGGCATCAACCTTAAGTATTACAATTTCAGAAATTTAATATGAAGCCCTCCTTTAAGATGAATTAATACTATTTTTGTTACTTTCCTTTTTACATCTTTCCCTTCTCCCCCTCTTTCACCTCACCATACTCCTCTACCTATCATTTCACTATTGTTATTATTTTCTTCTTTTGCAATTATGTACAATTTATCTGATTGTTGTTTTGATTCTGTAAACCGTTGTGATGGCTAAACCGAATGACGGTATATAAAAACGAATAAATAAATAAATAAATTATATATAATGTATGGACCTAAAAGAGGCATAATTTCAATTGAATTTGTATTTGGAGATGCATGTAGAGTAAAACACATATCATAACCAAGCAATCTGATTTTAATTTCTACTGTGATCAAAATCTAGAATCATAAATTCAAAATGTAATTGTTTAAAAAAACATAAAATAATTCATTCCTAAATAAGAAAAGTTTATTCTGCAACAGAATTAAAGGAAATTAATAACTCAGATTGCAGACACTAATAGCAAAGACAATAAATAATTTACAGAAGGAAAGGGTAGTTGTGTATCTTGAATCAAGGGTGTTGCAAGATCTGAGGCCACATGGTTTTATCAGAGGGAAATCATGTCAAATGCATCTGATTAAGTTCTTGGATGACTACAGAGTTAGATCAATGTCATGAACTGGACATGGTTTGTTTTTATTTCAGCAAAACTTTTGATACTGTCATACACAAGAGGTTCATAAATAAACTTAGCAGCCTGGATATGGGTCCCCAGGGGTGGACTAAAAACTGGTTGTATGATAGAAGACAGAGGGTAGTGGTAATGGAATTTATTCTGAAAACTAAAGGTATTTAGTGGAGTGCATCCTGAGTAATACTGTAGAGGAGTTAGAAACATAGAAACATGATGGCAGAAAAGACCATATGAGCCATCTAACCTGCCCAATTAATTTAGTGGTATAATTCTTGTCACTTCCTTAGAGACCCGTTGGGGTAGATTTTATAATGTTGTGCGAGCGCGTACTTTTGTTCGCGCACCAGGCGCAAACAAGAGTACGCAGGATTTCAATAGATACCCGCGTAGCCGCACATATCCATTAAAATCCGGGATCGGCGCGCGCAAGGCTGCTGATTTTGGGTAGCTTGCACGCGCCGAGCCATGCAGCCTGCCTCTGTTCCTTCTGAGGCCGCTCCGAAATCGGAGCGGCCTCGGAGGGAACTTTCTTTCGCCCTCCCTCACCTTCTCCTCCCTTCCCCTACCTAACCCACACCCCCGGCCCTATCTAAACCCCCCCTACTTTTATCGGCAGATTTACGCCTGCCAGAGGCAGACGTAAATCTGCGCACACCAATGAGCTGCTGGCGTGCCATCACCCGACCCGGGGGCTGTTCCAGAGGGCGCGGCCACGCTCCCAAAACACCCCCGGGCCGAAACCACGCCCCCAGCGCTGCCCCAGAAATGTCGCGTCACCCGCGTCATGCCCCCGAAATGCCGCATCATGACCGCCACGCCCCCGCCACGCCTCCGGCACGCCTCTCCATGCAAACCCCGGGACTTACGTGCGTCCCGGGGCTTGCGCGCGCTGCTGAGCCTATGCAAAATAGGCTCGGCATGCGCAGGGGGGGTTGGGGTAGGTTTTCGGGGGGTACACGTGTATCCTACGTGTGTACCCCTTTGAAAATCTACCCCTCTGTATTTATCCCATGGTTTCTTGAATTCAATTTTGTCTCTACCACTTCAACTGGGAGACTGTTCCACATACCTCCACCAGTCTCTCTGAAAGAAATAGTTCCTCAGATTACTCCTTCTACTCCCTTTCAACCTCACCCAATGACCCCCCATTCTAGAATCTCCTTTCCGTTGAAAGAGGCTCACCTCATGTGCTTGGAAACCTTTGAAATATTTAAATTTCTATCATATCTCCTCTATCTCACCTTTCTTCTAGGGTATACATGTTTAAATCTTGTAGTCTTTCTCATTATGGTTTAGAACAAGATCATTGGCCACTTTAGTAGCCATCCTTTGTCTCTTTGTGGGTGTCACTAAAATCTGGTACAAAATGCACATTTCCAAGAGAGTAGAATGTGGTATGATCTTATAAATGTAAACACTGGTCGAATGCTCAACAATTAACATTTAATGCAACAAAGGGTAGAATCATGTATTTGGATTGTAGACATCTGAGGTACAAGTACTTGATGGGGAGTGAGAACCTGATATACACTGACCGGAATAACCCAGAATCTGAATATGTTTAAAAATGTGAATTTTGTACATATGTCATAAAATATTGCATGAAAAATAATCAATTTTAAAAACTGATTTCTCATTAAATGGCTTTGCCCAAGTTCTGCATTTTTCTGAGTTTTCCATTTTTGAGTGTGACTCATCAAAATGTTTTCTTCGTAATTTCTTTGAATGAGTTTTGTGTTATTTGTTTAGAATGATTTAACATCTTAGAACTAGTTTCAAGCATAATCTTTTGGCTGTTATTCGAAATTATTTTATTTGTGATTTCCAGCTACTTTAAATGTTAGTATTTTGTAAATTGAATGATGGGTGATATATAGTTTATAAAATAGCATTAATTTCTGTCCAGAAAGTGTATACTTATGTTTCCGTATGCATATATATTTATAATGCAGGGCTATGCATAATTTTTCTACCAATATTACAAAAATCCGTGTATTTTATGTGCATAAGAATTGTAACAATTAATTCATAAGAATCCAGGATTAAACATGGATGCAGGTGTTTTATAATGTTTATTTATGTATTTATTTATTTAGCCATTTTATGTACTGTTGTTCCAAATAAAGATCACAACAGTTTACAACATGATGTACATAATATACATTGACAATTACAATGACTTAATGAGGTCAAACAACATACACATTAAAACCTGACATGTATTTGGGATAAGGTATTTAGATTAGAGGACTGGTTCTTAATGTCATTGTCCTTGAGGGTGCATGCTCTGTGCTCAGGTGATTTTAAGTTAGATTATAGGCATTTTGAAATAATCATGCTTTAAGGTCACATTGGAATGCATTTACTTTGCTTCAGATTCTACATACTTGTGAGAATTTAAAATCACCAGTTCAACAATTCCTCTACCAATTCTCCCAGACCTCCACCAGTTCACCTAAACTCTCCAGCCCTTCACTCTGAACCCCCACAAGTTCACCCAGACCTACCATTCAAAAACTACCAACAAAAGGCAAGTCTGATTTCAATTGTGCAAGTCAATTAGCAGTTGTATAATTGTATAGAGAATAGTAATGTGAGTATATGCTACTGACAAAGCAGCAACCTTTATGCATACTTCTGAATACCACCCTAGAACGCCACTATAATGCCCCCTTATTTCATTAACATTGATGTGCATAAACATGAAATTTATAAAATAGCATATACATGTGTCCATGCTTCCTGCATGCATATATGCTAATGTTATGCATGCAACACCCACATAATTCTTTTGAAATTACCTCCCACGTACATAGTTCAATCAAATTTTGCAATTATGATTAATGAGAGGGAGGAGGAATAGCCTAGTGGTTAGAGCAGTGGGCTATGAATCACAAGTCCTGCTGTCGCTCTTTGTGACCTTGGGCAAGTCACTTTACCCTCCATTACCTCAGGTACAAAAACTTAGATTGTAAGCCCTCTGGGGATAGAGAAATACCTACAGTACCTGAATGTAAACTGATGTGATATCTCGATTGATTGAATGTCGGTATATAAATAAAATAAATAATGAGAGAAAGGTACTTACTATAGTTGGAAAAAAAAATTGAACTCATGGATACAAAGGGGAGTTTTATCTCAGTAAAGTTAATGTTCTTGGAATGTAAGCATGATTCAGAATATGCTAGATGTATAAATGAGAACGTGTTTGATTCATTGAGTTCTGGATGAATGAGTATGAGTGACAGTGTGTTGGATGATAAAGCATCCATCAACGCGTACTATGGGGTTACTGAGTGTGTGCTGTGTAGATAAGCATAATTGTGTATATACTGAAGAGGATAGAATGAGTTTGGTAAGAGTAAGTGAGCAGGATTGAGTGTGTGATATCTGACGTGAATATGAGTAAGGAAACAGTGGGGGGCAGATTTTAAAAAAGTACGCCCTCGCATACTTTTGTTCGCGTGACTGGCGCAAACAAAAGTATGCCGGATTTTAATAGATACGCGCGTAGCCAAGCGTATCTTTTGGGGTCGGCGTGCGCAAGGCTGCGCAAAATTGGCAGCCTGCACGCGCCGAGCTGTGTAGCCTGCCTCCATTCCCTCCATTCCCTTTGTTTCCTCCTTTCCCTCCCTCGGAACGGCCTCGGAGGGAACTTTTCTTCCGCCTCCCCCCCCCCACCTTCCCCTCCCTTCCCCTACCTAACCCACCCCTTGGCCCTAACTAATTCCCCCCCCTACTTTTATTCCAAAAGTTACACCTGCCTGAGGCAAGTGTAACTTGCGCGCGCTGGGCCGGCTGCCTCCGATGTGGCGCCAGCAGAGACATGCCCCCGACATGCCCCCAGGAAATCCCCGGGACTCACGCGCGTCCCGGGGCTTTGCGTGCACCAGCAGCCTATGCAACATAGGCTCGGCGTGCGCAGGGGGAGCTCGGGGCAGGTTTTTTGGGGGTATGCACGTATCTTACGCGCATACCCCGTTGAAAATCTGCCCCTTGGTGAGAGACTGAGTATGCTTTTGGAAGGTGAGTGATTGTCACTGTGATCACAGAGCATGAGTATATAGGAATGAGTGAGGTTGCTGAACATTTCCCTGTTTGATAGATAATTCCCTATGTCTTGACTTGGGTGAACTCAGCAGAGTATGATTAACTTTCTGAGAGAGACAGTTCAGGCAGACTTCTGCATTTTTAGCTCGTCTCACTCTTCATGTGGCCAGATAAAAGATTAGCACAGGCAGATTGTAAAAAAAAAAGCAAAAATCATTTTAAACCATTTTATCTAATAGCCTCTTCTAAGAAAAGAGTATTTGCAGCATGCATATACAAAAATGCTCTGCACACAACTGGTTGACCACTAAGAGAAGTCCGATCCTGAAAATGGAAAGCAGAACAATTGCATTAATGTCCATGAAACTTATCATGGGATTTGATAGTTTATAAATCACCACAAAATTGAAGTCAGATAAGAGAATGCACTAAGGGGTAGATTTTAAAACATTGTGCACACGCAAACATGGACACGCAATTTTAAAACAGCATGTGCAAGGGGGTTAGAGATCAGCCCCGGCCCTCCCCCCCCCCCCCCCAAGACTGTCCCTTTTGTTTACCCATGGACTTACACGCATCCTGGGGGTTTACAGGCGTGGCTGGGCCATTTGAAAATTGGCCCGGTGTGTGTAAGGCCCGGCGTGCATAAGGCCAGGGATTTACACATGTAGGAGCAGCTACAAAAGTAAAAAGTGTGCAAGAGGTGTGGCCATTGTTAAAAAATACCATTCTAGAAGCACAGTCCAGGGGTATTCCACACATTAAGAAAGGTGGAAAGAAGGCAAAACGATTACCGGCATGGTTAAAAGGGGAGGTGAAAGAAGCTATCTTAGCCAAAAGATCTTTATTCAAAAATTGGAAGAAGGATCCAACAGAAGAAAATAGGATAATGCATAAATGATGGCAAGTTAAATGTAAGACATTGATAAGACAGGCTAAGAGAAAATTTGAAAATAAGTTGTCCGTAGAGGCAAAAACTCACAGTAAAAACATTTTTAAATATATCCGAAGCAGAAAGCCTGTGAGGGAGTCATTTGGACCGTTAGATAATCGAGGGGTTAAAGGGGCACTTAGAGAAGATAAGGCCATTGTGGAAAGATTAAATGATTTCTTTGCTTCAGTGTTTACTGAAGAGGATGTTGGGGAGGTAGCAGTACTGGAGAAGGTTTTCATGGGTAATGATTCAGATGTACTGAATCAAATCACGGTGAATCTAAAAGATGTGGTAGACCTCATTGACAAACTGAAGAGTAATAAATCACCTGGACCGGATGGTATACACCCCAGAGTTCTGAAGGAACTAAAAAATGAAATTTCAGACCTATTAGTAAAAATGTGTAAACTATCATTAAAATCATCCATTGTACCTGAAGACTAGAGGATAGCTAATGTAACCCCAATATTTAAAAAGGGCTCCAGGGGCGACCCGGGAAACTACAGACCAATTAGCCTGATTTCAGTGCCAGGAAAAATAGTGGAAAGTGTTCTAAACATCAAAATCACAGAACATATAGAAAGACATGGTTTAATGGAACAAAGTTAGAATGGCTTTACCCAAGGCAAGTCATGCCTCACAAATCTGCTTCACTTTTTTGAAAGAGTTAATAAACATGTGGATAAAGGTGAACCCATAGATGTAGTATACTTGGATTTTCAGAAGGCGTTTGACAAATTTCCTCATGAGAGGCTTCTAGGAAAAGTAAAAAGTAATGGGATAGGTGGCAATGTCCTTTGGTGGATTGCAAACTGGCTAAAAGACAGGAAACAGAGAGTAGGATTAAATGGACAATTTTCTCAGTGGGAGGGAGTGGGCAGTGGAGAGCCTCAGGGATCTGTATTGGGACCCTTACTTTTCAATATATTTATAAATGATCTGGAAAGAAATACAAGTGAGATAATCAAATTTGCAGATGTTACAAAATTGTTCAGAGAAGTTAAATCACAAGCAGATTGTAATAAATTGCAGGAAGACCTTGTGAGACTGGAAAATTGGGCATCAAAATGACAGATGAAATTTAATGTGGATAAGTGCAAGGTGATGCATATTTGGAAAAATAACCCATGCTATTGTTACACAATGTTAGGTTCCATATTAGGTGCTACTAACCAAGAAAGAGACCTAGGCGTCATAGTGGATAACACATTGAAATCGTCGGTGCAGTGTGCTGCAGCAGTCAAAAAAGCAAACAGAATGTTGGGAATTATTAAAAAGGGAATGGTGAATAAAACAGAAAATGTCATAATGTCTCTGTATCACTCCATGGTGAGACAGCACCTTGAATATCATGTACAATTCTGGTCGCTGCATCTCAAAAAAGATATAATTGCGATGGAGAAGGTACAGAGAAGGGCTACAAAAATGATAAAGGGGATGGAACAGCTCCCCTATGAGGAAAGACTAAAGAAGTTAGGACTTTTCAGCTTGGAGAAGAGATGACTGAGGGGGGATATGATAGAGGTGTTTAAAATCATGAACGGTCTAGAATGGGTAGATGTGAATCGGTTATTTACTCTTTCGGTTAATAGAAAGACTAGGGGGCACTCCATGAAGTTAGCATGGGGCACATTTAAAACTAATCGGAGAAAGTTCTTTTTTACTCAACGCACAATTAAACTCTGGAATTTCTTGCCAGAGGATGTGGTTGGTGCAGTTAGTATAGCTGTGTTTAAAAAAGGATTGGATAAGTTCTTGGAGGAGAAGTCCATTACCTGCTATTAAGTTCACTTAGAAAATAGCCACTGCCATTAGCAATGGTAACATGGAATAGACTTAGTTTTTGGGTACTTGCCAGGTTCTTGTGGCCTGGTTTGGCCTCTGTTGGAAACAGGATGCTGGGCTTGATCGACCCTTCGTCTGACCCAGTATGGCATTTTCTTATGTTCTTATCTTCTTACAGATTAACATACAAAGTATACAACAGAGTACAACATTTCAAATAAAAACTCCATGGCAGAAACAAATAAATTCAGGACTCAGCTGCAGTGTAAAAATGGTTCTTAATCTCTGCTTAGGCATTTAGGACCTCTTTTTCTAAAGTATTGCAGTCCTGCGATACTTTAGGAAATGAGGGGCGGGGGGCCGAAACGGTGGGCGGGCCTGCGCTAGCCGGCAGCGATCCCACCTTCGCGGTGCGATCGCTGCTTGTTTCGCACCCAATAGCGCCACCATAGGAGGTATAGCTGTTGGGCGCGAACACGGACGCGAAAAGGGCTTTACCTTTTCATCATCCGCGGTGGCTTCGTGGAGTCGGCCCCGGTGACGCCCCGACTCCTCCTCTTCCGGGGCCGACTCCACCCCCATTTTGGTATCGATGCGAAAAGGTACCGTGTGCGATACCTTTAGAAAATAAGGCCCTTAGTCTCATGTACAGCCTGACTAATATTAACCAATTCTGACTGATGTTTTATATACAGTTCTAAAAACATGAGTAAACAAAACACAAGAGTTTCAATTCCTTCGTAAAGGTTCTATCAGATTTCTCAGCTGTTAACTCTACAAGGAGAGTTTCAGAGAGTTGCACCCACAGCCACAGCCCAGATGAACCCCTTCAAAAACTGACTGCACCTTTTAGGCCAGGTTCAACTGTTCAAGGACTGGAAATCTTAGTTAAATTTCCTGTGCTTAGTTTTCTAGCTCCTGGATTGTGGTTAGATATCCTGGGAAAACATCACTCTTTATCCCCTGGAAACTGGAATGAGAGCACAGGCTTTCAACACTGGTGACTGAATAAGTATCAGTCACTAGATGGAGTACGTGCAGCTGGTCCCAACTCTTCCCAAAGGCATCACAGAATATATAAAACACCTACATGGTGTCACCGAAAAAAATGTAAAAATTCTATCAAAGTATTTCATATGTGGATTATCATTAATTTTCTTAAAACTTAGCAAGCTGTAAAGGAATTAGGTGTACAAATTGAATGACAAGAATCTCTCTGGTTTCTTTACAGATTGAATCACTAAGCAAAAAGAAAAAAACAGATGGTCCATGTGTTCAGGGATCACATCCCAAATGGACTTGTGATCCTTTATCCAGCTCTTCATACTAAAGCTGCTGACTGATACCATTTACTAAGAAGGTAAGTGTTTGCATCAGAACTTTCCTTACTTTACACTAGAATCTGCACCAATGTCATTCATTATGATGCATGCTTTGTTACAATTTGAAAAAAGCTGTATAAAAAATGGGCTTCTTATTTTATTCTTTGTTAGAAATATAACCCTGAAGTAAGGATGATCTCTTCTAGCTAAATCATTTTATTGAGTACCTCATCATCAGGTGCAGATATTCAAGTGAATTGTGCCGCCTTCTGATCTAAATCAATGCAAAATCTGTGAAAATATTTTCTTCTATATCATTTGGGTAGTTCACAAGTTAACCTCTTTATTAAATAAACATTAGAATCAGGTCAAAGAAGGGTTTTTGTATTTATAATACGTTACAATGTAAGAATTTAGTTGTTTTAAATTATCCTAGGGTGGCTATTATTTCAGGTGTAACCTTTCTAAGACCTACCTTAGGGAAGCTCTGATCTCTAGATTTTTATTATTCACATGCTATCATTATTGAAGGTCTATGTTATGCTCAGGCTTGTGAACCCTTGGGCCAACGGGAGGATGGTATACCTTGGGAAGTGGATCCGTAGGTTCTCCTGTCAGATGGCGAGGCGGAACAGAAGAAGTGACCAGCTGACCCTCGGCACTAGAGACTGAGGTGACTGTGGAGGGAGACAAAGAGTCGTGACACTTGACCTTGGACACTTGACCTTGGAACTGTGTCTTCACCACTGGAAGTCCGCGGCCCCCCAGGAGGAGCCCGTAAGAACCCGGACCGCTGGGACTTAGGTGGACCTTTGAGAGGTCAAGAAAACGAGAGTTCGGCACAAGGGCTAACTGGAGCTTCACTCCTTGAAGCCCGCGTTCCCCCCAGAGGAGCCCATAGGGATCTGGGCCGCTGGGACTTAGGTGGACCTTTGAGAGGTCAAGAAAATGAGAGTTCGGCACAAGGGCTAACTGGAGCTTCACTCCTGGAAGCCCGCATTCCCCCCAGAGGAGCCCATAGGGATCTGGGCCGCTGGGAATTAGGTGGGCCCTTGGAGATGGTGGTCCAGAAGAAGTCCAAGGTCAAGTGTCAGAGGATCGTCGCTTATCAGTCCGAGGTCACACACCAGGAATCACCGCTTGCCAGTCCGAAGTCACAGACCAGGAATCACCACTTGCCAATCTGAAGTCAGGAACCAGGAACACTGAGATGAGACAGGAACAAGGATCCAAAGTACGAGAAGACTTACTGAAGCAAGCAGACCTGACTAACCCAAAAGTTGCCAAGTCAAGGAATGAGCAAAGGAATCCTCCTTTTATACTTCCTCTGCTCTGGCTCATTGAAGACAGCTGGAAGTAGTTAAAAGGATCAGGTCCCTTTAAATCTGGTGAGGAGGCGCGGCCTCGCACCTAAGATGGCGGTGGCCATCTTGGATTCTGGCCATGTAGGAGAAGCTGTTTGATGCTGCGTGGCAGGAACAGGGACAGCTCCCAGCCCAGCAGTCACCCCGGGGGGCCCACACCGCCACACGGGAACAATGGCACCAGACCACGGCTCTCCTCCAGAAGCTTTCGGCGGCAGGTCGCTGTCGCAGTCAGGTAGGGGGGTGTGCCAGCGGACGGCCATGGGAGTGGAACACAACAGTACCCCCCTCTTTAGGGCGCCTCCCTGGAGGCCTAGGTTTAGACGGATGGTCTCTGTGGAATTGCTCATGCAAGCCTCGGTCTAGTATGTTGGCCAGCAGCTCCCAGGTGTTCTCTTCGGGGCCGAACCCCTCCCAGGCTAACAGGTACTCCCATTTCTTTTTATGCTTCCGTACGTCTAATACCTTCCGGTATTAGATAGATGAGGTCGTCCTCGGAAGCAATGGGTTGGGGAGTGGGAGGCATACTGGAAGGCCAAGCTAACACCAGGGGCTTCAAGAGGGAAACATGGAACGTGTTGTGTATCTTGTGTGAAGGCGGTAGACGGAGCTGGCATGATACCGCCCAAACCTTTCGAATGATGGCAAATGGACCAATAAATCGGGGGGCCAATCGTGCTGATGGCAGCTTCAGTCGGGTGAACTGTGTGGTCAGCCATACCTTTTGGCCCGGCCTTAAAGGCGGGTATGGTCTTCGTCGCTGATCAGCATACCTTTTTGCCACCTGACTGGCTTTGATCAAGGTGCGTCGTGTGGAAATCCAGAGGCGGTACAGCTCGTCTGCAGAGAGCTGGGCTACCGGAGACGTGACTGAAATGGGAATTGGCAGCGGTGGGCACAGCTGCTTCCCATAGACTATTTGGAAAGGCGAGGATCCGATAGCCATGGACTGGTGAGAATTGAGTGCAAATTCTGCCAATGGCAGCAGACTTGCCCAGTCGTCCTGTTTCTCAATTATATAGAATCGAAGAAACTGCTTCAAAGTTTGGTTTGTTCTCTCCGCCAGACCGTTGGCCTGCGGGTGGTAAGCAGATGTATGGTCCAGAGTGACATCGAACTTTTGGCAGAGGGCCCTCCAGAATCTGGCAGTGAATTGAGGCCCTCGGTCCAAGAGAATACTCCTTGGTAGGCCATGCAGCCTAAAAATATGCTGGATGAACAGCTGGGCTAACTGTGGTGCTGACGGCAACCCTGGAGAGGCACAAAGTGTGCCATTTTTCTAAACCAATGACCACCCATATGACAGTGTTCCCACTGGACGATGGCAGGTTGACCACGAAGTCCGTTGCAAGATGGGTCCATGATTCTGAGGGAGCTGGTAAGGGCTGAAGTAAGCCTGGGGTCGCACCGGGAATACTCTTGTGATGAGCACAGGACTGGCAGGTCTCTACATAGGACCAGACATCCCTTTTGACCTTAGGCCACCAGTAGTATCGGCGAAGGGTCTGTAACGTCCAGTATTGTCCTGGATAACCGGAGCAATGAGAGTCAAGAGCCCATGGCAGGACTTGCTTCCGCAGGTGCGGCGGAACCAGAGTTTTTCCAGGAGGGATGGTCGTGGTGGCTGCCAGTAGGACTCGTGATGGCTCGATAATGAACTGAGGGTCATCAGGGTTCTCGGTAGTCTCGAAGACTTGTGACAAGGTGTCCGCCTTGAGATTCTTCCCGGCAGGTTGTTAGCATAGGACAAAGTTGAAACAGGTGAAAAATAACACCCAACGCACCTGCCGAGGGTTGAGTCGCTGCGCCCGATGCAGGTACTCAAGGTTTTTATGGTTCATGTAGACCGTAAACTGATGCTGTGCCCCCTTTAGCCAAGGACACCATTCTTCTATGGCTACTTTAATGGCTAGGAGCTCCTTGTCACCAATGGTGTAGTTCCGCTCTGCCTGAGAGAACTGCCGAGAGAGGAAGGCACACCGGCATAGCTTGTGATTCTTTGAAGTCTGGCTCAGAACGATGCCTACGCCTTCTGAGGATGTGTCCACTTCGATAACAAACAGCCGCAGTGGATCCGGATGCCTCCTTGAGGCGATGAAAGGCGACCTCCACTCCCGGAGGCCAGTTCTTGGGATCCGTGCCTTTCCGGGTTAGGGTTGTCATTGGGGCAATGATGGACGCATAATGAGGTATGAATGATCGGTAATAATTGGTGAAACCCAAGAAGCGTTGAAGTGCCTTTAGTCCGGATGGCTGCGGTCATTCCCGAATGGCTTTCAGCTTCTGGGGGTTCATATGGAATCCCTCACTGGAGACGATGTACCCCAGGAAGGGAAGGGACTCCTGTTCTAAAACCCATTTTTCAAGTTTCGCATACAGTCTATGTTCTCGGAGGTGTTGCAATACTTGGACGACGTGCTGACGGTGAGTGATCAGGGAGTCCGAGAATTTCAAAATGTTGTCCAAGTACATGACCACACACTGATACAGGAGATTGCAGAAAATCTCATTCATAGTGTTCTCGAACACCGCTGGAGCATTGCAGATCCTGAACGGCATCACTAAATATTCATAATGGCCGTCTCAGGTGTTGAAAGCCGTCTTCCATTTGTCACCCTCCTTAATGCGGATCAGGTTGTAGGCCCCTCGGAGATCCAACTTGGTGAAGATCCTTGCACCTTGCAGCCGATCGAAGAGCTCGGAGATGAGGAGCAAGGGGTAGCGGTCCTTGACTGTTATAGCATTCAGGCACCGGTAGTCAATGCAAGGGCAGAGGGTCCCGTCCTTCTTCCCAACAAAGAAGAACCCAGCCCCAGCTGGGGACCTTGACTTCCGAATGAAGCCCCTCTCCAGGTTTTCTTTGATGTACTGGGTCATGGCCTGTGTCTCTGCAGGCGAAAGGGCATAGGTGTACCCCTGAGGGGCTCAGTGCCAGGGAGGATATTGATGGCACAATCGAATGGTCATTGAGGCGGAAGTATCTCAACCTTTTGCTTAGAGAAGACATCTGCGTACAAGGCATAGGAGGCCGGCAGGCCCTGAAGACTGGTGAAAGCGATGGAGCAGGAGACTGGAAACACTAACTGGAGGCAATTGCCCTGACAATTCGGCCCCCAGTGGGATAGCTGCAAGGTCTTCCAGTCGAACTGGAGACCGTGTTCCTGGAGCCAGGGGAGGCCCAAGATGACAAGATGTATAGAATGTTCCAGGATATGGAAGGGTAACCGCTCACAATGAAGGAGTCCAACCCTCAACTGGACGGGTTCCATAATGTGTGTCACACATCCCGGGAGGGGTTTACCCTGGATTGAAGAGATAACCAATGGAGCTGGAACACGGACCTGTGGCATCTTCAAATGTTCCACCAGACTCTTAATAATAAAGTTACCGCCGGCGCCGGAGTCTACCAGGGCTAACATGTGGAATTCTCTGGCCGCAGTCATTAGAGCCACTGGTAGCGTTAGTGGAGGTGCAGGTGAGGCTGGGCCCATGAAGAGACCCCCTTCAGGTCCTAGGCCCTGGAGTTTCTCGGTCGCGCCAGGCAGGTGACTACTTGATGGCCTGCCGCACCGCAATAAAAACAGAGCCCTTCCTTCGTTCACCGTCGGCGCTCTTGATTGGAAAGTCTCCCATGGCCCAATTCCATGGGCTCTTTGAGCAGTGGTCGGGAGATTCCCGACTTGGCCTTGGGAAAGGGCGAGCGTTGGGGGCGCCTGGAAGGAGTTGCGGCTTTAGGTTTCATCTGGGCCTCTTGGCGGCACTCTTGGTGGCACCGATCTATATGCCCGGCCAGATCAATAAGGGTGTCCAAGGACCTAGGTAGTTCCCGGCCCGCGAGCTCGTCCTTGATCCTGGGACTAAGCCCCTGAAGGAAGATGGTTCACAAACAGTCGGGGCCCCAGCTGAGCTCCGAAGAAAGGGTCCGGAAATCTATGGCAAATTTGGCCAATGTCCATGAACCTTGGCGTAACTGAAGCAACTTAGGCCCAGCAGAACCCTCCTGAGTGGGATCCCCAAAGTTTATCCGGAAGAGCTCCCAGAAGTCTCTTAAGTTGCTTAGAAAGGGATTGTCCCATTCCCATAGGGGGGAAGCCCACTCTAGGGCCTTCCCTTCGAGGAGAGCAAGAATAAAGGATGTCTTAGTAGTGTCATCGGGAAAATGGGCCGACTGCAGGCGGAAGTGCATGTTGCACTGGTTTATGAAACCCCTGCATGCCCGAGGTTCCCCAGAGAAGCGTGGTGGTGTAGGCAGGCGGATTACTGAACGGCCACCGGAGACCACAGGTGGGGACGGCAGAGTGGGGACCATGGGCCCCAATGCTTTGAAGCGCTGGTTCAGGCCATCCACTGCAGAGGCAAGGGCATCCAGGGTCTTTTGCTGGTCCATCAGATGCCAGGCCATTCCAGGAATGGCATGGTGGGCAGATGCCTCTTCTGGGTCCATGGACTTGGCATTCTGTTATGCTCAGGCCTGTGAACCCTTGGGCCAACGAGAGGATAGTATACCTTGGGAAGTGTATCTGTAGGTTTTCCCGTCGGATGGCGAGGCAGAACAGAAGTGACCAGCTGACCCTCGGCACTGGAGACTGAGGTGACTGTGGAGGCAGACAAGCCGTGATGTCGAGGAGTGGAACTGTGTCTTCGCCACTGGAAGGAGGAGCCCATATGAACCCGGACCGCTGGGACTTAGGTGGACCTTTGAGAGGTCAAGGAGACGAGAGTTCGGCGCAAGGGCTAACTGGAGCTTCACCCCTGGAAGCCCGCGGTCCCCCCAGGAGGAGCCTGTAGGGACCCGGGCCGCTGGGACTTAGGTGGGCCCTTGGAGATGGTGGTCCAGAAGAAGTCCAAGGTCAAGTGCCAGAGGATTCGTCGCTTACCAGTCCGAGGTCACACACCAGGAATCACCGCTTGCCAGTCCGAGGTCACACACCAGGAATCACCGCTTGCTAATCCGAAGTCAGGAACCAGGAACACTGAGATGAGACAGGAACCAGGAACAAGGATCCAAAGTACGAGAAGACTCACCGAAGCAAGCAGACCTGACTAACCCAAAAGTTGCCAAGTCAAGGAATGAGCTGAGAAAGCCTCCTTTTATACTTCCTCTGCTCTGGCTCATTGAAGATAGCTGGAAGTATTTAAAGGAATCAGGTCCCTTTAAATCTGGTGAGGAGTGTTTGTAAATAAACAACTCTGACCAAGTCTTAAATCACACAATAATATATTTATTATACTGAGTATAAGCAAAGGTATACTTAGGAAGCAAAGGTATACTTACAACATGTACATAGCACATCGAGGTCTGGAACTTTTGCTTGTTTTTTTTCTTTTTGCAAGCTCTTTTATATACATTTTCTGTAAGCTAATTGATAACTACTATTTGTTCCAAACCACAAGATTTCAGTTAACCTTGCTGCTAAATGCAGCTACTCTTTGTTCCCGTTTGATCTTATCTTACTTCATATGCACAAACTTTCTTCACAGATACCCTTTCTCAGATCTGTTATCTTGTTATCTCATGCTCATCCTGTGACTCACTTGTTGACGTTTCACCTGGATTCTGCTAATGTGTGTGTTACTTTGCAAAACTAGGCCATAGTTCATATGTTGCTTTGCAAAACTAGGCCATAGTTCACCATAGCTTCTTCTTCTTTCTTCAGAGCCTTAATTCATTTTGAGGCCTCTGGTATTTTTTTCCATCAGCATGTTCTACAATCCTCCCTTGAGCCAGATTGACTCTGGCTCACATTAGGTGTCTTCATTCTTCACACAGGGGAACAGCATAGAGACTAGGGTTTTCTTCTTTGTATCTGTGGACACCTCCCTAGGACCTCCCTTTTAACTGCTCTCACTTTCCGTTTCCCAGCTATCATCTGTACTGATTGTGGTTTGGATCATTCTAGTAGTCCTCAAGTTTATATTGCTATACGCTATCATATTGGTTACTGGTTTTGGTGTTGGCATCTTTGGTCGACAATATTGTAATACTGAACAAATACATGGAATACAAAAACATAATATTATGCCTAAAACTAGTAATCCGAACAAAACTCCTACTATCCCCTTCAAATGACTAGATAAGTTAGCAAACCAGGAAGTTATGGAATCCCACCAAGTTACTGAGATTCCTCCCTTAAAATTGCTAACTTGAAGTCTAGCCAGTTCTTGTATCTTTTGCATTGCGTTGTAAACTATATGAGAGCGATTGACCACTACTGTACAACATTCAGAGCTATTAAGTACTGTACACAATCCGCCTTGGGCAGCCAATATATAGTCCAGACCGTGTCGATTATATGTAGAAACCGTAGTTAATTCATCTACCGTGTCTTGAAGGGCTTTAAGGGCAATCTCTAATTCATGCGTGACTACATGGAGGACAGATTGTAGTCGCCGAATGGCCATTCCCAATTCAGCTGCAACTGCAGGTTGGGCAAATGGTAACCATGAGGTATAGCTTAATGCATCTAATCTAGTTTTAGTTAAAGAGTAGGTGGAGTTAATATAATCCAACGAGAGTTGGATTGCTTGATCTTCAGGGACAGCTGAGGGAACACTCCTTCGGGAGCGGGTATGCATAGGGTGATTTAATGGAATAATTCGAGAAAAATAGTTAAATGTAACTAACACACAAAATTCATAGTATGCAGGGAGTTTGAGGAAGACTATTCCATCACACAACCAATAATGTCCAACATAAAGATTTGCAAAGTTTTGTATTACGGTATCATTGCTATTGTCATAAGGGCCATAAACAAAAGGAGATTTATATTTTCCTAATACACTACAAGGAACCAAAGATAAGTCATTTTCAGATGAACAGTTATTGTCTGCTATGTTGAAGAGGTCACACAGACGTGGACAGACAGTGTATGTGGAATTGAAAGTGCGTATGTATTGGGTGTCGGTGGCTACATGTACAATCTTGGACAGATTTGCTATACATGGGAGGCAACCTGGTGGAGGAGATGCAGTAATATGTGAAAATGTGCAATTACAGCTTATTACAATGTCAGTGAAAGGGGTGCTGGGTAAGATGGTTCCCTTACGAATAATCCATGTTGTATTGTATGTGGAGTAAGTATAGTTGCAAGGAATAGGGTTCGGGGAAGTAATATTACTAAGGCAAAGAAAACCATTTTTTGGTAAATCGGCTGTAAGTGGGGGAGGTTTGGCATTACCCAAATATTGTGTCCATGTTTGTCCTGCTAATGGATCTATGGTCATATTGTGTTGTCCATTATCTTTAAATCCTAAAATATGGTGTAATGGAACTGGAAAGGAAATGGCTGGGACATGTGAATGGGCTTTTTGATGTGGAGTGCAGACGATACAATCCGTAATATCTGCTGGAAGAGCCTTTACTAATTCATGTATTGTCTGTACCCACAAATTTGTTAATCCTGAAACAGGGGCCTGTTGGAGAGGGAAAGAAGTAACAAGTGGCCATGTATACGTTAGTACATATAAACAGGTTAGTAAACATAACATTTTCATTTCCTTCAGTCGTCAGTCTACTTCAGAGAAAAAAAATAATGCAACAGTCCAATTATAGTATCGGATTAAATGTCCGTATATCCGACAAATGTACCCAAGTGGAATGTTCAGATAGTTTAGCAGCAGTATGGCTGAGGTCTGTGATAGTGAAAGGTCCAACGTATATCGGATCCTTCCAAGTCTTGTGGGTGTAATTCTTTCGTAGTACTTGATCACCTACTGAAAAGGAAGCGCAAAAAGATTGTTTAGGAACCTTTTTCGATTCAGTCTGTATTAGATCTGCTGCCATGGCTACTAGGGGCTGAACTTTTTTCCAATACTCTACTTGAGTATCAGTTTGTCTTATTCTCACCGGATTCATAATCCGTCCTGTCTGTAATTGAAATGGAGTAATCTCATGGATTGTACCTGGCGTATTCCGTATATTCATTAAGGCCAATGGTAATACATCCAACCAGGTATATAATTTGTTTGTTTTGTTTTTATTTAATGCTGCTAGCAATACCCTCAATTTGGTTTTCAATATTCCGTTATATCGTTCTACCAAACCATTCGAGGTTGGCTTATAGACTGACACACGTCGATGGATAATATTACAGATCTCTTGTAATTCATTCATAATTTGATTATTAAAGTGTGTCCCATTATCAGATACAATTTTGATCGGACATCCATGGGCTGGTAAAATTCTATGTAAAAAGGTATCAATAACTACATGAGCTGTTTCTTTTGTACATGGGAAAGCTTCTATCCAATGTGAAAAGCTATCCACCCATACCAATACATACCGTTTTCCTTTAACTGCTTCAATCATATCAGTGTAATCAATGTGCCATTCCAAACCTGGTCCCTGGGGGATAGGCAAGTTACCAGGACTCACAGCTGGGCCTCGACGAGCTATATGAGTAGAACAGACTAAACAGTTATGAATTATCTGTACAGCTAAAGCATAAAGATTCTGGTTCCAATGATTACTTTGTATGCCTGCTAATAGTGCAGTGGCAGACAGATGCATGGTTGCATGCCATGCAAAGAAGTATCGCAACACTTCTGATGTTGTCAAACATTTTTTTCCATTAGGGTGGAGCCATTCTTTCCCTTTTTGATAACATCCAATTGTCACCCATTTCTGTAATTCCTCACCACTAGGTTGTTCATGGAATATGTCAAGTGGCATGGGATATGGAGTATGCATTAATTCTGAGCTAAACCGTGTTTGCATAGTCATTAGTTTCACGGTAAGCACTTCTGTAGCAGCTTTATCTGCTAGGTCATTTCCCTGTGCCTCAAAGCTCATGTGTCCAGTATGTGCTGGCGTCCATACTATAGCAGTTTTAGAACCAACCCCTTCCCTTTTTGATAATAAGTTCAGTATTTGTTTCCAGTTGTTGATATGTTGTAAGGGCTGACCCGTTGCAGTAATCATTCCCCTTCTTTTCCATTTCAATAAATGGTATTGTAGAGAACTAACTACATATGAACTATCAGTATAGATCGTGCAGTGCTCTTTCATTCCTGAAGATTTCAAAGCTGCTATTACAGCAAGGAGTTCAGCTTCTTGTGCTGTTACACCTTTCCCTGTTTGATACTGTATTTTGGTAATAATATCTAAACTGGGTGTAACACTTAATGCTGCAAACGCCGCTTGCTGGTCTTTCTGTGCCCCATCTGTAAACCATATTAGTCCCTTGTCAAGGGGATCAAACTGGGTCAGTAAAAGGTCCGGGATGTCTTTTCTTTCAATTTGTCTCTGTACATTACTAGGAAAAAAACAATCTAATAACTTATTCTGAGCTTTCGTGAGAGGTGCTGTTACTATATCTTGGCCAGTCAATATTGTTTGATATTTACCAAATCTGGTTGCTGTCAATGCAGCCTGACTAGTCGTTAGCAAATGATGTATTGAATGAGCGCAGTGTAAAATTAACGAGCTATATGGCATCATAGCTCGCCATTTACCAATAGCGGCGACAATAGCAGTTAATAACTTTGGAATTTCAGGTAGAGCCATTTCCACTGGACTATAGGATCCAGATAGAAATGCCACTGCTTGTTTCGGTGTATCTTCTTGATTTACAAAAGCAGCCCATGTGTTTCCCATGTCTCGGACCCATATATGCACTTTCAGCCTGGGGTCTACAGTACCTAAGGGTTCAGCCTGTAGTAAAGTCTGTAATACATCTTGTATTACCATTTCGTCATCTTCAGTCAATTTTATTTGCGCATTAGAACCAGTACCAGCCGGTACCTGTAAGTGCCTCAGTAGAGGAGAAATGCGCGCTGAATAACTTGGTATCCATTGTCGACAGTAATTAAAAGTTCCCAATAAACCTTGTAATTGCTTTAAATTCTGGGGAAACTCCTGTTTCTGTAGTTCTAACAATAGGTCCTTTGTTATGTGTTTAGTAGCTGAGGATATTATTTGACCTAGAAAATTTACTTGAGTCTTAGCTAATACACATTTCTGTTGATTACATTTATATCCTGCCTCACCAAGCCTTTGTAATAATTTAAATGTCCATTCACAACATTCTATTTTAGTTTCAGCAGAAAGCAATATGTCATCAACATATGTAAATAAAGATACTGATTTAGGTAAAATACTTCTGAACTGCTCTAGATCCTTGTTCAATTGTTTTGAAAATACAGTCGGGCTATCCGTAAAACCTTGGGGCATGCGTGCCCACCGATAAGCTTTTGTGCCTAATACAAAAGATGTTAGATCACGAGAAGCAGTATGTAGAGGAATTGCAAAGAATGCATTAGATAAATCAATGACAGAGTTGAACTTATATATGGGCTGTGTTTGTAATAATGTCAGAGGATTAGCACAAACTGGATATTGTGGAATCACTATATCATTCAATGCACGTAAATCATGAACAATTCTGACATCATTTTCTCCTTTTGGAACAGGGAATAAAGGAGTATTATAGGGTGACTGTGATTCTTCAATAATACCATGTTTTAACAATCTAGCAATATGTTTCATAGTAGGTTCCATTAACTTTTCTTTTACTGGATAAGGGCTCACATTTGGTCCCAGCTCATATGGTACTGTTTTAATTCGATAAGCCGGAGCTGTTTTTGCTCTACCATAAGGAGCCTCTTCTGTGCTCCATAAATCTAAAGGTAGTTGATCCCATTTCCATTCATCCGGGATTTCATTCTCCTCCTCACTTCCTATTGAAGTGAGTAATGAAAGGAGGCTTTTAGATGCTGGGATTTTAAAGGTGAGAGTTAATCCAAATTGAGTAAGTAAGTCTCGTCCTAGTAAATTTACAGGGCAATGTTCAGCAATTAAGAATTTAACTGAAGCTTCTCTTTTACCTTGTGTAGTGTCAATTACTACTGGGGTTAATTCAGTTAAATGTTTTTTACTGGGCTTGCCATCAAAGCCAATAGTGATATTTGTTTCAATGGATCTTTTTACAGCGCTTGGTTTAACACAAATAACAGATGATGTAGCGCCTGTATCAATCAAAAATTGCATTGGAACCTGCTGAGGACCTACTAATAATTGCACAAACGGCTCTGAATTCTGTAAAAACACAGTATCTCCCTGCATGATTCCTTCATTCCCCGCAGTCTGTCAATAATTACCTTGGCCCCACACAGGGAATTGTGAGGGCTGTTGGTCAGCCTGTAACTGATCTGGTGCAGATAACGGCGGCAGTGTCTGCAATGTTTGGTTAAGCGGCGGCGGTGTCTGTAAAAATGTTTGTTGTGTGTGATCAGGGACTCCTGATCGCCTGCATTCAGTTGCATAGTGTCCAAATGACTGGCAATTCCAACACTGCACATGAGCTCTTCTATCAGGGGACGGTCTATTCATTATCCCTTGTGCAAAACCTCTTCCTCCCCTTCCCCTTCTCATCCCTCGACCTCGGGGGATATAGGAGGGATATGCTCCCTGATATATTCCTTCATACGGGGTACGCGGTGGACCCTGTATCACATAACAATCCTGTATATCACTGCCTTGTAGGTTTACTGTAGCCTGATTTCTTTGTGTTTTCATATTCTTTTTCTCCTCTAAGTCCGCTATCTGTAATGTCATTAATTTGCTAGCCATTTTCTGTTGCTCTTTATTAGAAGTTCTTATCATTTTGCAATGCACTGAGGCGAAATGCATTAAAGTGTTTCTCACCTCTGGCCATGTTTTTGTTGAAAGTGCCACAACATTATTCAAATTAGTCTGCATATTTGCAGGCAAAGTAGCATAGAATAAATGTAAAAATACAGGGATGTTTGGCTGTATATCAGCATCCTGCCCGGTTTGTGCCTTATACATGTCCATACATTTTGTCAAGTGCATTGCAAAATCAGTTAAGCCATCCCACTTGGCTGCGGTGATGGCTGTAAAATCTATGCTGGTAGGATACAGGACATTTAAAGCATTTACCAAATCTATCCTGTCCTGTCCCTGAAAAGGAAGTCCATCAGCAATATGAGTTATAAGTCGTGGACGTGCACTTACTGCTGATAGTTGCGGTAAACTAATGCCGCAAGCTGCACATAGCGCCTTAAAATCTCCTATGGCTAAATGTGTTCCGGCCGTATTAGTATCTATTGCCTCGAGCCAGAGCCTTGCTCCTTTATGTATACTAGGCAATTTTTGTATAATCGTACTAATATCTACTGGTGTATATGGTTTATAAGCTGCAGTGGGTGGCTGTTGCCCATTATCTCTTAGGAAGATAGGAAGTTCCAAATTATCTTTCTTGTTTCTTATTCCCTTAAAGGGTGGCGAGTTTAAATCTTGTATACATTTTAACCATATGTCTAGACCTTTCTGAATATATTCCAAATCTTCTGACTCCTTACAATATTTGCTGATTAATTCCCTTATTTCTGCAAGCTGTGCTTCATTTACTGGCCCTTCTGGGTGGCAAGGAATGTTTATATTTGCATTGCTTAATCCTGTCTTAACAGTGGTCCACCATGGAGCCCCATATGAACTTTCCTCAATCATTGTAATCCTTTCTTTAATTATCTCTGGTGACAAGGATGACCCTTCCTCTTTTCGAGCCATTCCTGATAAAGGACTCTGGGGGGCACCTGATAACACATCAGCCCGTAATTGCTGACAGTCCTTGCCATTGGCAGGTGTCAGGTGCACTAATCCCTTAATTTTAAAATTATCGTTTCCAGGGAAAAACTCAGCAGTTTCCCGTTCAAATTTAGCTGCTTGTTCCAAATCCGGATATAAGGGTTTAGGCTTTTGTACAGGCCCTTTCAACGGACCATAGCCTGCTGGTATGGGCATTAAAATTTCGTGATTACTGTCTTCCAGCAGGGGACATGTAGTCACATATGGGGGCGGATTTAGGGATTTTGATCCTATTTCACCTATAACCTTATTTTTCTTTTTTATTTCTTTATCAGCTGTATATAAGTCACCTGTCACTGAAAATAAATTCCACACATGCAGATGTTTCTCTAGACTATTTTTCTTTTTATTATCTTGTAGGAATTTTAACAATGGCAATAGATGACTAAGTTTCAAAGATCCTTCCATGGGCCAGGAAAGAAAGGAATCTTTAGCAGAGTATTTACCCCATTTGTCATTTGTTTTCTTAATAAGGTCTTTATCAAATGGAAATAAATTAATTACATGCTGGACAGCCGTACATGTATCATCACTGTTAACATATAATGTATGTAACGTGTTAGGCTGTCCTAATTGTCCTTCTGGGACCCTTTTAGGGGTTGGGTGTGTGTTAACCATTTTAAACTGTCGTTTACTTAGGCTACGCACATATAACTGTATATAGTAACCGAGACAAAATAAGAACACAAAATATATACACGCTAATATCAACCCACACAGTAAATACAAGAAAAACAACAATTGCTGCAGCGTTAAAACCTCAGGCGCCTTTTCTCAAAACTATCACCACGATTCACACAGGACTTTTGGCTTTAATTACCGATTACTCCTGGGCTGCAGTTGATCAATCTGAGCCCTAGGGAATCACACCAAAAGAACGTGAATCTTCTACTCTTCCCAAGAAATAATCAGAGTTGCCTCCGCAAACACGTGACGAATGCCTGCATCCTCCACAAATTGTTTGTAAATAAACAACTCTGACCAAGTCTTAAATCACACAATAATATATTTATTATACTGAGTATAAGCAAAGGTATACTTAGGAAGCAAAGGTATACTTACAACATGTACATAGCACATCGAGGTCTGGAACTTTTGCTTGTTTTTTTTCTTTTTGCAAGCTCTTTTATATACATTTTCTGTAAGCTAATTGATAACTACTATTTGTTCCAAACCACAAGATTTCAGTTAACCTTGCTGCTAAATGCAGCTACTCTTTGTTCCCGTTTGATCTTATCTTACTTCATATGCACAAACTTTCTTCACAGATACCCTTTCTCAGATCTGTTATCTTCACAGATACCCTTTCTCAGATCTGTTATCTTGTTATCTCATGCTCATCCTGTGACTCACTTGTTGACGTTTCACCTGGATTCTGCTAATGTGTGTGTTACTTTGCAAAACTAGGCCATAGTTCATATGTTGCTTTGCAAAACTAGGCCATAGTTCACCATAGCTTCTTCTTCTTTCTTCAGAGCCTTAATTCATTTTGAGGCCTCTGGTATTTTTTTCCATCAGCATGTTCTACAGGAGGCGTGGCCTCGTGCCTAAGATGGTGGTGGCCATCTTGGATTCCGGCCGCAGGGGAGAAGCTGTTTGATGCCGTGTGGGAAGAGCAGGGATGACTCCCAGTCCAGTGGTCACCCCGGGGTCCGCGCCGCCACGCGGAAACAATGGCACCGGACCACAGCTCTCCTCTGGATGCTTGCCATGGCAGGTCGCCGTCGCGGTCAGGTAGGGGGGCACGCCCGCGGATGGCCATGGGCATGGAATACAACAGTCTAAGGACTATAAGAATACTAATAATGATGTTAATTTCCAAGACCAGTTAAACATTTTCCAAGAGTAACACATTTTATAGATCTAAATTGCTTTTCCTGTATTATAACATTGAAATACTCTAATAAATTAAAGTTGCCAAAATGTATCAGATAAAGCTCAGAGTGGCTGGATCTGAAGCCTGATTCGAGATGGCTCATAAATTTAGGTTGTGATGATTGCTTAGATAAAGATCCACTTTTCCATTATCTATGCTGCAGTCATTTTGGAAATGACTGCAGCATAGATGCCTTTCTGCATGAGACACTGATGAGTGATCCGCTCTTCAGCTATCCAAGCTGCATTCATGCTTTACTTGGATTCAAGCAAGGCTTGCATCAGGGATCAGATGAAGATCAGCAGAGTTGCACTTTCCAATTCACTTTGATTGACAATGGTATGAGAAGGTCAATATGAGATGGTTTCAAAAATATTCAGAGTGCAATGTTAAAGCCATTTCACCATGATATGGGATTTTAACAACAAATTGCCCTATGTGTGGGAAATATTACACTCCTAGTGCCTGGACACTTATTGCTTAATGCTTACTTGCATTTTGAAGAGGACGTCCTGAGGGAGGGTTTGCATACATTGGCCAGTGGAAATAAGGGTACATATTTTTTTTTGTGGAATAATTTTCAAAAACAAAGTTAGATGAGTAAATTCATTTTTTTTAGATACTGGGGTAAAGTCTCTAGGGTTTAAAAGTTACCCCCAGACTTTACCCCAGCTATGAAATTACCTCCTTAATGTTAAATACTAGAGATGTGAATCGTGTCCTCGATCGTCTTAACGATCAATTTCGGCTGGGAGGGGGAGGGAATCGTATTGTTGCCGTTTGGGGGGGTAAAATATCGTGAAAAATCGTAAAATCGTGAGCCGGCACATTAAAACCCCCTAAAACCCACCCCCAACCCTTTAAATTAAATCCCCCACCCTCCCGAACCCCCCCCCCCAATGACTTAAATAACCTGGGTGTCCAGCGGCGGTCCGGAACGGCAGCGATCCGGAACGGGCTCCTGCTATTGAATCTTGTTGTCTTCAGCCGGCGCCATTTTCCAAAATGGCGCCGAAAAATGGCGGCGGCCATAGAGCAACACGATTCCACGGCAGGAGGTCCTTCCGGACCCCCGCTGGACTTTTGGCAAGTCTTGTGGGGGTTAGGAGGCCCCCCCCAAGCTGGCCAAAAGTTCCTGGAGGTCCAGCGGGGGTCAGGGAGCGATTTCCCGCCGCGAATCGTTTTCCGTACGGAAAATGGCGCCGGCAGGAGATCGACTGCAGGAGGTTGTTCAGCGAGGCGCCGGAACCCTCGCTGAACGACCTCCTGCAGTCGATCTCCTGCCGGCGCCATTTTCCGTACGGAAAACGATTCGCGGCAGGAAATCGCTCCCTGACCCCCGCTGGACCTCCAGGAACTTTTGGCCAGCTTGGGGGGGCCTCCTGACCCCCACAAGACTTGCCAAAAGTCCAGCGGGGGTCCGGAAGGACCTCATGCCGTGGAATCGTGTTGCTCTATGGCCGCCGCCATTTTTCAGCGCCATTTTGGAAAATGGCGCCGGCTGAAGACAACAAGATTCAATAGCAGGAGCCCGTTCCGGACCGCTGCCGTTCCGGACCACCGCTGGACACCCAGGTTATTTAAGTCATTTGGGGGGGGGGTTCGGGAGGGTGGGGGATTTAATTTAAAGGGTCGGGGGTGGGTTTTAGGGGGTTTTAGTGTGCCGGCTCACGATTCTAACGATTTATAATGATAAATCGTTAGAATCTCTATTGTATTGTGTTCCATAACGGTTTAAGACGATATTAAAATTATCGGACGATAATTTTAATCGTCGAAAAACGATTCACATCCCTATTAAATACTGATTCAGGAATGAAATACAAATTCAAACATAAAATGTATTATCTTCCGAGGATCCCCTACCCCGTGGCAACTCTGGCGAGCACTCTGACCGGTCTGATGGATGCTCATGTCACATGCAGCGACAGAGGTGCGGGAGACCAGCCACTGCAGAGAGGAGGAGGGGAATTTGAGCTCCCCTCTCTACCTGGCTCAATTTTACCGTTGAGTCCTGCTGAGAGGACCCCACCGCCAAACCCAGCTGCCGGTAGAACAGCAATTACTCCGGGGGAAGAAACCCGAGACCAAAGGGTGAAGGATTTCAACATAGCGGGGTCCGGTACAGCGCTGACGGCAACTTCTAGCCCCTTGGAAACTTTGGGGCAAAGCGGTGGTGAAATTGGAGCATTAAGAGAAGAAGCTTTGGGAGCTGTTGGGGGATTCTCTGCGATAGAAATACCATCAATGGTAAGACTGCATGTCTTCTCCTTTGAAATGCTGTGGGAAGCTATAAACGAGATGAGACTGTCTATTTTGCAGCAATTAACTCCAGTAATGGAACGAGTAAAACAGCATGGAAAGAAAAGGAAGTTTTTGCGAACATGAACTTAAAAACAGAACAACAGGCGGCTTCTACAAGGACTGACATAAAAATACTTCAACAAACGCAAGTAATGTTGATGAATGATAAGAATAACACTGCTCAAAAAATAGAAAACCTTGAGAATATTGCAAAAAGTCAAAACTTAAGATTTATAAATTTTACCCAGTTACCTTTGAGATCTCCGAGAGAGGTCCTTAAAAAGTATTTGATTGACATACTTAAAGTTTCAGAGGAAATGATTCCATCAATAACAAAGATATTTTATATATCAAAGTCCAGAAGAGAGGCCGTCAATCAAGATGGTGAATTAGAAATTTTGAGACCAGCAAGAGATCAGTCTCTCAACATAACAACTATTCTGGAAACATCTGATATGGAATTAGCAATTCCTGCAATGTTGATTGCGACCTTAGCGTTAGAGACTGACAGGGAATGGCTTTGAGATTAAGTATAAGGTATGGAAATGAAAGATTTATGGGGAGTTTAGTAAGAGCCTTCCCAGATGTTTCTCGTGAGACCCAGAGGAGGAGAAAAGCTTTCCTCCTGCTGAGACCACAGGTCTTATTAATTGGGGTGAGATATTTTCTTAAATTTCCATGCAAGTGTGTGGTTAAATATTTACAGAATACTTATGTGTTTTTTGATCCACCCCAGTTAACTCAATTCTTAGTGGGGAAAGCTCCCATAACTACTGAAGCACCCTGTTTGGATGCTCTAGTCCCTTATAAGAGAAAAAAAAATGTCGCTGTTATAACCGGTATATTTCCTTAAATAAGTTATACGTAATTTTTCCTTAAGGTTTAAAAGGATCCACCCTCCAATTGAGGACTTTAAAATATGAAGAGATACTGTAATTCTTATATTTTCTTGCTTATGTTGAATTATATAATTGTATTATGATATTGAATGAATGTAATCTCTTCTTTTTTTTCCTATCAAGAATTGTTCTTGTAATTATTGTAAACTGGTATAAATATAAAATAAAAAAAATGTAGGATCCTGATTATTTAATCAGTGCGCAGAATTAATCTATTTGTTTAAATTTATAAATTCAATTGCATATTCAAAATAGGAAAACAGATTACACTATGCATTTAGATTTTGCTTTACATGATGAACTTCTTAAAGATGAGAAAAAAAACCCCTCTATATATTTGAAAACTAGTAACAAGATAATTATAAATGTGTGAGTGTGTAACACAGAGGTTGTATGACTCTGGATTAAATTTTCAAAAGGGTTTTGTTCTTAAAATGGGCATATAGGTGCATAAGTAGCATGTGTTCATGTATATGCTATTTTAAAAACATCAAGAATTCATGAGTATTTTCCATTCCCTGTACGTACCAGGATCAGTCCAGACTGCTGGGTTATGACTCCTGTCCAGCAGATGGAGTCAGAGAGAAACTAAAAAGGCACCACCTATATACCCTGGTGCGCCCCCCTGCGATCCTTCAGTATATCTCTGACTCCAGCAGATGAGAGAGCATAACCTATGGTCCTGATCTCCTGAAAAAAAAACAAAACAGAAAATTTATTAAGAGGAGTGAAGTGAGGTTCCCCTATTTCAGGTTTGATTTAAGTTATCTGGGAAACTACTGTGACTAGAACTCGGTAGAAGCTGAAGTGAGGAGCCATAGCAGGCAAGGCAGGGCTTTGCCCTGAAGCCTTTTCCCGGAGTGCATTCTGCCCAGCCCAGTGAGAGGAGGGTGAGTATTCATCGGTGGGCCGGTCACTCTCCCCCTCCGCCTCCAGAGAAGTCCATTCCTCGGAGAAAGTTGGCAGAAGGAGTTTCTCCTTTCTGCAGGCTCCAAGCGTTTTCAAAGTTTGTAAAAAAAAAAAAAAAGAATATTTTACTTGTGCTGCATTGCTAGCTGCCGCAGAAAGCGCTGTTGAGATTTAAAAAACAAAAACAAAAAAAAAATGAGGTGTTTTAAAATTCCCTGCCTGCTGTACTCTCTGGGTCTCCGGAGGGGGTGGCCTGCCACCCGTTCCCGTTTCACGCCGTTTCGCGCTCTTTTCTCTTCAGGGCAATGCCCAGGGGACTCGTTTGTGTCGCGTGCGGGGAGTCGGGGCTCCGGCTCTCGCGCGAAGGCCTCTGTTCCCGGTGCATTCCCGGGGATGAAGGGCCTTCGCGGAGAGCAGCCCCAGCTGAGAAGTCACTCCCTTTGCGGCTGATCTCCTCGGGTGGCCTCTCGGGGGTAGACAGGCAGGGAGCATTCCCGAGTGCAGAGGCGGTGGCCATTTTGGATCGCGCGGCTGCCATTTTAAATCGACCCGATCGTGAGGCAGATTTCTCAGGGGAGGAAGAGGATGATGATCCTCTCTCCCCGCTGGAGTTAAGTCCTCCCAGCGGCCGCGGTTCAACTGGGCATGCTAAGGGGTTTACTCGGAAGAGGTCACACCCCTTCTCTTCTCAATTTGTGTTATTACTGCACAAAGCTTACCTGGAGGCAGAAGCAGATTGGGAGCAGGGGTCTTTGGCTTCCGATAAGCAGAGGAAAATTTCTCAAAGTCCCGAGGGACTGGGTTTAGGAAATTCTGCTCCTCCTCCGGCTCCTAAGCCCCCACAGCATACTCCGGTGGATCCTGCCCCTCAGGATCCCTCTGCTCCTGATTCAGGGGCAGACATGGGGAGCGCGGATCTTGTAGAAGGCGATGATCTGCTCGTCCTCCGATTATTCCATAAGGAGGAGTTGGACCCCTTGACCCCTTGATCTCGCATGTCCTTCAAGAACTGGGGATCCCAGTCCCGCAGATTGATTCAAATTCTTTATCAGGTGACTTGGAGTTGGCAGGGCTTCGCGCGCCTTCCCATGCGTTCCCTTATCATAACAAACTTTCCCAAATCGTGTCCCGGGAATGGGATGCTCCGGAGGCTACCTTGAGAGTTGGACGAGCTATGGATAAGCTTTACCCCCTCCCTCTTGAGGCTTTGGATTTGCTTAAGGTGCCTAAGGTGGATTTGGTGGTCACGGCCATCGCTAAACATACCACCATCCCAGTTACAGGTGGCTCGGCTCTTAAGGACCTCCAAGATAGGAAATTAGAAGTGTTGCTTAAGCGAATCTTTGAAGTGTCAGCCCTAGGGGTGCGGGTGGCGGTTTGTAGTTGCATGGTACAAAGGGCTACTCTCCGCTGGGTGCAGCAAATGTTAACATCTCAAGATTTGCCTCCAAGGGAAGCAGAGCAGGCAAACCGAATGGAATCTGCAGTGGCCTATGCGGCGGACGCCTTGTATGATCTTCTCCGTACTTCAGCCCGCTCCATGGCGTCAGCGGTCTCCGCGCGACGACTCCTCTGGCTCCGCCATTGGGCGGCGGACTCATCCTCCAAAGCGCAACTTGGTTCCTTCCCCTTTCGGGGTAAGCTTTTATTTGGGGATGAGTTGGAACATCTTATTAAGTCCTTGGGAGAGAACAAGGTCTTCAAGTTGCCGGAAGACAGGCCGAAATCATTTCGTGCCTCGGGCTCCTTTCGTGGTCGTTTTCGCGGACAGCGCCGGTATCGCTCCGGGAGAGGTTCCTCTTCTTATGCCCCACGGCAACCGCCCGCACGCTCTCAAGGATGGTCTCCTTCCTTTCGTGGCCGGCGACAATCGCTCACGGGGGCGAGCCATGCCTTCATCAGTAATAAGACGTCACAATGAGGGGATGCCGGTCCATCCCTCCATTCTGGAAGTGGGAGGTTGTCTATTTCACTTTCGGGAGGAATGGGCCAGAATAACCTCAGACCAGTGGGTCCTCGACATTATAAACCGCGGCTACGCTTTGGATTTTGCACGACCCCTGCGTGACTTCTTCCTAGCCTCTCCCTGCGGGTCGCAAGAAAAGCAAAAGGCTATCTCGCAAACGCTAGCACGGTTACAGGCTCTGGGGGCTATAGTTCCAGTACCAGTAGCCGAGCAAGGCACGGGTCGCTACTCCATCTATTTCATCGTACCAAAGAAGGAAGGTACTTTCCGTCCCATCCTCGATCTAAAACAGGTCAACAGAGCTCTAAGAATCCCACGCTTCCGGATGGAGACTCTGCGTTCCGTCATTGCGGCGGTCCACAAAGGCAAATTTTTGGCTTCTTTGGATCTCACGGAGGCTTACCTGCACATCGGGATACAGGAATTTTATCAGAGGTTCCTAAGGTTCATGGTCCTGGGATCCCATTACCAGTTTTGTGTTCTTCCATTTGGTCTCGCAACAGCCCCGAGGGTCTTCACCAAAGTAATGGTAGTCGTCGCCACAAGTCCGGAGAGAAGGAGTGCTCGTGCATCCATACTTGGATGACTGGCTCATTCGGGCAAAATCAAAAAGGCTTTGCGAAGAGGCAGTACGCACAGTCATATACCGTCTGAGCTCCCTAGGTTGGGTCATCAACCACTCCAAGAGCCAACTGATACCCTGCCAGACCCTAGAGTTTCTGGGAGCCTTGTTTGATACAGAGCTGGACAAGGTTTCCCTGCCGCAGGCGCGTATGGAGCGACTGATGGTGCACGTTCGTCGTCTACTAGCTCTGTCTTTGCCGGTGGTATGGGATTATTTACAGGTTCTTGGATATATGGCATCCACCCTGGAGTTGGTTCCTTGGGCTTTTGCACATATGCGACCATTACAGAGAGCGCTATTATCTCGATGGGACCCCAAATCGGAAGAGTTCTGGGTGCCGTTACCGCTTCTAGACCCGGCAAGGGCCAGTCTGCAATGGTGGTTGCAGCCGACCCATTTGCTCCAGGGACTCGATTTGGAGCCTCCGCAATGGATCATCGTCACGATGGACGCCAGCCTGTTGGGTTGGGTGGCGGTCTGCCAATCTCAATCTGCGCAGGGGCGTTGGACGGCTCCACAGACCAAGTGATCCATCAAACTTCTGGAGACAAGGGCAGTCCGCTTGGCGCTGCAGCGGTTTATCCCTCTGATCCGATATCAAGCAGTCCGAGTTTTGTCAGACAATGCAACGACGGTGGCTTATATAAATCGCCAAGGAGGAACCAGGAGTTACTTGGTTGTGTCCGAGGTGAGCATGTTAATGGATTGGGCGGAAGCGCATCTGTCTTGATTAGCGGCCTCACACATTGCCGGAGTCGACAACATCCAGGCGGACTATCTCAGCTGGCAGCAGCTAGATCCGGGAGAGTGTGAACTGTCACAAGAGGCACTCAAACTCATTGTTCAAAGATGGGGAACGCCCCACGTAGACCTCATGGTGACGCGCCTAAATGCAAAGGCAGCGCGCTTCTTCAGCCGCAGACGAGAGCACGGCTCAGAAGGCGTGGACACATTGGTTCTTCCATGGCCTGAACATGTTCTCCTGTACGTGTTCCCTCCGTGGCCGCTGATAGGCAAAGTGTTGCGTCGAATAGAATCCCACGTGGGTCCGGTCATTCTCGTGGCACCGGAGTGGGCCAGGAGGCCGTGGTTTGCCGATCTGATCAATCTAGCGGTAGAAGGTCTCTTGCGTCTCGGTCACCTTCCTCGCCTATTGCGGCAGAGTCCAGTGTTTTTCGACCAGGCCGATCGCTTCTGTCTTGCGGCTTGGCTTATGAGAGGCGTCAGTTGAGGAAGAAGGGATATTCTGATTCTGTCATCACTACTCTTCTTCAAGCTCGTAAGCCGTCTACTTCGGTTACCTACGTGCGGGTATGGAAGGTGTTCGACTCTTGGTGTCATGGTTTCTCCATGTCTCCAAGACAAGCTACGGTGTCGCAGGTCCTGCAATTCTTGCAGGAGGGCCTAAAGAAAGGCTTATCCTATAATTCCCTTCGAGTGCAGGTGGCAGCCTTAGGCTGTTTCCACGGCAAAATTGACGGCATTTCCATAGCCATGCACCCCGATGTAGCCAGATTTTTGAAGGGGGTCAAGCATTTGCGTCCGCCGGTGAGACCTATCTGTCCCGCTTGGAGTCTAAATTTAGTTCTTCGTGGCCTTAGTACTTCTCCTTTTGAGCCGCTGAAGTGGGCTACGCTCAAAGATCTCACTCTCAAGACAGTTTTCTTGGTGGCTATTTGTTCGGCAAGGCGCATTTCAGAGCTCCAAGCGTTGTCATGCAGAGAACCTTTCCTCTGCATTTCGGATTCGGGTGTTTCGCTTTGAACTGTCCCTTCCTTCTTGCCAAAGGTGGTTACGTCTTTTCATGTGAATCAGACGGTAGAACTCCCAGCTTTTTCGGCGAACGGCAGTGAGGCTTCGGAGCTTAGGAGGTTGGATGTTCGACGGGCGTTATTACGATACTTAGAAGTCACCAATCCTTTTCGTTTGTCTGATAATCTTTTGGTTTTATGGAATGGCCCTAAGAAGGGGTCCAAAGCTTCTAAGATGACTATAGCCCGCTGGCTGAAGGACGCTATTGCTTCAACTTACATTTGTAGAGGGCGTGCCGTTCTGGAATGTTTTAAGGCTCATTCTCTGCGTTCCCAGGCGGCGTCTTTGGCGCAGAGTGCCTTTGTTTCCCCTCAGGAAATTTGCCGGGCGGCGACTTGGAAATCTTTGCATACTTTTGCTAGACATTACCATTTGGATGTGCAGGATCCCACGGTACCTTCGTTTGGCAGCGGTGTGCTTCGAGCGGGACTGTTGAGGTCCCACCCCTTTTAGGGCAGCTTGGGTACTTCCCAGCAGTCTGGACTGATCCTGGTACGTACAGGAAAAGGAAAATTAGGACTTACCTGATAATTTTCGTTCCTGTAGTACCAAGGATCAGTCCAGACGCCCGCCCATGTCAGTAGCAGTCCTGACGCTGTATTCTTGTATTTCAGAATTCCTGTATGGAACGCTTACACAACTTTCTTATCGTTTCGTTCAGCGGCATTTTCAGCCGGGGTTTTTTCCTCGTTTTTTCCAAGAGTTCATGTTTCACTTGTTCTAGTCACAGGTTCTTGCCTAAGATTTCTTCTATCATTCTGCTTTGTCATCGATTATACTGAAGGATCGCAGGGGGGCGCACCAGGGTATATAGGTGGTGCCTTTTCAGTTTCTCTCTGACTCCATCTGCTGGACAGGAGGCATAACCCAGCAGTCTGGACTGCTGGGTTATGCCTCCTTTTTGCATGCACATTTTACCAGCAGGTTCCAGGACAGGGTTCAAAAGTACCAGTAGTAGTTGCAGTTTTGTAAGAGATACACACGTATGCATTTACTAAACTTATTCATACACTTTTACCCTTGTTAACTAACTTGCATAAATAAAATTGGACTTGTCTCTTGGTTACAGATGTTGGCTGGGAGGTCTGAGTGAAGTGGTGGTGGTGGTGGGGGGGGGGGGTCAAGGTGAAGTACAAGAGGGTCTGAGTGAATTGGATACGGACTGGGTGAACTGGCAGTGTCATCTGCTAACTGGTGATTTCAAGTAACTATGTTTAAAATGATATACATGCATACAGTATAAAATATTTGCCTCTGCATATAAACGGAGGTTATTATAGATTCACGTTATATATTTTTATCCACCTAAAATATACAGGAGTATATTTATACAAGCATTGGAAATATTGCACATACTGAAACATACATGCAGTCAATGGGAGCAGAGCTATACAGTATTTTGTAAATCGTGCAGAACCCACTGTTTATAAAATACCAGCATTAATCTCTAGAGATGTGAATCGTGTGATCGATCGTCTTAATGATCGATTTCGGCTGGGAGGGGGAGAGAATCGGATCGTCGCAGTTTGGGTTTTTTAAATATCGTGTAAATCGTGTAAATCGAAAACCGGCACACTAAAACATCCCTAAAACCCACCCCGACCCTTTAAAATAAATCCCCCACCCTCCCGAACCCCCCCAAAATGCCTTAAATTACCTGGGGTCCAGAGGAAGGGTCCCGTTGTGATCTTTTACTCTCGGTCCTCCGTGCGTTGTAGAAATGGCGCCGGCGCTACCTTTGACCTGTCATATGACAGGTCAAAGGTAGCGCCGGCGCCATTTTGTTTTTTTGACCCCCGACGTCAGGAGCGTAGGAGACCGCTGGACCCCCAGGGACTTTTGGCCAGCTTGGGGGGGCCTCCTGACCCCCACAAGACTTGCCAAAAGTCCATCGGGGGTCCGGAACGATCTCCTACCGCAAATCGTTTTTCCGTACGGAAAATGGCGCCGTGCAGAAAAATGGCGCCGGCGCTACCTTTGACCTGTCATATGACAGGTCAAAGGTAGCGCCGGCGCCATTTCTACAACGCACGGAGGACCGAGAGTAAAAGATCACAACGGGACCCTTCCTCTGGACCCCAGGTAATTTAAGGCATTTGGGGGGGGTTCGGGAGGGTGGGGGATTTATTTTAAAGGGTCGGGGTGGGTTTTAGGGTTGTTTTAGTGTGCTGGTTTTCCCGCCCTCTCCCTTCCCCTCCCCCTTCCCCCGATTTACGATTTTTTAATGATAAATCGGGGGAATTGTTATTGTATCGTGGCTCTAACGATTTTTGACGATTTAAAATATATCGGACGATATTTTAAATCGTCAAAAAACGATTCACATCCCTATTAATCTCTGCTCATCCACTTATGCTCCAAAAACTGCTCTTGATAGGTTTGAAAGACTGGCTCCCTTAAGCTGTGACTGTGCAGCTGTCTCCCTATGACTGTGAAAGAGTGTAAATCCTTGACTGTGACACTGGAGCAGTAAATCTTCAACTACCTCTTACCCTGTGATTGATATCCAGGGTAATTTTCAAAGTCATTTCCATGGGTAAGATTTTGCTTTTCCTGTGGAAGTGGAATACTATATAATTGAAAGCCAATTATGCGGACAACCTTATATGGAAATGTCCTGTTCATGCGTGGACTGAGTAGGGTTTTTAACTCTGTAAAATTACCCCAAAATGTATCTTTTATTATGTCAAATAGAGAAAAAGAAAAAATCACTGTTTGCCCTGGCAGACATATTTTGTAAATTGTGGGCCGGATTTTAAAAGGGTTACGCGCGTAACCCTTTTAAAATGGCCCTGCGTGCGCTGAGCCTATTTTGCATAGGCTCGGTGGTGCGCGCAAGCCCCGGGATGCGCGCAAGTCCCAGGGCTTGCAAAAAGGGGCAGCCGGGGGCGTGGCCATGGGGCATGGTGTCGGCTCAGGGGCGTGTTTGGGGCATGTGGGCGGTCCAAGGGCGTGGCCTGCCACGCCAGCAGACAGCCAGCGTGCGTAAGTTACTACTGCCCAGAGGCAGCAGTAACTTTTTGAATAAAGGAGAGGGGGTCTAGATAAGGCCAGGGCGGTGGGTTTGGTAGGGGAAGGGACGGGAAGGTCCAGGGGGGGGGGGTGGAGGGAACGGGCAGTGCGCACAGGGCTCAGTGAACGCAAGTTGCACAAATGTGCACCCCCTTGCGCGCGCCGTCCCCGGATTTTATAAGATACGCGTGGCTACGCATGTATCTTATAAAATCCAGCATACTTTTGTTTGCGCCTGATGCGCAAACAAAAGTAAGCGAGCGTAGAGCGTAGAGCCTCTGCTGTTCTGATTTAATACTTCATTATTTCTGGGAATATATTGTGATATTTTATTTTAATCTCAGTGATGCTTGGTTTCTATTTATTTTCCCTTGTTCTGTCTCTTTTTTCTTCCTTTCAGAATTCCAAGGAGTACAAATGCAGGGAAATCGCAGCCATGTGACAGAATTCCTAATTCTGGGCTTCTCAGAGTTCCCAGATCTGCAGCTCCCTCTCTTCGCTCTCTTCTCTCTCCTCTACCTGATGGCCGTGCTGGGGAACCTCCTCATTTTCTGCATAGTATGTGCCGATCCACAACTGCACACCCCCATGTATTTCTTCTTGACCAACTTGTCTGCCTTAGATATCTGCTCTTTGACTTCTGTTGTTCCAAAACTGCTGGCAATGCTCCTCACAGACAGCAATAAGATATCTTTTGAGGAATGTTGTCTCCAGATGTTCTGCTATTTGATGTGTATGGCTACAGAATTTACACTTCTCACTGCCATGGCCTATGATCGTTATGTTGCAATATGCAATCCCCTGCATTACACCATCATCATGAGCAAGAGACCCTGTGCTCTTCTGGCAGCTGTCTCATGGACAATGGGTTTAATAGTCCCATTGCCACCCTCTATAGTCATATCTCAGTTTTCTTTCTGTGACTCCAATGTAATCAATCACCTCTTCTGTGAACTCTCAGCAGTGCTGGAACTTTCCTGCACAGATATCTCTGTCATTTATTATATGACTTTAGCAGAAAGCACGTTTGCAGTCATCACCCCTTTTCTGCTAACTCTGACATCCTATGTGTTCATCATCTCCACCATACTAAAAATCCGTTCTACAGAGGGGAAAAGCAAGGCCTTCTCCACCTGCTCCTCTCACCTTACAGTCATCGTTCTCTTATATGGGACTATGCTAGGAGTCTATATGCAGCCCAAGAGAGGGAACTCTATGAATTCAAATAAGCTGCCTACCACATTGTATGTAGTCATTCTCCCATTGTTAAACCCCCTGATTTATAGCTTGAGGAGCAAAGAGTTAAAAGTGGCACTCAAAAAAGCCATCAAGAGAAAACCATCATTTGTGGGACATTAAACATTTTTGCCTTTTCTAGCAAAGGGACTTTAGTGAATCCGTAAGAGATGGAAGGACAAATGATAAAGCCCTTTGCCCAACTAAACTCCAGTTTACCAGAAAAATTGGCAGGTAGAAAATGTGCCCATGCTTAGTACAGCTGAAAAGTTTGTCTGGCATCCTCAGCACACAAACTTTAATCTGCACTAAAAAGGACCAATCCTGGGGGAGTATTTAGGTCAGGGGAGTAAAACAGTGAAACTCATTGATGTGTTGAAAACCTTAGAAGCCATTTTATCCCACCTATGGCACTAGCATAAGAAGCAGGGACAGCACTTGGCTGTTTGCATGTTTCACTTTGAAAATTATCCTACAGTCGAAGCGGCTTCTTGCTTCGACTGATGCAGGCTATTTGAAAAAAGCCCAGAAAATTCTCTGTTTTCTCCAGCTGGTTCTGTCCATCCATCTTAGAGAATATTCACAGCCTGGGGCACACTTGAAATATTTTATTTGTGAGATTTTTGAAAAATATTTCCAGGTCTAATCTCCCTCCTTCCCTCCTCAAAAGAAAATTATTTTTTCTCAATGTCTTGAGTAACCTGAAAACATTTTACATCATAGCAAAGAGATGGGCTACACAGTAGAGATGTTAATTGGAACTGGAATCGGTTCCGATTCACATCGTGAAAACATTTTTGTGCGGTCCGATCGGTTTTTTCTTTATCGGCTGCGCCCGAGCGGATAAACAAAAAAGCCCACCCCAAATAAATAAATAAATAAACTCTTTAAAACAGATCCCTTAGCTCCCCCATCCTCCTGACCCTCCCCAAAACTTTTTTACAGTACCTGGTGGTCCAGTGGGGGTCCCAGGAGCGATCTCCCGCTCTCGGGCCGTCGGATGCCACTAATCAAAATGGCGCCAATGGCCCTTTTCCCTTACCATGTGACAGGGTATCTGTGCCATTGGCCGGCCCTGTTACGTGGTAGGAGCACTGGATGGCCCGCACCATTTTTAAAGATGACGCCGGCTATCCATTACTCCTACCATGTGACAGGGGCCGGCCAATGGCACGAATACCCTGTCACATGGTAAGGGCAAAGGGCCATTGGCGCCATTTTGATTAGTGGCATCGGATTGCCCGAGAGCGGGAGATCACGCCTGGGACCCCCACTGGACCACCAGGTACTGTTAAAAAGGTTTGGGGAGGGTCGGTAGGGTGGGGGAAGCTAAGGGATCTGTTTTAAAGGGTTGGGGTGGGTTTAGGGGTTGTTTTTGTGTGCCATTTTTCCCGCCCTCCTTCAAAATCATAACAGAACCCCACGAACAATTTAGTGGGGTTTTCCTATCAGTTTTGGGGAGCCCCGATTTCTGACGACTTTGAAAATATCGACCGATATTTTCAATCGTCAGAAAAATGATTCACATCCCTACTACAAAGTGCTAAAACTTAATGGGTTTAAATTTCAAAAGGATCTTCTAGGAGAATCTACCTGCAGCAAGCCTGATACTGGCCCCAGTGTCAAATGAAAGAAAAACTCCAGAACCTCCAAAGTACTCTTGCAAATTCATTTCAATCTAAAGAGATAGAAGACACTCACTGGGAAGAAAGGATAATTTCATAAGGCTAATACATGTATATACAGTAGATGTATGCTTTATGGAGTACTGATAACCTCAAACATTAATTTGGCAGCTGTGAATAATATTGCAATATTTGGTAATAAAGAGAGTCACAAGGCGTGAGTGTTGGTTTAAGAATTAATCTTGTAAGACTGAGAGTTGAAGTTGATAATACATAAAATGGCCTATTAGAGACTATTAATGGAACAGATTTTGGGTATGCTTGAGACAGATATGGAGTGCAGTGGAAGGAAAAAGATGGAGTATAAAGGTTAAGTGATAGGGGGGAGTTTGTGTTTGTTTGTTTATGGAAACATGTACACGCATCTACGCATAGGGGTAGATTTTCAAAGGGGTACGCTTGTAAGATATGCGCGTACTCCCCGAAAACCTACCCTAACCCCCCCCCCCCCTGTGCGCAGAGCCTATTTTGCATAGGCTCGGCGGCGTGCGCAAGCCCCAGGACGCGTGTATGTCCCAGGGCTTGCAAAAAGGGGCGGTCAGGGCATGGCCAGGAGGCGCAGTTAGGGATTGGGGGCGTGTCTGGGGCGTGTGGGCGGTCCGGGGGCATGTCCGAGTGCCCCGACACAGCGGCCTGTGTCGGGGCCTGCCGCGCCGGCACGTGTTTGTTACTACTGCCCGGAGACAGTAGTAACTTCTTCGATAAAGTTGGGGGGGTCTAGATAGGGCCGGGGGGGGGGGGTTAGGTAGGGGAAGGGAAGGGAAGGTATGGGGGGGGGGGGGGTAGAAAAAAGTTCCCTCCGAGGCCGCTCTGATTTCAGAGTGGCCTCGGAGGGAACGGGCAGCGCTCGCAGGGCTCGGCACGCACAAGTTGCACAAATGTTCACCCCCCTTGAGCACGCCGACCCCGGATTTTAAAAGATAGGCGTGGCTGCGCGTGTATCTTATAAAATCCAGCGTACTTTTGTTCGCGCGTGCGTATGTTTTTAAAATCTACCTCAGCGTGGATTAATCTCAACTAGGCAGGCAGGCTGGGCCAGTTTGGTATTTATCTGTTGTCATTTACTCTATCACTGCTTATGTGCAGGTCAAATCCATAATCTCAGTGGCAATGAAAGCTGTATCTTTACATATCAAACATTTCTGGAGCCTTCGATGGCAAAATGCCAGACTGATCATTTTGTGATATGGAGAGAGGGAGGGAGAGAGAGCTCTATAGGGACCAATATGTCACTCTCTACTTAGCTGCAATCAATCTAGGTAGAGAATACATTATACAAATCTACTTTTGCCTTTCATCACTGCAAATGACAGAAAATCTTCACTGATGTCACCTTTGCTGTTCGTACCTATGACTGTGTATGTAAAACTGCCCCCTCAAAAACCTACCCCATCGCTCAAACCTCACCCTGAGGTAATAGTGCCCCCCTCTTACAGTGGAATATATAGCAGAATAACATATTGGCCCCGATAGAGTGAGTCTTTCTCTTACTCTCTCTCTCTCTAACACAGGCACAATTCACAGAAAAAAAACATTACAAACTAATTTGCATTGCACAATTCACCATGGGGTGGATTTTAAGAGCCCTGCTCGCCGGTAGGCCTATTTTACATAGGCCTACCGGCGCGAGCAGAGCCCCGGGACTCGCGTAAGTCCCGGGATTTTCCGAGGGGGGCTTGTCGGGGGCAGGCCCGATCCGCGTGGCGTTTTCGGGGCGGGACGTAGCGTTTCGGGGGCGAGTCCGGGGGCGTGGTTACGGCCCGGGGCGGTTCGGGGACGTGGCCGCGCCCTCCGGACCCGCCCCCAGGTTGCGTCCCGGCGCGCTAGCGGCCCGCTGGCGCGCAGGGATTTACGTCTCCCTCCGGGAGGCGTAAATCCCCCGACAAAGGTAAGGGGGGGATTTAGACAGGGCCGGGGGGGTGGGTTAGGTAGGGGAAGGGAGGGGAAGGTGAGGGGAGGGAATGGAGGTAGGCTGCGCGGCTCGGCGCATGCCGGCTATACGGAATCGGTAGCCTTGCGCGCGCCGATCCAGGATTTTAGCGGATACGCGCGGCTACGCGCATATCTACTAAAATCCAGCGTACTTTTGTTGGCGCCTGATGTGCCAACAAAAGTACGCCAAATCGCGCTGTTTGAAAATCTACCCGCATGTGCATTTAAGGCCCTATCACAAAATGATAAATGACCCTGTCTGAGCCTTACATAAATTATAAGTAAGAATATTCCCTCCAAAATCCTTTTCACTTCACCCAATTTACATGTATTATACGTCTGAATGAAAATCAACTTCAAAGTTCACAGAACTCTCCCATTTTTCTGTTGGCACACAATACAAAATATTACAGCATCATCCATTGTAATGCTGAACTTCATTCTTCTGTACATTTCTTTAAATCAGAAGTAAAACCTTGTACAATAATGCAATGTATGTATCAAAAGTATACATAGTGGTGCAATCCTTACATCTGAATTCAAACACTCACTTGCTATGGAAATAGTCAAAAATGCTCCTTTCCTAGTAGGCATAGATCAGGGCGGGATTTTTGGAATAAAGGACAGTGGTTGAGGGATGGGGATGGGGATGGGGTCTGGCCATGATGTGAAAACTTTTTAAATAAAGTATTTTGGAATTGCAGCCACCTTCTGAGGCAGTGGTGGGTAGTTTAGGGCAGTCCCCTGTCATGTTTGGATGCTTTTAAGAGGGGCACACTTGGGGACTGGGTTGAGTGGCACATTAAACACAGTGTCCCCTGAGATTCAAGACATATGATAACTTCCAGAAGCTCCCAGGGGAATTCAGCTACAACTTTTGAATTGTTGTTAACTTCAAATCAAACAACACGGCTTACAATTTTTTTTGACTAGATTCTAATAAAGTGTTTTCATGCATTAAAGTACCCTCCCCAGAACCATGAAGCAGATTTTGATCATCGAAACACTGTCAGTATCAGGCATTTTTTCTCTAGTAGGATGGTATTGCTTCAGATTATAGAACAGTATGATTATGCTTCAAAAACAAATTATACACACATAGGGTCGGATTTTATAAATTAGCGCGAGCGCGAACAAAAGTACGCGGAATTTTAATAGATAAGCGCGTAGCCGCGCGTATCCATTAAAATCCGGGGTCGGCGCGAGCAAGGCTGCCCAAAATCGGCAGCCTGCGCACGCCGAGCCGCGCAGCCTGTCTCCGTTCCCTCCAAGGCCGCTCCGAAATCGGACGGCCTCGGAGGGAACTTTCCTTCCACCCCCCCATACCTTCCCTTCCCTTCCCCTACCTAACTCACCCTCCCGGCCCTATCTAAACTTTGCACGCGCTGGCCGGCTGTCCAGCTCCATGTTCCGGTCCCGGGGGCTGCTCTGGAGGCTGCGGCCACGCCCCCGGAATGTCCCCCGGGCCGAAACCACGCCCGCGGCGCCGCCCCCGAAATGCTGCGTCACGTGTTGCACGCCCCCAAATGCCGCGTCACTCCCGGCATGCCCCCCCGACATGCCCCCGACACGCCCCTCAATGCAAGCCCCAGGATTTACACGTGTCCCGGGGCTTGCGCGCACCGCCGAGCCTATGCAAAATAGGCTCGGCGTGCGCAAGGGGGTTTTGGGGTAGGTTTTCGGGGGGTACGTGCATATCCTACGCGCGTACCCCTTTGAAAATCTACCCGATATACTGGTCCTGCCAAGTGTTTGGACTACAATGATTGTAAACAATGAATATTTGCAGTTGAAACAATTTTATCAACATCTAAGAAGAAAAATATGAATGCCTAAAGTTGAAACAATTTTATTAGCATTTAAAAAGAAAAAATAGTAAAATGTATTTAAAAAAAAGAATAATATCAAATTGGTGCAATAGCCTGGCAATAGGGGTTGCCATATTGTGCTAGTATCTTTACATTCCTTGCACAGGACAAACATTTTTTGCTGTGAAGGGAATTTGTTGTCCCCTTTGTTTAGGTATTTTGTCTAACATTATCAATATATCTGAGCCAAATTACCATGTGAGAGAAATCGCAGAATTATAAACATATACTTCTTCGAAACTGGTGACATAGAGAAAAATGATATTGGGTGCCATTGTGGCCCTCTTGTCTGTCACATGGATTTGCTGCAGGAATTCAAAGAAAAAATAATTATTGGCTAGAGCTAAAGATACAAGCTTTACCAAAAATGATTATGAAACCTCAAAATCCAATCTCTTCTCTAAACAAAATTGTGTTTTATTGATAAAATATTGTAGTTTATAGAAGTGGTGGGGATATTGTTTTTGAATAAAGATTTATTAATTTTGATTTACATTTTTTCAATATATCATTTGTTCTGGGATTTATTTTATTGATATATATTTTTTACCTTTTTATATTTATCTATGTTATTTTGATTTGCATTATTTAGGGTATTTTTTAGCTGGATTTATTTTGTGGAAGGAGTGGGTAATAGAAACGTATGGGGAGACCCACTGAGGCAGGCCCAGGACCTGGGTTAAATTTTGACAGGGAAGGAGAGTAGTTGAGGCTGCATAAGGTCAATTTTTTTTTTAATACAACAAAAATTTTAAATTCCCAAACATTGTTTGGGTATTTTTGTAGGAGGCCATTTTTTGTTTATTACATTATGAATGAACCAAAAGTTGTCTCATCTGTTGTATTTTTTATATTCATTTTAAACAAATGCACATCCTAAAAGATCAATCTCCCACTCTCTACTCCTGGATTACCCCTTCAGAGGTGAAGAAAATATGGTAGGTACAATGGTAGGTACAAGAGGGAACACTTCTCCACCCTGCCCCACTGGCATCCCATTACTTGTTCTATTATTTTACCTCTATGAATATTAAATAAAGTATTTGTTTGGAATTATTGCAAACTACCTCAATACGTACATGAAAACTCCAACCTGGTGAGCAATGTGAATTGGAATTTCTACACAGTGGTTCCTCTCTGCCAAGCATCCAATGCAACACTTTCACGACCCCATAATGTGAATGCATAAATCCCCACAGTATCAGGAAGGGGGAATTGTATAAATTGTGCCTAAAGCAAAATATTTCTAATAGCTAAAACTTGTATTAAGAGATTTATGGAAGCAAAAATTTGTACAAAGAACTGAGTGCAGTGTTTGTTTACATAAATAAATAAGGAAATAGAGCACCAAGGGAAGGAAGCTTTCCCTAGTCCATTTACAGCACATAGAAAGACCCATGGGTCCACCATTAATCTAAAGGTTGAAAATATACACCTAGCAAGGACTATGTATTATAGGATCATGTCCCAAATTGGCTTAACAGCCAATTTATATACTCCTAGCTCATCAGACTACTTATCATTCCAAATATACTGAAGCCACTCACCAAGAAAGTAGGTGAAAAGCTCACATTTCAGTTGATTTATATTCTACTTTTTAGCACTTTAAAGCATAGAAACGTGACAGCAGAAAATGACCATATAGCCTACCTAGTCTGCCCATCCACTCAACTAATTAAGCATTATAATTCCCATCACTTCCATAGAGATCCCCTATATTTATTTTATTTATTTATTTATTTTAAAGTGTTTGTATACCGTCTTTACAAACAGTGTTTAATCAAAACAGTTTACATAACTAAATAAAAAAACAAATGTAAATAAAGATTTAAATTTAAAAGAACATAAAGATTATCAAATTATAAAAGCTCAAAATTACAAAAATATACAATAAAATAAAAATCTAAAACAATGAATAGTTTACATAAAAAATAAATCAATATATAATAATGTTGTGCCCTGTGTGATGGAGAAGTAGTTATGTTATTTAGTGTGTGATATATGGAAAGCAGATTGAAATAAATGTGTTTTAGGGATTTTTTGAAGTGTTTGGAGTTGGATATGGATCTTAAAGAGTCTGGTAATGCGTTCCATAAGATTGGTCCAATGACAGAGAATGATCTTTTTCTGGTGATGTCAAGACGGGCCTGTCGTGGTGATGGGATGTCTAAGAGGTTTTTGTCCAGTGATCTTAGATGTCTGGTGCTTCTGTGCTTCCTTAAATTCAGATACTGTTTTTCTCTCCACCACCTCTTCTAGGAGGCTGTTCCATATATTAACCACCCTCTTTGTAAGAAAATATTTTCCAAGACTACTCAGTCTACCACCTTTCAACTTCATTACATGACCCCTCATTCTAGTGCCTCCTTTCCATTGAAAGGGGCTCACCTTCTGTGCATGGAAACTTTTGAGATATTTGAATGTTATGTCACTTATTTCACCTTTCCTCCAGGGTGCATATCTTTATATCTTGGCCTCTAAAATGATCAGTCTATCCTCACTGACCAGTTTAGTAGCCAACTTCTTGACTGACTCCAACTTGTTTATATCCTTTTGAAGGTGAGGTCTCCAGAATTGCACACAGTATTCCAATTGTATTTGTGTTTATTTTATATGGTCCTGCTCCAGGACTTTCCACAGTGAACACTGAACAGAAATATTTGTTAAGCAATTTTAGTTTTTTCTTGTTCAACCTCTATATATTCTTCTTCTTCATTTGTGAGTCTCACAGTGCCACTATTTTACTTTAATTCTATCTAACATATCTAAAAAAGGTTCTGCCCCCAGTTTTACTATTTTTTCTTCTATTTGAATTTTTACATTCCTGACAACTTTCCCAGCTTCTCTTAGGGGTAGATTTTAAATACTTGCGCGATTGCGTACTTTTGTTCACGCACCAGGCGCGAACAAATGTACGCTGGATTTTATAAGATACGCGCGTAGCCGTGCGTATCTTATAAAATCCGGGGTCGGCGCGCTCGCAAGGGGGTGCACATTTGTGCAACCTGCGCGCGCCGAGCCCAGCGCGCACTGCCTGTTCCCTCCGAGGCCGCTCCAATTTCGGAGCGGCCTCGGAGGGAACTTTCCTTCACCTTCCCTCCACCTAACCCACCCCCCCCGACCCTATCTAAACCCCCCCCCCCTACCTTTGCGCGTGTCAGCCGGCAGCCCCGCTCTGTCCTCCGGTCCCGGGGGCTGGTCCAGAGGCCTCGACCATGCCCCCGGGCCAGCGCCATGCCCCCAGGCCCGCCCCCGAAACGCCGCGGCATGCCCCTGAAACGCCGCGTCGTTTCGGGAACGCCCCCCGGACATGCCCCCTCCCGCCCCTTTACGAAAGCCCCGGGACTTACGCGCGTCCCGGGGCTTTACGCGCACCGGCAGCCTATGCAAAATAGGCACGCCAGCACGCGTGGGCCTTTTAAAATCCGCCCCTATATTTTTACAAATATTACTGCCTGTCTTCCTCTTTCTGTTGTCTCTTGTAGTTTATGAATGCTTTTTCAGAAAAACATAGCAGCCTCTTTTTCATTTCCTTTAATTTTCCTAATAAAAATATTAGCTGCCCTTATGAAATCTCCTTTTAGTTTTCTGCAATACCCTTCTACTTCATCTAGATTTTCTCATCCCGCTAATGACTTCTTGAAGTAATTTTAATAAGGTTAGTTTTCCTGAAGTCTAGGACTATTAACTTAGAAATGAAAATTCATGTATCAATTTATTTCCTTTCCTAGGTATCTTATAGACTCATGCAGTTTGCATATGGATTCCTAGAAATTTGTTTTGTGACTCCTTGACACAATTGTAAGTCTGAAGTGCAAATGATCTCTGTTAACTAGATCCATTCTGGATCTCCTGAGATCAAAAATGGATCTGGTTGCTTTAAAGTCAAGTTTGTGTAAAATCTGGAAAAACATTATTTAAGCTGTATTCCTGCCTCTTTTATTGCCATTGAGGTAGTTATGCTATTTCTTATTATTTATTTATATTTGTTTATTTAGGTGTTTTATAAACCAACTTTCCATGTCATAATCACTAGATCACAATGGTTTACAGGTTAAACATTCAAAATTGTAAGCTATAGGACAAAGGGCAGACATCCAAGTATGCAAGCATTTTAAGAATACAGAACGGGTGCGAAGGAAGATCATTATTAAAGTCTTATGGGGGGCACTCTTGCGCAACAACCAAGATGGCTACCTAACCACAGAGCTCCGCCGGACCTTACCGATTTAGAGTGCTGTACCCGGTTGTTTTTCAAAATATTAGATTGGAAACAGTGGAGGCTATCGCTGGAGATGTCTACCTCCAAGTCGGGTAAAATTGAGGCAGTGTTTGCTGCATCTTTGGGCTCAAAACGCCCTAAACAGGACCCGCCTTCGCCAGAGAAAGCTGCAACACCAAAAACAATGGCATCTGCTGATTTAGTCCTGGTAGAACTCAAGCAGCTGAAAGACATGCTGCAAACCTAAATAGATGCTAAGGCAGCTATACGATCTGAAATACAATCGGTCACACAGCAAATGTCTCAATTCCAAGCCCGGCTAGAAGATGTAGAAGCTCAAACTTCTTCCCTTCTGATTACCACTGCGATGGTGCCATGCTTTGCTCTGGACCTGGAACAACTACAGGGTGAGATTGAGGACTTGTCCAACAGAAATCGCCAAAACAACTTGTGAGGGCGCTGAGGGCTCTGGCCCCATGGCTTTCTTGCTTCATCTCATTCCCTCTTGTCTAAACTTAAAATTTGATCACCTGTTTGAAATTGAACGAGCACACCGGGTCCCGACCAGGCCACTTCGGGACACCCACGATCTCTCATCTTCAAGGTATTGTGATACCCTCAAGTTATGCGCATTCTAAGTGTTGCTAAAAATCAATCGCCCCTACAGTTTCAAGGTAAAACCATTTTCTCTGTGCTGGATTTTGCAAAAGCTATGGCTGCGAGACGAAAGTGTTTTCTGGCTCTGTGCCCGCATCTTCGATCTCTGGGGGCTCAATATGGCCTCCTTTATCCGGTGCAAATGAAAGTTACATTCCAAAATAAAACCTCGATTTTTCAACAACCTAATGCTCTTGAGGATTTTCTACGTGCTCAAGAATCACCTTCTGAAATGGTAACTTGAGTACACATTTCAGATTTTGGAGGTCTTTCTTTCCTACTAAAGCCGCTGGCTTTTGTTCTCATGGCTCCATTATTCTTTTATTGTGAATCTTAGGAATTGACTTTTCTGCGATTCTCTTCTCTCCCAACTGTACATCCCTTCCCAGGGGTGCACACCAGCACTAGCGCCAAATGATTCAGCTGTTTTCATGCTAAATATGGAAGATCTTTTTTCTTCATATGTATTGACTCCGAGATCAGCTTCTTTTTTTTTTCTCACCCATTCTTGTTACTGGTCCAGTGAGTGCACTTGGTTTGTGACAGCCTCTAGTATGACAAGAGGCCCTAGCTTCTCTTAAGCAACCAATATGGCTTCTTGGTTTTTTTTTTCTCCTGGTCAATGACTGTTTTTTCTTTTTTTTTTCCTTTTGTTCCCCTTCTTACATACTCCTTTTTCTATAATCTTACAATTACCTGGTGATTTTTTTCTACATCTTGCCTTCTCTTCTGGAATACCACAGCAATGTTTTTCTTCGATACCTCCCAGTTTCAAGCTCCATGTGAATCTCATGGCATCCTCCATAACCTCTATTACTTTTATTTTCTTGAAGGTCAACGGCTTCTCTCATCCAATAAAGCGGAAGAAAATTTTGTCCTACCTACACTCACTCCATGCTGATATTGCTTTTCTTCAAGAGACCCATATTACCCCCTTGGAATCGCAAAAATTACAGCAACAATGGGTGGATTCCGTTCTTTTCAGCCCAGCTATACATAAGAAGAGAGGGACTGCTGTACTATTACATGAGGGGTTGGATGCACAAATCCTTCATCAGGCATCTGATGTGAACGGCAGATGGAATCTTGCTCAAATACAAATCTCTCAGCATTCGTATACATTGCTGAACCTCTACGCTCCCAATGCAGATACTCCAGAGTTTTTTCATGGCATTTTTTCTCAGCTATTAGCCTTGGAATCCATACCGGTTATTCTTGGGGGAGACTTTAATCAGCCACTTGACCCTTTTTTTTGGATAAGACTACTACATTACGCCCCCAAATCTCCAAGTCTTGCAAAGCCCTGAGATATTTGTTATATTCCTATGGTCTTATGGATCCCTGGAGTCTTTTTCATCCTATGTCTAAGGACTATACGTTTCTCTCATTTCCACACACATCTTACTCCAGGATTGACTACTTTCTTATTTCTTCTAACCTGGTTTCATCTATCAAGTCAGCGGTTATCTGCCCTATATTAGTCTCTGATCACGCAGCGGTGTCCCTAACGCTGAACTTACTCTCGCCTGTACAATCTGATTATCAATGGTGTTTCAACTCCTCTCTTTTGGCCGACTCTACTTTTATTGCTGATTTACAGGTCCAGATAATGGAATACTTCCAGTTCAACTCTACCCCAGATGTTTCCCTGGAAACTGTCTGGAATGCTTTCAAAGCTACTATCAGAGGACAAATCATCGGTTATGTGATTAAGCTTAAGAAATCACAGAAAGTTGAATTATTTCAGCTGCAGGAGGAAGTGGACATATTGGAGCGAGCTCACATTTCTTCGCCAACTGGGGCCACACTTCCATCCTGAAGGCACACTATTGATACAATCTGAGTGCCCAAGTTCAGTTATATCTCATGCGCACTAAGGCCCACTACTATGTGGAAAATAATAAACGTGGACACATGCTAGCAGCTTATCTCAAAAAACACCAGGAAAAAAGCATATAGTGAAAGTAATGTCGTCCACTCAATCTCCGCTAACTTTGGATACAGACATTTAGAGATTTCTGTGGAACGCTTTACCAATCTTAATCAACTCATTCTCTTCCAGAAATTCAAAACTTTCTATCAAAGTTCGCCCATCCCTCTCTCACAGAGCTTCAGGCCTCCACCTTGGATTTGCCCATCACGCAAGCAGAAATCTCCTCGGCTATCTCTTCTCTGTCCAGTGGAAAAGCACCAGATCCTGATGGATTCACTTCGGACTTTTATCATGCATTCAAATCTGTTTTGGTACCGCATTTACATGAGTATTTTACTTCCCTTCTTTCACACCCCTCAGGCCCCTTGCATTTTGCTGAAGCATGTATAGTAGTCCTTCAGAAGCCAGGTCGAGACCCAATGCAAATTTCTAATTATAGACTGATTTCCCTATTAAACACTAATTATAAAATATTCGCCAAAATTTTAGCCACTCAGCTTTCCCATGTGATGTGTTCTCTTATCCATTTGGACCAATCGGGATTTATTAAGGGTCGACTGATTACCAATAATGCCCGTACCTTTCTTCACATATTAGAACATGCCTCTGCCCTACCTTTTCCAGCTGTTGCCATTTCACTAGATGCTGAAAAGTTCTTTGATCGGGTTGAGTGGCCATATTTGCTGGCTACACTGCAATGGTTTGGGATTGGCCCTACATTCATTTTGTTGGTGCACCACATTTACTCCTCTCCTTCCGCCTTCCTATACATAAACAATCGGGTTTCCCCTTCTTTTCTCTTGCATAGAGGTACACGGCAAGGCTGTCCTCTGTTTCCCCTGCTCTTTAACCTGGCTTTGGAACCACTTCTACTTGCTATTAGACAAACTGCCTCGATTGAAGATCTACACATTGGAGATGAATCCTACAAATTATCGGCATATGCAGATGATATCCTTCTTTATCTTCTTAATCCCGATCTGTCACTTTCCTTGCTTTTTGATCTAATATCCCAATATTCTCTGGTCTCAGGTTATAAGATCAATTGGCATAAAACTGAGATGTTACCATTGAATTCTCTGGACTCTCTAGTTGATTTATCTAGTTTTCCCATCCAAAAAGTAAATGGGGGTCTCAAATATTTAGACTTCCGCTTTCATATGGATACCTCCACTACTTTGAGGAAGTGTGAATTGTCTGTTTTTCAGCAGTTATGCGATGCTGTCACCCACTGGTCTCCCTTGCATCTCACCTGGTAGGGTCGCCTAGATACCATAAAAATGCTTTTAGCTCCGAGAATAACATACTACCTGGTCATGCTTCCTATATTTTTTTCTAATGATTTTTAAAAGCAAATTGATCAATTACTTACTAGATTTTTATGGAAGATCAAAACCCCTCGTATAGTAGAGATGTGAATCGTGTGCCCAATCGTCTTAACGATCAAAATTGTCTGGCAGGAGAAGAAAATTGTGTTTGGCACGATTTTTTAGTTAAAAAATCGTTTTTTCTGATTAGTGCGCACTAACGGGAGTTAGTGCGCACTATTCGGAAATGATACAATTTGACACTTTTCAGGTCAGTTAAGGTCAGTTTAGGAATGAATATGTATTCCTATTGGCTGCCCTCTTATTAATTCATGTTACCAAGGTTCCCACTGACAATATATGGGGGATGGGAAATGGAAACAGTTGGTAGCTTGACAAAAAAAGTAATGTGATCAGTCAATATGACTAGAACTTGTGCCCTAACCCTGATACCAGGGGTGTTGTGATCTTCCTGCACACAGTGCCCTATCCCTGATACCAGGAGTGTTGTGATCTTCCTGCACACAGTGCCCTAACCCTGATACCAGGGGTGTTGTGATCTTCCTGCATGCAGTGCCCTAACCCTGATACCAGGGGTGTTGTGATCTTCCTGCACAAAGTGCCCTATCCCTAATACCAGGAGTGTTGTGATCTTCCTGCACAAAGTGCCCTAACCCTGATACCAGGAGTGCTGTGATCTTCCTGCACACAGTGCCCTAACCCTGATACCAGGGGTGTTGTGATCTTCCTGCACTCAGTGCCATATCCCTATTAATACAAGGAGTGTTGTGATCTTCCTGCACACAGTGCCCTAACCCTGATACCAGGGGTGTTGTGATCTTCCTGCATGCAGTGCCCTAACCCTGATACCAGGGGTGTTGTGATCTTCCTGCACAAAGTGCCCTATCCCTAATACCAGGAGTGTTGTGATCTTCCTGCACAAAGTGCCCTATCCCTAATACCAGGAGTGTTGTGATCTTCCTGCACAAAGTGCCCTAACCCTGATACCAGGAGTGCTGTGATCTTCCTGCACACAGTGCCCTAACCCTGATACCAGGGGTGTTGTGATCTTCCTGCACAAAGTGCCCTATCCCTAATACCAGGAGTGCTGTGATCTTCCTGCACACAGTGCCCTATCCCTATTAATACCAGGAGTGTTGTGATCTTCCTGCACACAGTGCCCTAACCCTGATATCAGGGGTGTTGTGATCTTCCTGCATGCAGTGCCCTAACACTGATACCAGGGTTGTTGTGATCTTCCTGCACAAAGTGCCCTATCCCTAATACCAGGAGTGTTGTGATCTTCCTGCACAAAGTGCCTTAACCCTGATACCAGGCGTGCTGTGATCTTCCTGCATGCAGTGCCCTAACCCTGATACCAGGGGTGTTGTGATCTTCCTGCACAAAGTGCCCTATCCCTAATAGCAGGAGTGCTGTGATCTTCCTGCACAAAGTGCCCTATCCCTAATACCAGGACTGCTGTGATCTTCCTGCACACAGTGCCCTAACCCTGATACCAGGGGTGTTGTGATCTTCCTGCATGCAGTGCCCTATCCCTATTAATACCAGGAGTGTTGTGATCTTCCTGCACACAGTGCCCTAACCATGATACCAGGGGTGTTGTGATCTTCCTGCACTCAGTGCCCTAACCCTGATACCAGGGGTGTTGTGATCTTCCTGCATGCAGTGCAATATCCCTATTAATACCAGGAGTGTTGTGATCTTCCTGCACAAAGTTCCCTAACCCTGATACCAGGAGTGCTGTGATCTTCCTGCATGCAGTGCTCTATCCCTGATACCAGGGGTGTTGTGATCTTCCTGCACACAGTGCCCTATCCCTGATACCGGGGGTGTTGTGATCTTCCTGCATGCAGTGCCCTATCCCGGTTACCGGGGGTGTTGTGATCTTCTTGCACACATCCCGGTATCAGGGATAGGGCACAAGTTCTAGTCACATTGACTGATCACATTACTTTTTTTGTCAACTACCAACAGTTTCAATTTCCCATCCCCCCAACCATCACCTCAGTGGGAACCTTGGTAACATCAATAGATAAGAGGGCAGCCAGCCAATAGGAATACATATTCATTCCTAACTGACCTTTACTGACCTGGAAAGTGTCAATAATTTCTATCATTTTCTGTTAGTGTTCCTGAGTTTCCATTTCCATTTCCCATCCCCCCAACCATCACCTCAGTGGGATCCTTGGTAACATCAATAGATAAGAGGGCAGCCAGCCAATAGGAATACATATTCATTCCTAACTGACCTTTACTGACCTGGAAAGTGTCAATTTGTATCATTTTCTGTTAGTGCGCACTAACACGATTTAATGATTTTTAACGATAAATCGTTAGAATTTCTATTGTATTGTGTTCTTTAACGATTTAAGACGATATTAAAATTATTGGACGATAATTTTAATCGTTGAAAAACGATTCACATCCCTATCGTATAGCTTTGACCAAATTGAAGAAGATAAACCAACAAGGTGGGGTTAACTTCCCTGATTTTTATGCTTACCACCAAGCTTTTATTTTACAACAAGGATACCATTACTTCACTCCTCCCACATTAAATATAGATTCTCCTCGATGGCTCGCTATAGAGCACTCTGTCCTACTACCTGCTCGAATAGAATATTTTCCTGCAGTGCCTTTACCTAAATCCGCAGCATCCAACCTCATAGTGCGATCCTTACATCATGCCCTTGCGGAACTGGACAGTGCTAGACCTGTTGATTTCCCTTCCTGGTGGCAATCCCACTTTGCTCCCATCTGGCACAATCCTAAATTAAAAGTTGACAGCTATTCACTTCACTGGTCTCTTTGACAACGTCACGGTATTTGGTTCCTGCCTTCTTTGTGGGATGGTAGAGATTTATTTCCTTTCCAACACCTTCGAGAACAATACGGTCTCCCTGCATCACAACTTTTTATGCCTGGTTGCAGATTCGTCATGCATTACAGGATCAGGTTTCGTCTGACTTATTTACTTTGGAATCACTGTACACTCTCTCATTGTATTCTAAGTTTGGTCCTCTAGGTCATCTGGCTTCTCGTTTGTATAAAATCATTAAGCAATCAAAGTTTACTAGCCATGGATCTGGCCTGCAGTCTCTGTGGGCTGATGAACTGGATATTGTACCAGAATCAGTTAATTGGCAACATCTATGGCGGGTGTCAGTTCGCATATCACTTTCATCTGAACTGAAAAAAACTTGTCTCCCATATGCAATATGGTTGTATAGCCCACATTAGTAAACTGATTAAATAAGGTTACAACAAGTTACGGAAACTGAGCCAATGGAAACCATTACTAACCATAGCAGATTTCAGAACTCTATTATAAACACTAATATTCTCAAACTTTCACTACTGCGAAGGTCTTCCCACATCTTTTTTTATCATGCATAGGGCATTGTGGATGCCCTGGAAATTACGCTGTGCGGGGTTGGTCCCATCACATGCATGCTGGTCCTGCCATAAAAATAAAGGTACCTTATCTCATATGCTTTCTATTGCCCATATGTACTCCAATTTTGGTCCCAAATATGGTCCACCATTTCTACGATCCTAAATATATCCCATTATTCATGTCTTATTTTGTTTTTTCAGTCATGGTATACTCACTGGAAGTTTGTTAGGTTGTAAGCTTTTTTTAACAACCATGTTTTCAAGTCACTTTTACATTTTTATTTATCTGTTATTTTTATATCCTCAGTCATGGAATTCCAGAGTTTCAGGCCAGCAATTGAAATTACTCTCTAGTTTGTGCCAGATGAGTCTTTCTTATAGTGGGGATTGCTAAGAGGCCTTTGTTTTGTGATCTTAGAGCTCGGGATGGGGTAGGGGGGATTGTGTTACTCCAAGTAGGCCATTGTTGTCTGGGTTAATGTTATTAAATATAATCATTATTTATTTCACATTTTTCTATACCGAGCTTATATATTATATTATATATTATAAATTTATAATATATTCTTGATTGTATAGGGAGCCAATGCAGTATTATCAATGTAGAGGTGATGTGGTCATATTTCCTTCCTCTGGATATTAGTCTTGCTGCATAATTTTATAGTAGTTGAAGTGGTTTTATATGGCTTGCAAGAAGACCTTTGCAGTAGTGAAAGTTTGAGAATATTAGTGTTTATAGTAGAGTTCTGAAATCTGTTATGGTTAGTAATGGTTTCCATTGGCTCAGTTTCCGTAACTTGTTGTAACCTGATTTAATCAGTTTATTAATGTGGGCTATACAATTATATTGCATATGGGAGATGGTTTTTTTTCAGTTCAAGGGCATGGGGAATCCTTTTATTTGAACTTGTTCAATTTATGCAGTTGGTATTTCCATGTACACAGCAATAAGGCAAATACTTGTCTTTTTTTTTGTATTTAACAGTTGTCCTTATCCAAGGTATCTTCCACAGCAGCATAGTTCCAAAAGATCTGGAAATAGTGGTACAGAGACACCTAAGGTTAAGGCACATGTTCATTTGACTGGAGCATGGTTAAAAATATAAGTGCAGATTTTAAATGCCCGGCGTGTGTAAATCTCAGCCTTTATGCGTGTGGCTGGGCCTTATGCACGCTGGGCGAATCTTCCAAGAGGCCCGGCCATGTGCGTAAAGGCCGGGACTGGCTCAAGTGCCAGGCCTCTTGGAGGGGGTGGACTGGAGGACATGTTTTGGGCTGGGAGGGGTGGGCAGGTGTGTGTGCCAGGTCAGTTCCATTGTTCGCTGTCCTGGATCCTCTCATGCCAGCCAGCTGCTGGCATGCACTTGTTACTTCAGGTCGGGCCCTGAAGTAACTTGAAAAATCAAAGGTAAACAATTTAAAAAATTGTTTTAGAGGGTGGGGAGAGGGGGGAAGGGGAAGAGAGGTTAGGATAGGGGGATAAGAAAGTTCCTTCCCAGTACGCTCCTAAATTGGAGAGGAGTGGGAGGGAACTGGGGAAAGCCCCGATGTGTCACTGCATGAATATCTACAAAAACAACCCTTGATGTTACCCAGGTAGAGAGTCCATCAAGCTAGGTTGAGAGAACATTGCACAAATCTCATCTTTGAGTGAGTTTCCTCATTCCGAAGGTCATCAAATCTTCACAAGAGAGTACTGTTTCTTTTTGTACGTCTCACTTTGAATGTCAAAATGGCCCCTAACCCTACACTAATACCTAAACCTCACCTCGATTTACTAGGTGGGCCTCCCATAGAAATATATAAATACCTATCTAACGTGAGGGCATTATGCCTGGGTGCATTCTCTCTCTCTCTCTCTCTCTCCCTCCAGTGGCCCTGATAGCTAGGCTGGCCCTCCAGGACCTTAAAAATACTAAACATGGTCCCCCCAGTGGTTGTATGTAGGAAATAAAATGATTCTGCCTCAGCAGGTACGAAACACTTTAAACAAGATCCCCCCTCTCCGTATAAAGCGCCTGCTGTAAAAACTATGGCCTCTGAGTTCAAGACACTTATGGATCAGAAAATTGCTGACTATTTCAACTTCAATGCTACTGAGGATATTTCATCATCTTCCCTATGGGAGGCCTTCAAAGTTACCATCCGGGGAGAGATCCTAAGCTATACTGCTCATCGCAATAAGGTCCGCAAAGAGGAATTGCTGACCCTTCAAGGTCAGGTTGCAAAACTGGAGACAGAGTATTTTCATCGTCCTACTTCAACTTCCTTGGCGACTCTGACCAAAGCTAGATATCAATATAATCTTCTTCTCAGCACTAGAGTCAACTTAGGCATTTTTTCTTCCAAAGCCCATTATTATGCTGATAACAACAAATGTGGTCATTTACTTGCCTCCTATCTAGCGAAAACGTCTGAAAAACAACACATAGTCACCATCAGGTCTTCTTCAAATACCTTACTGACAGATGATGCAGTGATCTTACAAGAGTTCCAGACTTTCTACTCATCTCTATACCAATCCGGTTTCCCCAACGCCGGCTGCTTTTACAGACTTTCTAACATCCATAGGTCATCCATCATTATCCACGGAACAGCGGATTCAGCTTGATGGTTCCATTACTCTGTCTGAAGTAGAAGCGGCCATTGCTTCCTTATCTCCAAATAAAGCACCTGGTCCTGATGGATTTACCTCAAACTTTTACTCGGCCTTTCAGTCATCACTCAGTTTTAGATTGCTTGATTATTTTTCCTTGTTTTTGTCCCCTAATGGTATGTCTCCCTCTTTTTCACAGGCATGTATTGTGGTGATTCCAAAGCTAGGTAGAGACGATACCTCTACTGCCAACTATAGACCCATCTCACTATTAAATACGGATTATAACATTTTTGCAAAAATTCTTGCCATCCGTCTTTCACGAGTCATGCAAAATTAAATCGACCCTGACCAATCTGGCTTCATAAGACATCGCCTTATCAACAATAATGCCCGCCTATTCCTTCATATTCAGCAAGAGGTTTTTTCCGACCCGATTCCTACAGTGGCAGTGTTGTTAGACGCGGAAAAAGCCTTTGATCATGTAGAATGGCCCTTTTTATTTCACATTCTTCAATGGTATGGTTTAGGTCCCAACTTTTTAGCATGGATACGCTCGATATACGCGTCTCCTTCTGCTTTTTTATACATTAATCAACATGTCTCCTCCTCCTTTCCCCTGTATCGGGGCACTCGTCAAGGGTGTCCCCTCTCCCCACTTCTATTCAACCTGGCTTTGGAACCACTACTGTCGGCCATTCGCCAATTGGATCAGATTCAAGGAGTTAACATTGGTAATGACACCTTTAAATTGTCAGCTTATGCAGATGATGTGTTGTTATTCCTACAAAATCCTGATGTAACTCTCCCACATCTTTTCCATCTTATTTCTGTCTATTCTTCTATCTCTGGATATAAGGTCAACTGGCACAAAACTGAATTTCTTCCCTTAAACTACTCGGCCTCTTCCTTAGACCTCACTGGTTTCTCCTTACAAAAGGTAACCAATGGTTTGAAATACTTGGGAATACGATTTTTCACTAATCCATTGGATACTTTTATTCACGGAGAAACTTCTGTTTTACAAAAGGTAAAAGATTTAATTTTACGCTGGTCTCCCTTACATTTAACTTGGTGGGGCAGACTGGACACCATTAAAATGGTAGTTGCTCCAAAAGTATTATACACTCTGTCCATGCTCCCCGTTTTTTTTTCAGTGGCGTTTTATAAGAATGTAGAAAGGGTATTGGTTAAATTCTTATGGAAAAATAAAACGCCTCGCATTGCTTTGTTTAAACTCAAGGCTACTAAATTGCGAGGTGGAGTTAATTTTCCCGATTTTTATATGTATCATCAGGCATATATTTTACAACAAGGCTGTCATTTTTTTGACTTAGAACAACTTAATATAGAATCACCCCGCTGGTTACCAATTGAACGTTTGTGCAATGCTCCTTTTCCTCTGTATTTTTTCCCGGGCATGAAAATCCTCTTATATGCTGCTGCAAACCCCACACTACGCTCCTTACATAGAGCCTTTTTGGAATTTGATTCACAAGTACCCGACATAGCCTCTAAGTGGCGTACTTCGGGTTTAGCTCCGCTTTGGCGGAATAATATGCTAACTGTTGGAGGTCAACCGCTTAGCTGGCACTCTTATGACATTTCAGCAGTTACGTGCTCGATTTGGTATACCCCCTCTCAATTTTACGCCTGGTTACAATTGCGCTCTCTACTTCAGAGGAGTATGCTAAGTAAATTTGCAATGGGCAAGGCCTCCCCACCATTGGAATTTTATTATACTCAAGGTCCAAAAGGTCATTTAGCATCGGGGATCTATAAACTTCTTAAAATTTTTTCTCAGTGCTTTCCTCTACGTTCCTTAACTCAAGTATGGTCCTCTGATTTAGAAATGGAGGTCACGCCTGATATGTGGAAATATTATTGGACATCTACCATTCGTATTTCACTATCCGCCAGTTTAGTACAATCCTCTTTTTTCATTATTCACAGAGCAATATGGACTCCTTGGAAGTTACACCGGGCTGGTATGACTCTTTCCCATGCCTGTTGGTCCTGCTCGGCCCCTAAAGCCACGTTCAGCCATATGTTTTTTTATTGCCCGTTAGTCTATGCTTTTTGGGCCCAAGTTTGGAATAAGGTTGTCGGCATTCTACCGATTACTATTCCACTTTCTTACGCATTAGCTATTTTGAAAGGAGCTGATCCTTCTCTATGCCTCAGACGCCCACAATGTAAATTGGTAGATTTTCTTTTAACCATAGCCCAATATAACATCCTGTCAAATTGGAAACATAGTGAGTTCTTATCCGAACATTTATGGTGGAATACGGTCTGTTTATTTACTAAATATGAGAAAGCTGCAGCAAAGAAAGCTGGTCGCTTGGGTAAATGGGCTCAAGTGTGGAAGCCATTAGATGACTATATTGCCTCTCTCTAATCATCCTCGTTTATGATGTGCTATCTCCTCTATCTCCTTGGAGTACCTGCTAGTATTTCCTTCCCCCTTTATTCGTTTTTTTTTTTTTTATATATATTTTTAGTTTCCCCCCTCTCTTAGTTTTACTTTTTTATTGCTATGTACCATTCTGAGTATCTGCTAAGATTGTCATTACCTGTGGTTTTGTTTTTATAATTTCTGCTTGTATTTTGCTGTGAAACTCAATAAAAATATTTCAACAAAAAAATATGCCAAAAAGGGAGATACCACCCTGGTTGAAATTTGAAAATACTACGAAGTTTGAAATTGAAAATTTGCTATGGAAGTTAAACCCGGCTACTCACCCATTAGATACGATTAACACATCAACTCTCAAGCATTGTGCAGAAATAATTTACACTTTCTTGGTAGCTATGGTGAATCAGTCTCATAACAAAGGAACCATGCCTACCTTGCAAAAAATTGCAATAGTGAGACCAATTTTTGAAGCAATTTGAATTAGATCCCACTTACTTAAAAAATTATAGACCAATTTCAAATTACCATTTATGGCAAAATTAATTGAGAAAGTAGTTAATAAACAGTTAAGTGAACATCTGGAAACTAATGAGGTTCTGTATTCATCACAACACGGTTTTCGAAAATTATATAGCACTGAGACATTATTACTTTCCCTGTCAGATACGGTTTTCAGGGGGTTTTATAGAGGCCAAAGTTTACTGCTTGTATTGTTAGATCTCTCAGTAGCTTTTGACACGGTGGATCACATTATTTTCAATAGATTGCAAGACATTGGATTAACAGATACTACTTTAAAATGGTTTAGATCATTTTTAGATAACAGAACGTTTACTGTCAAGATTAGAGATAATACTTCAGAAAAGATAAAACTATCAACAGGAGACCCTCAGGGCTCAGCATTATAGGCCATTGTGTCACTTGCTAACTGGTCTTGGTTTAACCTGTTACATCTATGCAGATGATATTCAGCTTTTATTTCCTATAGAAAATAATATTGAATCCACTTTTAAGATAGTTGAAATGTATTGTAAAAACACTAGGAATCGGATGATCAAAAGTAGCCCTTTATTATAACGCCCGACTCTGGCCGAGTTTCACTCATAGAGCTGCATCAGGGGCAACTAAAAATGAATAAATATATCAATATTAAAATTTAAAACAACACAATTAAATAATTCAACACAATAAAAACATAAAATACATGTATAGATGTACATACTCAAATCATAAAATAAAATACATGTATAAGTGTACAAACTTGAATTAAATCAATACCTATATATATGTATAGAAAAATAAATAAATAAAATACATGTATAGATGTACAAACTCTGAACATAAATATTAAAATACATGTATGACTATATAAACTCATGGATAAAAATAAACCACATTTAAAATGTAACTGAACATCAAATTGGTGTAGACAGAAAAATGTAACGAATACATTAGTATATAAAACTGGAGAGGCTGACTATTCATAATTATAATTTATAATCAAAATCTACAATGGAGTCAATATTATAGTGATGCTTACTTCAATTAGCAGGACTTAAAATATGCCTGCTAGGCTGCTGTCACAATGTCACACTGTCACAATATCACGTATGGACATATATTAGTTCCTAAATAGAAATCAACAGTGAATAAAACACAGTATCTCATTCAAAAATAAAAAAATAAAATAATTCATGGAACATTCTTTTTTTCAAAAAATCTTTTTACTCTATCCGCAACTACAAATAGTCTAGAGCATGTAGCTCAATAATCAATACATATTTGTTCACTGATGGATCATAGTGTGTAAAATAAAAAGTAAACTGAAAGGGTATATGGAACACCATTTTATGGGCTCTGGAAAAAAATATATTTATAAGAGGTCCATAGCATGAAATATCTTTTCATGAAAATTCTGAACATTAAAGCTCTCATAAATCATGTAGATGATATTCAGCTTTTATTTCCTATAGAAAATAATATTGAATCCACTTTTAAGATAGTTGAAATGTATTTAAAAATTATTGGCCAACTTCTTGTGCAAATGAAGCTGATTTTAAATCTGGATAAATCTGTTTTTATGATTTTATATAGGAAAAACATCAATTTAGAGAAGAAAGTTATCACACTTGATAATAAAGCATGTTTTAAATTTGTGGATGTAACTAGGAATTTAGGACTTTTTATAGATTATGAATTAAATTTTAAAGCCCATATATCCAAAAAAGTAAAAGAAGGATTTAGTAAACTGAGGGGCGGATTTTCATACTCCGCGAATAGGCCTACTTTTGTTTGCGCTCCAGGCGCAAACAAAAGTATGCTGGATTTTAGTAGATACGCGCGGAGCCGCACGTATCTGCTAAAAACCTGGATCGGCGCGCAAGGTAGGGGTGTGCATTCGGATTGACCGCATTAGTAAAACGCAACTCATATTTTTTTTTTACTTAAAAAATTGATTCGACATAAACGATCGGATTTCCCACATATCGAACATAGATATGTTCGATATGTGGGAAATCGCGATTGTTGAGCCAAAATAAAAATTTAAACCCCCTCACCCTCCTTAATCCCCCCCCCAGACTTACCACAACTCCCTGGTGATCGAGCGAGGAGTGAGGACGTCATTTCTGCAATCCTTGGCGAGAAGCATGTGACGTCGGCGGCACGTCGAGTGACGCCGGCGTCACGTGATTCCCGGCTTGTTCGCGCCGAACGGCTCGTTCGGCCCAAAAAGAACTTTTGGCCAGCTTGGGGGGGTCAGGAGGCCCCCCCAAGCTGGCCAAAAGTTCTTTTTGGGCCGAACGAGCCGTCCGGCGCGAACTCGCCGGGAATCACGTGACGCCGCGTCACTCGACGTGCCGCCGACGTCACATGCTTCTCGCCAAGGATTGCAGAAATGACGTCCTCACTCCTCGCTCGATCACCAGGGAGTTGTGGTAAGTCTGGGGGGGGGTGATTAAGGAGGGTGAGGGGGTTTAAATTTTTTTTTTGCACATATGTACATATACCCAACTCATTGGATTTTTTTTATGTCCATATTGGCCGCAAGTGGGACCCCCTTTCGGACATAAAAAATATGAACATAAAATTTTGCTCTGCACATCCCTAGCGCAAGGCTATCAATTTTGTATAGCCGGCGCGCGCCGAGCCGCGCAGCCTACCCCCATTCCCTCCGAGGCCGCTCCGAAATCGGAGCGGCCTCGGAGGGAACTTCCTTTTGCCCTCCCCTCACCTTCCCCTCCCTTCCCCTACCTAACCCACCCACCCGGCCCTGTGTAGGCCCCCACCTTACCTTTGTCGGGGGATTTACGCCTCCCGGAGGGAGGCGTAAATCCCCGCGCGCCAGCGGGCCTCTTGCGCGCCGGGCTACGACCTGGGGGCGGGTACGGAGGGCGCGGCCACGCCCCCTGACCGCCCCGGGCCGTAGTCACGCCCCCGTACCCGCCCCCAAAACGCTGCCGACACGCCCCGAAAACGCCGCGACGACCGGGACCGCCCCCGACACGCCCCCCTCGGAGAACCCCGGGACTTACGCGAGTCCCGGGGCTCTGCGCTCCCCGGTAGGCCTATGTAGAATAGGCGCACCGGCGCGCAGGGCCCTGCTCGCGTAAATCCGGGCGGATTTACACGAGCAGGGCTCTTAAAATCCGCCCCTGAGGTTGTTGAAACATCTGAAACCTTTACTTTCATACAATAATTTCAGATATGTTTTACAGGTGATGTTATTTACAGGACTTGATTATTGCAACTCTAGTATGCTAGGTCTTCCAAAAACAACTATTTGTCCCCTGCAGGTACTTCAAAACATTGGAGTAGATTTTTAAATACCGCGAATAGGCGTACTTTTTTTGGCGCTCCAGGCGCAAACAAAAGTACGCTGGATTTTAGTAGATACGCGCGTAGCCGCTAAAATCCGGGATCGGCGCGCGCAAGGCTATCAATTCTGTATAGCCGGCACGCGCCGAGCCGTGTAGCCTACCCCCGTTCCCTCCGAGGCCGCTCCGAAATCGGAGCGGCCTCGGAGGGAATCCTCTAACGCCCTCCCCTCACCTTCCCCTCCCTTCCTCCACGCCCCCGAGCCCGCCCCCGGAACGCTCCCGACACGCCCCGAAAACGCCGCTGCGCTCGGTCCCGCCCCTGACACGCCCCCGACACGCCCCCTCCGAAAACCCCGGGACTTACGCAAGTCCCGGGGCTCTGCGCGCGCCGGTAGGCCTATGTAAAATGGAGCTCCCAGCTGTGCATTTCAAGCCTCTCACTGTGATTTCTTAGCGGCCGTTTGAAATAGAGAAGGCCATGTGGGAGTATCCATAGCAAAACCAGCCCTTTCCTGTGAGTCATAATTGACCTCACAGCCCTGTCATAGAGTGGCTCAGACAGGTTGGCAAGGAGACGAGAATGCAACCTATCAGAGATAGGCATTTTTCTAAAGCAGCCAAACGCCGCTCTCACTCAGTGCTCTGTGACCTTAAGCACACGCTGTGCCACGCACTTTCTTTTAAGGTTTTCCGCTACAGGAAGTTCTCCCTTCCTAGCTGTCTATGGGAAGCAACTTCGGCCACCCTTGCCCTCACCTGAACCCAGCACACTGCCAACAGTGCAACTCTCTGCCCTCCAGCTACTTGCCCTCTGGACGTCTATCCAAAAGAAGATGCAAAGAGCTGCCCTCACTGCCAAAAAATGGGCAGACAGCCACTGTCAGCCAGCACCAGTCTACCTCCCAGGGGACCATGTTTGGCTGAGTACAAAGAATCTACAACTTCGGATTTCTTCCCACAGATTTGCCCCTAGATTCTATGGACCATTCCACATTGCCAAGCGCATAGGAGCCGTTTCCTATCGCTTACGATTACCCTCCTCAATGCATGTGCACAATGCCTTCCATGTGTCGCTTTTGAAGCCTCTCATCCTCTCCAAGTACCATCCTGAGCTCCCGAATCTGCAGATCCTTCCGTGCTAAGAGATACCACCTACCAAGTCCGGGAAGTTCTAGATGTCAGATTATGCACTGTTACGCACCAAACATGCTTATGATGCTTCTGTTATAGATGCCCCTGTAATCGACATTCTAGCCTGAGGTTCTGACCTTTGCCTTCTGCTCTTGTGACCCAATAATTAGGCATCACAAATTGTCGCCAGCTTCAACTGCTGTCCAGGTGTCCTTGGAATTCCTCCCGGTCAGGCTCAGTAGGGCATTTTAAAGTTCACATAGCCAATTTTTCAACCAAAAAAACTGACAATCAGATTTCCCCCCCCCCCCCCTCAGCCAAAATCGATCGTTAAGATGATCGATCACACAATTCACATCCCTAATTCCTACTATTTGCCTAGCCCACCTGGCATAGACTAGAGAATATGTTTTTTCCATTGTGGCTCCCACTATTGTGGCACTCCCTCGATCAGAAGCTGCAGTTGAGAACTTGCACTAAGAGTTTCAAGGCATTATTAAAAACCTATGGGGCAGATTTTAAAAGGGTTACGTGCGTAATATACATGCCTAACCCTTTTAAACCTCTCCTGCGCACGCCGAGCCTATTTTGCATAGGCTCGGCGATGAGCAGCAGGCCCGGGATGCGCATATGTCCCAGGGCTTGAAAAAAGGGGCGGGGTGTGGACGGTCGGGCAGGGATGGGGCATGGCCAGAGGCCTCTGAAGGCCTGCTAGGCCAGGGGATCGTGTGCCGCACTCGGCCGGTGCGTGCAACCTACGCCTGCCCAGAGGCAGGCGCAACTTAAATAATAAAGGTAGGGGTTGTATTTAGGTAGGGCTAGGGGGTGGGTTAGATAGGGGAAGGGAGGGGAAGGTGGGGGGGCAAAAGGAAAGCTCCCTCCGAGGCTGCTCCGATTTCGGATCGGCCTTGGAGGGAACGGGGAAAGCCATTGAGGCTCCCATGGTCAAATGGATCATGGTGGGTTGGTCCTGCAAGGCAGGTCTGGTCCTCCTTGACTCTCGTGATTCATTCCTGCAGGTTCAGTTGATCCTCCTTTGGCACACATAGCTCTGCATGATCTTCTTTATGCTTAAAATCATTATGTTCTGGGCACCATTTTCTGTTTCTTTCTTTGGAGCTCTACAGGTCAGTGAGTTCATAGCTGTTTGCAGTAGGGTGTCTGATATACTGAGGTTGATTGCTTCCAATGTAACCATAACAAATGGCAGAATGATTGTGTGCATATGACAGTCAAAGACCATTCAGTTGACTCGGGGTTCAATCTATCACCCTTCTCATGGTTCCAGACTTGATGACTTGCCCTGTGTAAGCTGCATTATTATATATGGCTATTAGACCACATAGTGAGAGACAAATTTCTGGTGCACCAGAACTTATCTACACTAAGTTGACATCGATTTACCACTGTCTTCGTACTCAACCTTGAAGCAAGTTATCTCCGGAGCTCATTTTGTATTGGAGTGGCAGCTTGGGCATGTACTTCTGGCTCACCCAAGATTGAGCGATCTATTTATTTATTTATTTATTTGTTTGTTTTTCTATACCGGCATTTGATTTGACATATCACATCGGTTTACATATAACAAGATGTCTAAGGCGAGCTTTTTATGACATGATATAATATAACCGTTCAATTGAGTAAAAGATGGTCATACAATGCATAGGCTGCTAGCACTCATCATCATATGCCTCCCATATCATGTAGGGTGATTGTCCTTCAAGACTGGCCTTTCAAAACTTTCCAAATTCTGCTGGTCCTTCACCTCCCTAGGCACTAGCCAGTCATACTGATTATTAATGATAATCAGGAACTCTTTCAGAGCTTGTGCACAGCAATGGGCAATTTGTGGCAATTTCAGAAAAAAATATTTGGGTCTAGCTGCAGAAGGTTGAAAGGTTCAGTGGATTGGTGGGGGAAATGTGTTGGACTCAGCTCCTGCTCCTCCTGCACAACAGGGCTGTGTAGAGGCCTGCCTGGATCTTTTTGCTAAGATTATTACCGGGGAGGTAATAATCTTAGCAAAATGTAGTGCCTGCTGCTGGTAAATAGTATCAGAGATTATTTGGCTATCATACAAAATGTCCCAACACTTGCATTGACAACATCCCTCATTGGATTGTCGGTAGCAGACTGTGAGGGAGATTACACACCAAGGTTCACAGGCAGGTCAGCAAGATCATCTGTCTCCCGGGAGATCTACTCTTTCACCATGATTGTCCCTTGCCCCAACTTATTTAAGACAGATGGGGAACATCTGTCTGATCTCAGATAGGACATATTCTTACAGAAGATAAAGAGGGTAGTTAGCATGTTTGAAGATAAGGCCATTGCCTCTTAAATTGGGGGATCCCTTTGACTATCCTCCTACCCCTCAAAAAGAGAATGGGGTAAAAATGGTGACCTCCAAATAGTGGGATGATCAAGCCTATTTTTAGGGAGAGGTAGAAAATGGGAGGGGGTATAAGGGTTTAAGTAGGAAGGAACAACAAGGATCACAAATTTAGACCTAAGTGCAGAAGATCTAGTGTTTAGATAGCTGATGGGCCCAGGGAATGGGCCAGAAAGATAACCCTAGGGTCCAATTATTTTAATAATCAGAGGGAAGTCCAGCAGTCTCACTATGATTGGTGACCAGTGGCGTACCTAAAGTATTTGGCACCCAGGCGGATAAGTCCTTTGGCACACCCCCCCCCCCCCACACACACACACACACACACACCATATAATTTAAAAATTTCTTAAACATCGATAAAATATTTCAAAACAGCAGACACATCAAATAACACCCAATAATTAAAACTAATAAGGATTTTAAAAATCTTTCACTCTCCATATCTGTTATCCTAAGATTGTCATAGACTGGGGACACACATACACACACAATATGCTTGCTCTCTCTTTCACACACACACAAACACACCTGGTGAGAGACAGAGTGAGAAAATGTGTGTGAGAAAGAGAGATAGAGGAAATGTGTGAGACACACACTTCTTCTGTGTCTCTCTTACAACACAGACATGCTTCCTCTATCTCTCACCCACACACATTGTTGTGATCCTGCCCGCGAGGAGCATGGGCAGGCTCTTACCTTCACAGCCAGTCGGGCTGCTGACGCTGCTGCTTCTCTTTCTCCCTGAATCAGCTGGGGCTATCCCCGCAGCTGTTGCCATGTGGCCGGATCCTCTGCTCCTGTTTCTGCCTTCCCCCGACGTACTGCTGCGATCCCGGGACCTTTCAGCCAGCAGGGAGGCCATCCTTGCCGGTGCCTGCTTCAGCCCGGGTCCTTGCCCAGCAGGGAAGCCGTCCCTGCCGGTGCCTGCAGCCTGCTACAGCTCTCTACTCTGCCTGCAGTCTCTCTGTTCTCCCTGCAGCAAGCTTACCTCGCTTCTGCCTTCCTGCTTCAGCCTTGCAGTGTGGAACGGTGCCTGCAGCCTGCTAAAGCCCCCTGCTTCCCCTGCAGCCAGCCTTACCTCTCTCTGCTTCTTCCTGCTTCAGTCCTTGCGGCTGGGAGCTGCTCCAGCGACCTGCCTTCACCCAGCTCCAGCCCAGGGCTGCTTCACTGCTTCCCTGGGCCTTCCACATGGCTGAGGACGCCACCAGCTTCCAGCTCTTCTCTCCAGCCTCCTAGGGCGCGAGCGCGCGCCTCTCTGCTCCTCTTCAAGGGCCAGCCAGGTGTGGCCTCCTGCTGACCCCTCCCTGGGCGTTGTCCACCTCAGCCCTACTAAAGGCTCAGCGTTCAGTCTGTGTTTGCCTTCGCAAGGAGTTGGTCACTCCTGAGATCCTTCGCTCCAGAAAGTCGTCCATGTTCCAGCACCTCTGCAAGGTCCTGTGTTTCTTGTTACCTGTCGGAGCTCCTCGTCCAGTCCTGATGTCTGCCTGCCGTTCCAGTCCCAAGGTCTGTCTCTTCGTCCAGTACTTGTGTTCCAGTCCTGCTGTTCCAGATGTCCATGTTCCAGCCCTGAGGTGTGTCTCCTGTTCCCGTATCCGTGTTCCAGTCCTGATGTTCCTGCTGTTCCAGATGTCTTTGTTCCAGCCCTGAGGTCTGTCTTATCCTTGTTCCTGATCCTGATGCTTTAACCTGCCTTGAGCTGCCAGGAGTGCAGCGTATCCTTGCCTTGAGCTGCCAGGAGTGCAGCATATCCTTGCCTTGAGCTGCCAGGAGTGCAGCGTATCCTTGCTTTGAGCTGCCAGGAGTGCAGCAACCTGCTTCCTCTTTCCTGTGCTCTCCCGCTCTCAGCGTGGTCCGCGACCAGCCTTCCAGGGCTGAGTAGGGCGCGCATGAGGCAGGGTGGTCCGCGACTCAGTCCCGCAGGTGGTCTGAGTAGGGCGCCCTGAGGAACAGTACCCATGTCTTCCTTCAGCCCTCGTTCCTGACTCCACCTCTGTGCATCCAGTACCTCGTCCTGAGTCCACATCTGTGCCTGTCCACGTCTATGTTTCCTGCACCTCATTCCTGAGTCCACGTCTTTGCCTGAGTCCACGTCTAAGGATCCTGCATCTATGCCTGAGTCCACGTCTATGGATCCTGCACCTCGTTCCTGAGTCCACGTCTATGCCTCAGTCTATGTCGTTCCTGAGTCTTGTCTGAATCCATGTTCCAGTCTTCGCTGCCCTGGCCTCCATCTGGCCTGCCGCTTCGTGCCGTACCCTGCGGCAGGTCTGAAAGGGCTGGGAACGGTCGGAGGACTGTTCACAAGACCAACATTGCGTTGTTGGGTCTTCCGAAGCGTGCAAGTCCGGAGGAGGGCCTGTCTTCCAGTCTTCACTCCAGCTTGCCTCCGTCCAGCCCATGCTCGGGCATGCCACGCCTCCCGCGGCACCTCTCCAGACCCCTCTGGCGTCGAGCTGCGGCCCAAGGGCACACACACCTCCCAGGAGTGGGATCGCTCTCCTAGCGCTCCACAACACACATTTATTCTCTGTCTCACACACACTAATACACACCCATGCAGACAAAAACTGAACTGGAAAACACAACAGGCCAGATTTTGTATGTAGTGCAATACTGAAAAAGCAGAACATCATTATTCCTCAAAACAATATAATCAAGAAATATAAATCAATCAGATTAGTAAAACCATATTATTAAAATGTACAATTCAAAACAGATGATGAATAGAATTATCAAACACTAATAAAATATTTCAAAATAATAGACATCACATCTAATAATTAAAACTAACAAGGATAAAAAAAAAATCTCTTGCTCACCATACTTGGGGTCTCTAGATTTCTAGTCATCCTGAGATTGTCCTGGATTGTAGGAAAGTGCACAAATTTTAACCTCTTTCACACACATATATACAGTCATTCTCTCACTGGCACAGGCATGCTCTCACACGGAAACTCACAGACACACACAGACACACACAGACACACAGGCACCCTCTCATTCACTGATACACACACACCTTCTCATACAATCATACGCACACAAACACACACACACCCTCTCATACACTCATATAAACACACACACACACACACCCTCTCATACTTAGGCACTCATTCTCACAGGCCAATCTCTCGCTCTCTCACACACATTTTGACCTCTTCTTTGGTGACTGGCTGTAGAGCAGGGCCTCTTATTCTTCTGCTGGCTCCAGGGAAATGTTGGCGGCACTGCAGATCCTCTTTATCTGCTTCCAGCTCCGGGGAAAGTCTGGCGGAACCTCTGGGCCTCTTCTTCTGCCACCAGTTCCGGGGAAAGGACGATGGCGCCATAGAGCCTTTTCATTTGCTGCCAGCTTAGAAAAAATGCAGGTGGCATTCCCCCACAGGACCTCACCTTTGCTGGCGGGGTGTAGGAACCCCACCAGCACGTTACTCCTCTGCACTGCCATGGGACCTTCATATGTGCTGGTGGTAATGGCACCTTTCCCCCTGTTATCACCCGTGGTGGACCACCCCCCGTGCTCCCCACTTAGTATGCCACAGTTGGTGACATATATTCTGTGCATTCTCCATAACATCTAAACTTCAAGAGGGTACAGCTGACTTGGGGTGGGCATTTGATGACCCACATGATATCATGCAGAGGGTCCAATGGCTCCACCCATGGGATGGGAAGTGCATACGCCATAGGTAGGCTCCAGTATGATTTCCTTGTTAGATATCTAGTAAAATGTTGCAGCCATTTATATCCAATAGGATATGGTTTGTTGTGTTTTTCTGTACAAGTATAGGGTGGCACAGCCATGTATGTCACATTTGCTCCCACTAGTGGGTGGTTTGTATACTGAAGTGCATGGACACTTACAGCAATAGGTCTTATCCCAAGGTATAGGGAGTGTGGAAACATGAAGGCTTGACAGGTTCCTCTACAATGGTACCAGAAGCATGGTCAGGCATCTTCCAATTTTATTTATATTTTGTTTATAAAACATTATATTTACAGTATCCAGTGTAATCAGATTACAAAATAATATACATAATCAAAACACATAGTTCAATGATGTGGACAGCAGTTCATTTAATGATTGGACATTATAGGGCAATGCTTACATCACTGGAGGGCACCCAACATATCACTACCGCCATGATTGCCTGTGGTCATGCATCATGATGGTACCAGAGCTGGGAGAGGGCCAGGGGGAATTTTAAAAGCAGCTTACTGCAATATTCCCACATCTCTCTGCTGCACTAGGAACAAATGTATTCCTTCCCATTCTGCTTCTGCATAATTATATGCTTGTAGTCACTCACAATGTTTGCAAGGATTATACAAGTATTTGCGTGTTCATTTAATCTTGCTACCCCTATTCTGCTGAGATGCATAAACTTAATTTTCAGGAGACGGTAGAACAAAAGAGGGACCCAAGCACTCAAGTAAGAAGGCAAGACAAAGGTCATGGCGTTAGGCCAAGATGCAGAATATCAAGGGGTATGACAGCTGAGGAGCTCAGGGATTAGGCCAGGAGACACCCAGAGGGTCCAGTTGCATTCATGATAGTAGGTAATTTAGCATTCTTGCTGTGTGTGATGGCCTACTCAGCCTTTCCACTCTTTACAACATCTCAGCTTCAAGAGAGGAATGCTGACCAGGGGTAGACCTTTAAAGAGTAACTTGATGAACAGCACCTTCTATGGGATGGGATAGATATAGGCCATAGGTAGGCTTAAGCACTCAAATTAGATTCCCTTGTTAGCTATCTAATAAAAGGCTGCAGCAATCGATATCCAATAAGATATGCACTGTTTTGATCTATTGAGTATCTATGTACAAATAGAAGACATTCTTGCCAGGTGTATCATACCTGACCCAGTTACAGGTATATTACAAAAGTCTTTAGAGGGTTGCAAATGTTGACTTCCTGTTGATGGCTTTTTTCAAAGCCACTTTTAACTCTTTACTTCTAAAGCTATAAATCAAAGGGTTTAAAAGTGGAAGAATAACTATATACAATGCAGTAGGCAGCTTGTTTGATTTAGTAGAGTCCCCTATACTGGGCTGCATGTAAACTCCTAACATAGTCCCATATAACAGAATGAGGACTATAAGATGAGAGGAACAGGTAGAGAAGGCTTTCCTTTTCCCCTCTCTAGAACGGATTTTCAGGACAGTAGAGATAATAAACACGTATGATGTCAGGGTTAGGATAAATGGGGCAAAGTTTATATTCACAACTTCTATGTAAGTCATAGTGTCAATGATAGAGGTGTCTGAGCAGGAAAGTTTCAGCACTGCTGTGATTTCACAGAAGAAGTGATTGATTACACTGGAGTCACAGAAAGAAAACTGTGATGTAACAATAGTGTGTGGCAATACCTCTATTAAACCTGTTGACCAGGAGACAGCTACCAGAAGAGCACAGACCCTCTTATTCATGATAATAGTGTAACGTAGGGGATTGCATATTGCAACATAACGATCATACGCCATGACAGCAAGAAGAACAAATTCTGTACATATACAAGCCATATAGAAGTACATCTGCAGAATGCATTCCCTGAAAGATATGTTATTCCTGTTTGTTAGTAACATTGTCAGCAATTTTGGCACAATGGAAGTCATAGAACAGATATCTAGAGCAGATAAATTGGCCAAGAAGAAATACATGGGGTTGTGCAGGTGTTGATCGGCGCATACTATGCAGATAATGAGAAGGTTCCCCAGCATGGTGATCAGGTAGAGGAGTGAGAAGAAGGCTAAGAGAAAGGGCTGCAGATCCAGGAATTCTGAGAAACCCAGAAGCATGAATTCCATCGCATGGCTTCTATTTCCCATATTCCTGGATTTATACTTCATGGGATGCTGAAAGGAAGGAGAAGAGACTGCATGAGTGAATATTGGTAGAAACTAGGATAAACTGAGCCTAAAAAATTGCAAAATATTCAGACAAACACTACAATTTGAAATCAGAACACCCAGGAGAAAATATAAGTAAAGCCTTTTTATTACCATTTAATAGGTGCCAGTGTTGACAGTGCCACAGAACAGGCTAGGTTGCAGTCTAAAATAGGCTTAAAACTATCCAGCTATACTATACCAATTAGATTTCAGCCTACTGGTACCGCACCTATGGATAAGCAGCTAACAGGGTCATTTATCATTTCACATTAGGGCGTTTTGCATGTGTTAGGGTCCTAACGTATGTGATAACGTCATAATGCATGCAATTGTTTTGCAAATTGTGAAAAAGATGCAAATCAGCAAAAGGGGAGAAGTTGGGGTGGAGGTTGGGTGGGATTCAGTCAAATGAGGAGTCCATAATGCTGTGAGTGTTTTGGGAGGGATTGGGGAGGATTTTGGGTAGGGTTTATACTGTGTGTTATGCCCGAACAACATTTGCAATAAATATTGCAAATGCTGTTTTGGGGTAGGAAAGGAGAGAGGGAAGAGAGCATCTGTTGAGTGCCATAGATTTCTGACCTATTTATGCCACTGTATGAGGTGGCACTAGTAATTCAGGGTAAGGTTTGAGAGGTGAGTTGGGGTTTAGGGGGCAGTTTAAGTTGCACAGTGAGACATACGAGCAGCACAGCTACCTTTAGTGAAGTTTTAATGTGATTTGGATGGATGGAAGGAGCAAGAAAAGGAGATTTGTACCGTGTTCTCTCTACCTAGTTTGATACCCTCCCTACCTAAATCAAGCTAAGTTGCAGTCAAAAATAGGCTTAAAACTATCCAGCTATATTATTAGATTTCAGCCTACTGGTACCGCACCTATGGATAAGCACCCTGCTGGTGTGCGATCCCCCAGCACAGCGGCAAATGGCTGCTGTACTGGCTGCCTCCTGCCCTGTCCCATCCCCTAGACTGCCCTTCCCCACCCCCAAGACGGCCCCTTTGCCGAGGCTTGGCTCCTGTGCGCGTAACAGGGGTTACGCGCACAGCCGGGCCCCTTTTAAAATGTATGTGGCGCGCGCAAGGCCTGGCCGTGTGCACACGGGCCATTTAAAATTGGGCTGTTAGGTTGTAAGCTCTTTGGGGCTGGTTCTTAGAGTGTCTAAATTCTAAGAATGCGGAGTATTTGGCAAGACCAACTTCAGGACTCAGATAAGTGCACATTATATGTTGATTTGTGCACCATCTTATGTTCACCATAGCAAAAGCAATTTCAATGCCTGTACAAAGACAGAGGTGAGGAATGACCGATGATTAAACTGGATTTAGTGCTCTAAGGCTATACCATTTTTGCCTATTGCACCACAAATACCAGGTCTTAATGTCATTATAGGCTTTACCAATATAGCCACAAGACACCTATGATGGTCATCCGCCACACCTATATATGATATTATATGAGTCATTAGCAGCAGAATTTCTTGTTTATTAAAAATACAACCAGCATGAACAGATTCTGGTAAGATGGTGGTTTATAAGTGCTCTAAATAAATAAATAGAAATTCAAATGTATTACTAGCAATCCATCTCTTATTGGAAAAACAGAACAAGCTGGACCATACAGAAACTATATATTAGCAGAAATCTTCACATTTATCATACATAAAAACCCTAACCAATTACAGAATAAGAGACCCCAAATTATAAATAGGAATATGCAGGCAGAAAAATGAAGTGTCCTCAACTCCTGGTTCCCTTCCCTTCCTGTTCCCTACAGGGCAGGGGAGGACGGGTAGGATTAAGGAACAGGAGAAGATCTCCTGTTCTCTGCACACTGACTAGGAAGGGCTGGAGAAAGAAGCCTGGGATTCAGGGCACTGTCCAACAATGTCATCAGGATAAATGCAAGCCTCCGATCCCATCCTTAAATCTGATGCCCTCTAGGTGATCACCTTGGTCTGCCTGATGGAAGGGCTGGCCCCAGATAATTAAGGCTTAACCAGCCAGATCAAAGCTGATCATTTTTCCAGGGCTGAGTTTATATTTAGTCTCCTAGATATGCGAGGGTAGCTAAAGAGTGGGTCAAAACGTAGCTTCCTTTGCGAATGATGTAGGGGCAGGGGAGAGAAGTTAATAGCTTATCGTAGAATTTTAACTTTATGCATCCTACCTAGGTGCCAAAATCTAGACAGAACCTAGATAAACTGGAAAAGTACCTGGAATATTTTGGAAACCCAGATATTAGAAAAAAAATTTAGCTGCGGTAATAAGCCCCAGTGCTGAGCCCCCAACCTCTTCCCCACATCAAACCCACAAGTCCTTCATCTCCTCCTGCCTGCTCCTCTGTATAAGACATTGCCCCATCATCTGCTTCTGCCTCACCACTCCTTATTTTGTACAATCAAAGTTGTCTGTAATCCTTCCTCCCCCTCATTCTTGTAAGAACGATGGCTTCCTTGCACCTTCACCAATCCTCTTTCAACCCACCCAGTCTTTAAGATATATCTCCACATCAGTCCCCTCCCTACCCTCCAGGAGCCCCCCAAAAACTCTCATTACTGAGCAAACTGGAGGATGCCGGGTTACCTCCGACCAGCCTGGCATCAGTGTTCCTCTGGACCAGATGAGGAATGAATGCAGAAATGATCCAGTTACAGGAAATGACACTTCCTTCAGGCTTACAAACATTCCTAACATTGAATGCACATTTACAGAATACTATCAAGGAAAACACTTCTATACCAAAGATTATTGTAAAAAAGATTTCACCAAAGAATAACAGCAAAAGCACATTCACCTGGTAACCTGCACAGAGCAGCTATTCAAGCCACAGCACTGGTGGAACGAGTGCTTTGTGTTTCCAGCAAGGCTTGCACTGGGCTAACCCACACAATGGTGGTTTCAACCCTACACATCAGTGGGCAGACTGGATGAACCATTTTGGCCTTCATCTGCCATCATTTACTATATCACCATTGTTACCGAAATATCTTTTAAAGCAGTATCTGAGGAAGCATCATATTAGGGAATATTGGCACAGTTTCCATTCTTCACTGAAGCGTGTTTTGATCACTGCACTTTCTTTTTTAAATGACTCTGCATCTGTGGCATGAAGAGCGTGATGAGCTGGGAGTATTTACATTTATTGATAAATCCATTTGGGATTGGATCCCTGGAGGCTCAGACCATGTTCTTTGTTTTCTGAATCTTAAGACTAATATTTTCACCTAACTCATGTAGAGTTTTCTGGATTATATTGTGTGGAATTAAGGGTCAGCAAACAATGCCTTTTATTGGACTATCTTAATACATCTGTGACCAGCTTTTTTTTTTAAATTTATTATTTATTATTTCATGTCTCATTAATACATTACACAGTTCTTAAGAAATATTCATCTAGGAATTACTTAACAACTTAATCTTAAATCAAACTGTGAATATCCATCCAGGAAATTAAAATCAAGCAAAAGAAGAGCTGGAAATTTAAACAGTCTTAGAGCAGATAGTAAAAGGAAATAAGACACAAAGAATTTTCATTTCCTCCTATATATCATTTTTTAAACCAACTCATTGGTAGCACTTAGGGACTGGGTATCCAGGTATTGTCTTAGCTGGCTTGCCTGTGAAAAAATATACTTGTTCCCCTGACTAATGACAATACATTGACATGGGTACCTTAATAGGAATTTTATTCCCTTATTCTGAGCTTCACTTCTCAACGCCAAAAATTCTTTTCTTTTAACCCTTGTTGTATATGATATGTCCGGAAAGATCCTAATAACCTGTCCGTAAAACTTATCATTTTGGTGCCCAAAATATATTCTCATCAAAGAATCTCTCTCAGATGTAAAAGAGAATTGTACTATGAGAGTAGCTCTAGTATTTATACAGGTTTCAAAAGATTTTTCTAGCAGTTCTGACAAATCTAATTCAGGTTGGTTATCTTTATCTTTATCTTGTTTTTTCATTTCCTCATTTTGAGAGATGTAGTATATTCTTGCAATAGCTGGTATTGCTTCCTTTGTGTATTTCAGGATATTAACTAGGTAACTTTTAAATAAATCTGTTGGATTTATTAAAGCAGTCTTAGGAAAATTCAATATCCTCAAGTTGTTTTTCTTCACCTGATTTTCCAATACTTCTAATCTCTCAAAATGGGATTTTTCAGATTTTATTAAATTCAATTGAATTTTATCCATTTTATCTACCTTAAGTTGTACAGAATTTACAGATTCTTCAACTTTTTCAATCTTAGATTGAAGGACCACATTCTTATTTAGCACTTCCTGCAATGTATTAACAATGTTGTTTATTGATTTCTGCATGGAAACCAGCATATTTCCTATTTCTCCAAGAGTAAAATTTTTAGGAGTAATAACAGAAATTCCAGCCAAGAGTCCTTCCTGGATATTACCAGTCCCTCCCTCCAATGGAGATGTAATTCCACTTTGTTCCATAGAGCCCAGCTGTGAACTTTCTGAGAAGCTAGTTGAACCAACTGCTCCTCTCTGATCACTTGTTGATAAAGAATCCATTTTGAGTATGGGATCTCCTCCAAGTGAAATCCCCACTCGAGGACCAGCTGGTGGCTCAGGAGTTGTTGGCACCCCCGGGGTCAGTGATATTTCATGTGCCTGGGTGGGGAGACCCTGCTCTTTGTCAACCCCTCCAGCGGCACCCCCTTCTGGGGTAATTATAGGAGTTCTCGCAAAACAGTCCTCTATTTTGGGTTGAGTCAAGCTCTCTGGGGTAGATGAGTAATCTCTCAGTTTTGCTTTTCTCTTTGTATGTGGCATTTACAAAGAGATAGCAAAATTACCCAATATGAAGGAAATATATATATTCAATAAGAGTCTTACCAGGAGTTTTGTGAATGAACACTTAAGAATTGAGACCGTTCCTTTTCAGCGCTTCTTGTGGCTGCAGCTGGAATGAAAAAAGGATTCCTTGCCAGGGCCAGGTTCACCAGGCTAAGCCAGGCAAAGCCACGCGCGCCCCTTAGGCGCGCGCGGCTTTGGCAGTGCGCCGGCGGCTGCGGTGCGCCGGTTAGACGGAGATTTTATATCGTCTCACCCGGCTCCTCCCCCGGCTTCCAGGTCCCGCAAGGCAAGTGGAGGCAAACAGGTTCCAAAGGTCCCGGTAGGTAATATCAGCTGCAGCGAGTGTAGAGGAGCGGGAACGCCGATTTTAAAGCGTCTCACCCGGCTCCTCCCCCGGCTTCCAGGTCCCGCAAGGCAAGTGGAGGCAAACAGGTTCCAAAGGTCCCGGTAGGTAATATCAGCTGCAGCGAGTGTAGAGGAGCGGGAACGCCAATTTTAAAGCGTCTCACCCGGCTCCTCCCCCAGCTTCCAGGTCCCGCAAGGCAAGTGGAGGCAAACAGGTTCCAAAGGTCCCGGTAGGTAATATCAGCTGCAGTGAGTGTAGAGGAGCGGGAACGCCGATTTTAAAGCGTCTCACCCGGCTCCTCCCCCGGCTTCCAGGTCCCGCAAGGCAAGTGGAGGCAAACAGGTTCCAAAGGTCCCGGTAGGTAATATCAGCTGCAGCCTGTGACCAGCTTTTAAGACCTATTCTTTATTCATCAGGTTGTTTATTAACAATTTAATTCTAGGTATGCAAGTGGTCTAATATGCTAATCACAATTCTTTACTGAATTATATTAATATCCAAGGTAATCCAACCATGTAATAATTTGTTATATTTTATGTAACTTTAGAATTGATATTTTGTAAGATTTATTAAGTGGTGTCTAATAAGACAGGATAAGAACCTGAGATCTCATTTTTGGAAGAAGCATTGCAGTCTGTTGAGTCTATACAGATGGAGACTCAGTGAATGAGTGACAAAAGTAAAGTGTGAAAGAGAGAAAGAGATTATCTGGATTCAGCCATTCTTTGTCTCATTGTGAGATCCCTAAGCATCATGGTTTCTAGCTCATGAGCTACTGCAACCATCCCATAATGCTTCAGCAGCTCATCATGATGTTATGACCATCAGTCGCAGATGGTTGCGACCGTGTCTACTCACGTCCTGCACTGTCCTGCTTCCCTCTCTGGGCCTGCAAGTGGCAGGAGCTAGTTTCTGCCGCTGCATATCCCATGGTTCCTCGTGGAGGTCGGGACTCCATCGCCACCAGCCACGTCAACTCCAGGCCTTCCTAGGTTTGCGCGTGCATCACTGGGGCCTCTTTTGAAGCTGCCACGGCGGGAACCTTAGGGGCGTCCCGGATTGATAATGTCATTGGATCTGGGTTCTTAAGCTCCACTTTCACCCCCAGCTAGCCATCTTGGCAATGAGTTCCATTGCTACTCTTCTAGCTCCTGTCTCCATTGGACCTGAAGTGACATTACCGGATCCTACTTGGACTCTGGACCCTGGCTGGAACCTGCTTCTCGGGGGCCAGTTTGCTCTCTCTCTACGGAGACCTGGTCTCCTGGCTTCCCCCACTCCTTGGGCTGGCCCTGCACCTTCCACAAGTCCTATTCTACCGGCTCCCTGCTCCTTGGGGCTGCCTCTGAGAAATCCTTCACCACTTGTGAGTTCTATCTCCATGTTACCTTGCTCCTCGGGGCTGTGCCTATGTTCTATACCAGAGACTGTCAGTGCTTCCTCACTCCTCGGGAGAGCGCCTATGTTCTATACTTAGGACTGTCAGTGCTTCCCCGCTCCTTGGGGCAGTGCCTACGTTCGACACCAGAGACTGTTTTGCTTTCCCCCTCCTCGAGGTGGTACCCTTGTTCAACCAATGGTGACTGCTGGTACCTCCCGCTCCTCAGGCCTGTCTACGTCATCATCTGGAGACCTGACTCAGGCTTCTCCGCTCTGCAGATTAGCCTACATCATTGCATCAGTATCTCCCTCGCTACACAGCTCTGCCTCCGCCTCTTGAGGTTGCCTCTACAGTATACCTCCTGTATGTCCTGTTTTGCGCTTTTTGCTCCTCGGGTCTGCCTCATGCCAATCCATTCGGAGGTCTCTGCCCAGGTATTGATCTCCAGCCTGCCTGCTCACTGTGGGAGTCCCTCTTGGCTGTGTCTCTTACCCCGCTCCTCGGGACCTCTCCACAGATTAGCACCTAGAGCTCCTGCAGAAGAAAAATTACAGCATGAATGCAAACATCAGAGGGAGGGTGAGAGGGAACCTGAAAAGCAAGAAGGGAAGAGGGAGAAAAGATGTAAGACCCCCATCCCTACATGCCACTTCCTAATCCAAGCTCCCTGTGGAGCCAATCAGAGGCCAACTCTGCACAGTTTGAAAGCTCCACCACAAAGAAAGGATTCCCAGCCACTTGACCCCCATCCCATCCCCACCTGACCACAAACTGCAGGAGATTGCATGCAGCTAAGCCAGGAGCTCACGTCACAGGCAAACTATAATGTGGCCTGGCCTGCCTAATCAAAGAGACAGCACAGAATATAAAGAAAAAGATAAGCCAAGTACACAAATATACAAAAAAGTAACTAATAGTCCATCAGATTCCACTCAACTATCTTTTATCTGTATGACTGCATGCTCTGGTGATGCTGTCTAGATAATGATTTGCATCTGTCATTTTCAAGGGATGGACAGAGGTGGAGTTGGCCTGAGAAAGCCAGAATCTTTTAGTTAGGTTAAAAGTAAGTGTTCATGGAAATAGGTTTGGAGTATTAAAATTATGCATACATGTGATTCTTATTGGAAAAAGCGCAATTATAGCCCCGTTTCTCAACTCACAGAAAGAATAGGTGCAATGGTTTTCACAAGCCAAGTTGGGGGACAAAAGCTCTTTGTGGTATGCTAACTCTACAGGTGTTCCTCAGGGTTTGGCACTATTGTTATAGCTATTTAACATGTATTTGGCATTAGTTTGCAAGATCTTAGTCTTTGAGAAAGATACAGATTCTTCGCTGATGATATTCAATTCTTCATCAAAATGAGTTCCACGTGGTCTGATGCAGTGAGTTCAATCAGTAATTGTCAACAATTAAGTGGTGACTACAGCATAACAAACTATCACTTAATGTATATAAAATTGAGTTCATGGTTATTCAACCTTCTAATAGTTTTAATGTTCCTTCATTCATAGTGCTGGATAGCCACAAATTTCAAATTTTGCTACATGCTAAAAGTCTTGGTGTTTTGATTGATTCCAAGCTGTCTTTTAACTATCATATAAAGACCTTGATCAAAGATGGTTTTTTCAAGCTCAGAATTCTTTATGGTTTAAAGAATTTACTAGAACCAGATGATTTCAGATTAGTGGTTCAAGCATCAGTGTTGCCTACCTTGTACTTCTGCGATGCCATCCATCTTGGGCTTCCAGACTCTGCCTTAAAGCCTCTTCTCAATTCAACAGCTTGGTTGATTAGTGGTAAAAAGTGCCCTGACCACATTACATCAACCCTTTGTCATCTTCAATAGTTACCTGTCCGCTCTAGAGTACAGTCAAAGATACTGTTGCTAATTCACAAACATCTCAGCATTTCTTCTCTGCCCTGGATAAACTTCCTGTTATGGATATACCAACCTACTAGGAACTTAAGATCTCAAGAAAGGGGAATCCTTGAGATGCCTACAGTACAAGCAGCCAGACTATCAGCAAAAAGAGTTTGTGCTTTTTTGGTGGCTGCACCTGCTAAGTGGGACACTATGCCCACAACATTGAGACTAATGGAGTTTACTAAAACACTTAAAACAGTACTAAATTATTTCTGATGAGTCAAGCATTTGTGTAACGTCATGCTTTGAACTTTAAGATTTCCACTTCCAAGATCAATTCTGGTTATTGATTGTTTTGTATTTTGTTTGTCATGTCATTTTGTGCTGTATGCAACTGCAATTATTTGTATGTTTTATTTTATAAATCGCTCAGGGCTTGTGTGTGAGCGATTAAGACATTTTAATAAGATATAAATAAAAAATACAAATGTTAAATTCATTTAGTGAAACTACTTTGTACTAGCTAACTTTCAAAGGGAAACTATGTGGATTGCTTGCCTTCAAATATTGGTTGTACATGTTAAAAAAACACCATCGCAAGTTACCTCTATGTAGGCTGTTCAACATTAGGGGGGTGCTTTCATTTGAAACGATGTAGACAGTGTCCGCAATCTATATCATTACATGTTAAAAAATACCATCACACTTTACCTCTATGCAGGCTGTTCAACATTAGGGGTGTGCTTTCATTTGAAACGATGTAGACAGTGTCTACAATCTAAATCATTACATGTTAAAAAACACCATTGCACGTTACCTCTATGCAGGCTGTTCAACATTAGGGGTGTGCTTTCATTTGAAACGATGTAGATAGTGTCCGCAATCTATATCATTACACGTTAAAAACCACCATCACACTTTCCCTCTATGCAGGCTGTTCAAAATTAGGGGTGTGCTTTCATTTGAAACAATGTAGATAGTGTCCGCAATCTATATCATTACATGTTAAAAAACAGCATCACACTTTATCTCTATGCAGGCTGTTCAACATTAGACGGGTGCTTTCATTTGAAACGATGTAGACAGTGTCCACAATCTATATCATTACATGTTAAAAACACCATCACACTTTCCCTCTATGCAGGCTGTTCAACATTAGGAGTGTGCTTTCATTTGAAACGATGTAGACAGTGTCGGCAATCTATATCATTACATGTTATTTTACATGAAATGACAAAACACCCACTACTTTTCTTCTTTTAATGTCTTTAGTTTGCACTAATTCCAAATAGTGTGGATTAACTTGAAATAGTGCACACTAACTTGAAATAGGGTACACTAAATAAAACAGTGCACACTAACTAACCCAAATAGTACACCTTAACACAAACATCACGCACGTCAGTGCACACTGTTTGGAATTAGTGTGCATTATTTGAGTTAGTGCACACTAATTTGAATTAGTGAGTACCAAAAACAATACCTACATTTTAAAATGCTAAATTAAAAAAAAAAAAAAGAAACTAAATGGAAATAAATAAAAAACAAAACAAAAATTAAATGAACCAAAAAGCTTTGCCATGCACACCCCTAATTGCTCCCATGATGTCTTAACACGGTGTGACAGCAAAATAATGGACTATTTGTTCTCTGTTTGCTATGCTACAAACTTTTCCTACATTTCTAAAGACTGAGAAAAGAACAGATTCTGTTTATTGAGCAGAACTGGCAGTTTCATTATTCTACACCCTCACGCATACAATATTTCATGTATGTCTTAGCTTAGAGCTTTTTCCAAGAAAGACATTTGCAGTCCTCCTTTATTCTAAGAGATTCACGAGAGACCTTTGGCAGAACAGCTGTCTTCCATGTAACCCCTGCTTGGGAATTTGACTGTAGGCCAGGAGAGCAGGAGGTACTTTGGGATTCTATAAATAAAGTCCTGATCCATCAGGTGGTGGCTGCACAGTTTGAGCAGACCTGCTGCATGGCTGGCTGTACTCCTGGTAATGACTTGCAGGCCAGCTGTCAAATCAACATTTCACTTAACCGTCACCTTGCAGTGTCAGAATAAGTGATAAGACAAGGTGCACTCTTTATTGTCTGGTTCCAAAGTTTGCATTTATTTACAAAAAGAGCAGATTCCAAAAACCTCAGCATTCAAAGAGCAATTGGATTTATAGGTGACGGCTGGACAGATAGCACCTCAGGATTTGTAAATTTCTTACTTATTGCTCCCGACTCATCATAGTTAAGGGCATTCTGTCAATAAGTGATATTTACAAACTCTTCACATATCGCTAAGACCAAGGGCCCCAGAAGAATCACAGTTTATACCACATAAAGTAATCTTTCTTTCACTCAACAATCCCTCATATCTGCTGCATTAGAATGTGGGGGATTCCAAAAACTCTTGACATTTGTCTCTCCTGGATTAAAGATGCAGTTCATTACTTTGGTTAGAATGGGTAGGTTGAGGCTTCCTTCTTCCCAAACGCCTGTTCAGTATCATGGTCCCAAGGCTAGCATTAGGCATCTGGCAGGCTTGCTACAGTCTCAGAGGTTTTACTTAAATCAGATCCTGTTCCTTGTTCAGAATTCAAATACCAACAATTCTTTTACTAACATTCCTTTTGTAGATGGCCCCGTGTGGGTTAAAATTCCCATGGAGGTTGCAGTGCAGGTCTTTATGATGCAAGGGTCTTTACTGGGGGGCTGTGTGGAAGAGTCGAGCTGTGGAGTCAGTAGTTTAGGCTGGAACTTTGATGCTAACCAGGGAAGAATGGGTAAGAGGATATTACTTGTCCTCTGCCTCAGAAAACTCTTTCCTCTGAGAACAAACTGACACTAAACTGAGCACCACTGTCTCTGGTGTGTAGATAATCTGAAATCCTGTTGGAATGCTGGGGCTCTTTGCACAAGGGTGAGCTGCTGAATCACAGTGAGTGTGCATAAGAACATAAAAAGTTGCCATAGTGAGTCAGACCAAGGGTCTATCAAGCCCAGCATCCTGTGACTAACAGTGGACAATCCAAGTCACAAGTACCTGACAAGATCCCAAACTGTAAATAGATCCCAAGCTACTATTCCTTATTGATTAATAGCAGTTTATGGACTTCTCCTCCAGGAACTTATCCAAACCTTTTTTAAACCTAGCTGTACTAACCGCCTTAACCACATCCTCTGGCAATGAATTCCAGAGCATAACTATGCATTGAGTGAAAAATAATTTTATATGATTTGTTTTAAATGAGCTACTTGATAAATTCATGGATTGCCCCCTAGTCCAAGGGGGATTTATGAAGAACCACTATAATACTTTTCCACACTTGATATTATTGCCAGGGCTATATAAAAAAAGTGTTTAGCAGATCAATAATGTTGACTTCCTGCTTATGGCTTTTTTAAGGGCCACTTTTAACTCTTTGCTTCGTAAGCTATAAATTAGGGGGTTCAGCAGTGGAAGAGTGACTATGTACAATGCAATCGGCAGCTTGTTTGATTTAATAGAGTTCTCTGACTTGGGCTGCATGTACATTCCTATTATAGTCCCATATGAGAGAATGAAGACTGTCAGGTGGGAGGAGCAGGTGGAGAAGGCCTTGCTTTTCCCCTGTGCAGAACGGATTTCCAGTATGGTGGAGATGATAAAAATGTAGGATGTCAGGGTTAGGATTAGTGGCGTGAAGCCAGATAACACAAATGTTGTAAAAGTCATATTTTGAATGACTGAGGTGTCTGTGCAGGAAAGTTTAAGCAATGCAATAGTTTCACAAAAAAAATGATTAATTACATTGGAATCACAGAAATAAAACTGGGATATAACAACATAGTATGGCAAAGCCTCTAAGAAACCCGTTATCCATGAGAGAACTGCAAGAAGAGCACAGATCCTCATATTCATGATAATAGTGTAACGCAGGGGATTGCATATTGCAACATAACGGTCATAGGCCATGACAGCGAGAAGAGAAAATTCTGTGCATACACACATAATACCACAGCACATCTGTAGAATGCATTCCTGATAAGATATGGTCTTGCTGATTGTTAGCACTGCCAGCAGTTTTGGAACAATGGAAGTCAAAGTGCAGATATCTAACGCAGACAAGTTGGCCAAGAAGAAATACATGGGGGTGTGCAAGTGTTGATCGGCACATACTATGCAGATAATGAGGAGGTTCCCCAGCACGGCCATCAGGTAGAGGAGTGAGAAGAGAGCAAAGAGAGGGAGTTGCAGATCTGGGAACTCTGAGAAGCCTAGAAGCAGGAATTCAGTCACACCACTGTGATTTCCCATTTTCTTTGTATTCATGCTTCTCGAAGTGCTGAAAGGAGACAGAAGAGACTAAATGAGGGGAAATGATAAGGAACTAGGCAATACTAAGATTATATTACATATATGTAACACTTGGGTGGGACGGATCCCAATGACTGGCACCTAGGGGCCCACAAAAAGAAATTGAGGATGGACCCTTTTCTCAGCCTCTCCTTCACCCCATGGATAGTTTAACAATCTGAGTCCCAGGATTCCTACATGGGGACGAACAATAGTTCTTATGCTTGTTTCTTGCATTGCAAGCCCCTTTTCCATCCTTGGTGCACAGCACTAATAATTATTAGAGATGTGAATCGTGTCCTCGATCGTCTTAACGATCGATTTCGGCTGGGAGGGGGAGGGAATCGTATTGTTGCCGTTTGGGTGTGTAAACTATCGTGAAAAATCGTTAAAATCATGAGCCGGCACACTAAACCCCCCTAAAACCCACCCCGACCCTTTGAATTAAATCCCCCACTCTCTCGTACGGAAAATGGCGCCGGCAGGAGATCGACTGCAGGAGGTCGTTCAGCGGCGGTCCGGAACCCCCGCTGAACGACCTCCTGCAGTCGATCTCCTGCCGGCGCCATTTTCCGTACGAAAACGATTTGCGGCAAGAAATCGCTCCCGGAACCCCGCTGGACTCCCAGGAAACTTTTGGCCAGCTTGGGGGGGCCTCCTGACCCCCACAAGACTTGCCAAAAGTCCAGCGGTGGTCCGGAACGACCTCCTCCGTCGAATCATTTTTGTCTATGGCCGCCGCCATTTTGCGGCGGCCATTTTGAAAAATGGCGCCGGCTGAAGACAACACAATTCTATTGAGGGGGCCGTTCCGGACCGCCGCCGTTCTGGACCACCGCCGGATCCCCAGGTAATTTAAAGCATTGGGGGGGGGGGGTTCGGGAGGGTGGAGGATTTAATTTAAAGGGTCGGGGGTGGGTTTTAGGGGGTTTTAGTGTGCCGGTTTTCCTGCCCTCCCCCTTCCCCCGATTTACGATTTTTTAACGATAAATCGGGGGAATTGGTATTGTATCGTGGCCCTAACGATTTTTTGATGATTTAAAATATATCGGACGATATTTTAAATCATCAAAAAACGATTCACATCCCTAATTTCTAACTATTTTTCTAATTTTATCAAAGTTTCCCTTTTGAAAGTTTAGTGCGAAAGCCATGGATTTGCTTACTGTCCCCCTTCCAGTCATTAATTCAAATTTGATTATATCATGATCACTATTGCCAAGCGGTCCAACCACTGTTACCTCTCTACCATTTGGTGTTTCAAACCAGATTACATTTGGGTACAACTAGTAGTTCCCTATCCCATCAGAGTGTACAATAACAAGGGGATGCATTAAGCCATGATGTTTTTTCTTGGTGTGTACCTTGATAGTGAGCCCCTCCCTGAAAAAACATTGTGAGTGATTCACCACATTGTTTTGTCTCACAACAAAATAATGTGGCATGGAGCCACCATAGCATTACAGGGGAATGATAACCCTCCCAAAAAAATCCTAAAAAAATGTAAGCCAGTGTGCAGGGGTCAAATTTGACCCCCTCTTTACCCCATGGCCATCTCAATTGGTGATCCCAACAATCAAAGTACAAAAACAGAAGCCAGTGGTCACATGAAAGTGGGTCCCCACCCCATCTATTACCAAGTAGGCCATTTTGACCATAGGAACCACCATCCCCCTTTCACATAAAAAAATAGCCACTAGACCTCCCCCCCCCCCCCCCCGATCTTGTTGGCCTATAGAAGTACCCCCTCCACCCTGGACCCTCCAAGTCCTAAAGAATCATTGGTTTCTAGTGGGGACTCTGACCCCCTTTCCACTATCTGTTCCTCAAAAACATGAAATCATTCAAGAGAAAGGGACCAGGGCACCCCTAGTCCAGTATGGCACCATTTTCCAAATGGCACCAACCAGTCATATAACTGGAGTAAGGTATGGACATCAAATATCTGCCATGAGATGTGAGAGAATGGGGGTTACTATAGCCGTTATGGCCTACTTGGTGAATGGGTTGGGGGCAGTCATCTCATGACCACAGGCTTCTGTTTTCAAACTTTGATTCTTGGGACTGCTATTTGAGGTGGCCCTGAGGTGAGGAGGGGGGGGGGGGTCAGGTTTGCAAATTTGCTTACATTTTTGTCATATTTTTTCCTGGTCCTTTAAATCTAAAACAGAAGCATTAGAACCCACGTTAGGGTCCCGATGCTCACACATTCAATTGTTGCTTCAGGAGGTGTAGTTAACATGTCCAACAACTTTCTAAGTTGGCCGCGTAAATGTATTTACATCATTTTGTCTATGTGTGAGCTGCTTTGCATGGATTTGCAAAATTCATGCATATAAGTCAACTCATTGTAATAGGGGAGGGAATCTAGACTGGGTTATTCTAAATATTGTGGATATTGCTGTGATAGGACTATATCACATGATTGTTTAATGTGTGTTAGAGCCCTACTGTGGCTTGATGCATCACCCTGTAACTTTGTACCTGAGATAGATGGAGAGTAAACTTGCCTGATTTTTCAAGGAACAGCAGCAAGATTTGAACTCAAGCTTCCCTGATTTCCACCTCACTGCTCTAACTACTATGTTGCCTCGCCACTCTAAACAAATACTTTTGAATCCTCAGCTCAGTGTGGAGATCGTCAAAAAAGGAAACGGAATGCTAGGAAGTTTTGGAAAGGAAATGCATGTAAAACTAGGAATATCATAATGCTCTGTATCGATCTAAGGTTGCGCAGTCCTCAGAACATTATCTCTAGCTTACGTTCCTAGACAGCCAGTTAATCTTTTTCCCAGCTTCAAAAATGAGGTAAACTCATTTCTTGAGTGCCAAAACATTTATTTAAATGATGAATAATACAGCACTCACTGTGAATGAGAAGGCACCAAGCGTATCTGCACAGACTGAAGAGACAATGGTGTGATGACCTTTCTCTGGAAGCCCAGTTCAGATGAGAGAGAAAAAATGCAGAATATGTGGTTGAGGAACTAATGGAAAAGGGAGAAGAACACAGAAAGAGAAGGGGCAGAAAAGAACAGATCCAATTAGGAAGTTCAAAACATTCAAACGGCAGCTAACAATAATTATTAATGGTAAAGGACTTATACCCAGCAGAAAATCTAAGTCAAGCAATATCACAAGATGACCTAGGGAGGCAGTTTAATAAAGAGGCATACAAATACAACATGAAGACAGAACAAGGGTACAAGTCCATCCTGAATATTATGCAGTTCTTGTCACCGTATTTGTAAAAAGGTATAACAGATGAACCTTGAAAAGTTGCAAAGGAGAGTGACAAAAATGGTAAAGGGGATGGAACAGAGTCTTCAGCATGGAAAAGGGATGACTGAGAAGGGATATGATAGAAGTTTAGAAAGTCATGAGTAGGTGGAATGGGTAAAAAGCAAAGGCTTATTTTCCCTTTCAAATAATGTTAAAACAAGGTGAAAAGTTCATGGAACTAACAACCGGCATATTTAAAGCAAATCATACAAAATATTGTTTCACTCGGTGTACAATAAAGCTGTAGAATCTGTTACCTGAGGAGGTGAACAAGGCAACAAGCTTGGCGGGATTTAAAAGAGGGGTGGGAAGTCCAAAAACAATTATTAGCCAGGTAGAATTGATAAAGGTCAATGCTATTCCTGTGAGTAGCAAGAAATACAGTAAATATAATTTTTGGGATCTGCTGGGTACTTATGATCTGACCTGGCCCCTGTCCAAGACAGGATGTTGGGCAAAGTGGATCTTGTAATGTTCCATGTGACATATCTTATATATTTATCTTAAGAAAGTGAATGAATGCACATTAAGATTGAACGATCAATTTGGATTGCTCAGTTGTATTCCACACTGGTTTTCTACAACCTTGCATATGTGAATTCCCATATTTAAACCAACAATAGCTCCACCCATGCCTTTTAGTTGACCTCACAAACCTCTTCCTACCATTTTTGTATATACAGTATCTGTCCAATATATTTTCATTTATATTAGGGTTATAGCTATGCCTTCTCCATGCTGATTACTAACTTTTTTCAGGCTTCTTCTTATTGACCAACTCTCACCGATATCATTCTAAGGGTTTGATTTACTAAGCTCTTTTCATCCTAAACACAGAACAGAAAACAAGAAGTCTTAGTAAAGCAGGCCCTCAGTGGCAAGTGCTGATATGCTTGTTTTCTTCATATCCTCGTGCAGGCAAAACACTGAGATAAACCCTACATACAGTCCAGATAGATCTTCTCTTTAAAATCTTCATCAAAGCCCATGCAGATATCACGTTGATGCTTGGAAAACATGAAAACAGCACAGAGAGTAGCAAAGTGGACATAGGAAATACAGTTCTTTAAGCATAAATGATAATCTTAAAAAAAGTCATAAAGTTTTCTTAAACAAATCTATAAAATAATAATTTCAAAGGCACTTCCATGAATAAAACAATGTTTTACCCACAGAAATTACCGGCTATAAAATTGTTGTTCTAGACCCAATGATAATTAGTGCAGAAATGATCTAGGTATCGTAACTTATTCTTCCTTCAGACTTAACAATCATAACAAAATGTAACTAGGCAAGCACATTCACCATAATAACTTTGGCAGTCTGTCTCTGAAGAATCAGCAAATAGGGGAGAATTAGTTCAGGTTCTTCTGTAAACTAAAAGTTCTGATCCCATCACTTACATTCTTGTCCAGTGTTTTCTGTAAACTAAAAGTTCTGATCCCATCACTTACATTCTTGTCCAGTGTTTTCTGCATCTGTAACATGAAGAGCCTGATGAGTTGAGGGTATTTATATGCTTTAATAGATCCTTTAGGGATTTGATCTCTGGATGCATGAAGGAACATGTGTTTTTGTTTTCAGAATCTTGAGTAAGATCATTGAATTAATTCCTTAGAGTTCACTGTATTTTATTGTACTCCAAGGAAATTCACCCAATAATCTGATGTATGTTCTGCGTGCTTCATAACTGATACTGTGTAAGATTTATTGAGTGTTGTCTTGTAAGATAGTATCAACACCCAAGATGACTTTTTGAAAAGAGGCTAAAAGGTAAAATTTTCAAACAGCTGCTGAGCAGCCAACACATGCAGTTAGATTTAAGAGGTCAAAGTCCCTGAAAATAAGGAATATAAATCAAATATATATATATATATATAAATATTCAGTAAGCCAGTGAGCAGAAAGGTTATCCAGATAATAGTGAAGTGCAGTGGCAAAAATTTAATTTCATTTTAAAGTTCACCTCCCTACACCTCAATGTTCCTTCTTTTAAAGGGCCTGTGGCGGGAAAAGGCCAGTGGTGCACTTTGATGACCTCATACTGAAAGGCCAATAAAAGGCCCTCTGGAACACCTCTTCCTTGCCTTGGCAACAGGTCCCCTACAGTGCTTGTAGTGTGAGTTGCCTAAGCATTCCCCACCTGCATTCTCAGTTCCTTGTCTTCGTCTCAGCCTTCAGCTTTACTAGTCTTCATTGTCCTTGTTCTTCAGTTCTCATGATCAGTTCTTCAGTTCTTCTGTGTTTCACAACTCCTGTCTGCCCACCTATGCTGCTCCTCGCTTCTCTGCCTAGCCTATCCATCTCACCTTTCCTTACATGGATACCCAGTATTGACCTCAGCTTGCTTCCTGGACCTCCCTTGATTTACCACCTGCCTTGAATCTCTGCCTGTCTCCTGGACATGCCTGTTTTCAGTTTGCCTCTGAACTATACATGCCTCCTAGACATCCTTGTATGCCACCTGCCAGTGACCCGAGTCTGCCTCTGACTTCGCTTGGTTGTCCTAAGCTCTTCAACGGATTTTCTGACCATCAGCAGAGGCACTCAAGGGCTCAGCCTGAGAGGAATGAATGCTTGTATAGACAAAGCTCTAGCTGGGCCTCTGCCTCATCTGACTCTGCCAGCTGTCGGTGGGAACCTGCAGGGCTCAACCCTGCAGATTATGCAACCATCATCATGGAACAAGGGTCCGCGTCTGTAACAAGAATTTGCATGCTTTGATGGATCCATTTGGGATCTAATCTCTGAATGTATGACAGAACATTTTGTTTTTTGTTTTATGAAGCTTGACTAACATAATTATCCTAACTTCTAAGGATTAAATATATTTTAACAAAATATAAGGTATTTCACCCATGAAATAAACATAGGTATTGTTATGTCGTGGACCCTTGAGCCGAGATGGGATTTGGTATACCACAGAGGGAAGGCCCTACGTGGAACCCATCACCGGTAGGTGAAGCCAACAAGATCAATCTAACTGGAATTTTCACCTATACCAGCCCTCATTCCCCACAGATTGAGCCCTCGTGTAGCTGGGCCAGCAGGACTTAGGTGCGGGTTGCCTAGATGAAGCAGAACAGGGGAGGCAGAGATGAGGTCAGAAGTCCAGGTCAGGGCTGGCAGCAAAGGAGCAATATGAAAGTCCAGTCTGGAGTCCGAGGCAGGCAGCAGAGGAGCAGAAGCGATGATACCAGGCCAGGAGTCGAGGTGAGTGGCAGACAGAAAGAAAGTGAAGCAAGCCAAGGGTCAGTACCGGAGGATCAAGTCAAGGAGATACGCAGGACTGAAGGATGAAGGATGGAGCCGAATCAGGATCAGGAGCTGGAGCTGGAGCAGAGTCAGGAGCAGGAGTGGAGTCCGAAGCTGGAGCAGAATCTGGAACAAGAGCAGAATCAGGCACAGGATCAACAAGCTCTCTGAGGAGATAAGCTGTTGTAAAGGCAACCAACAGGAGAGAAGCTTGGAATATATAGGGCTGCCTCCTGATGTCATAGAAGGAGCTGACATCATAGGAGGCTTGCCCGGAGATTCCGATGCTGAGCCCTTAAAGAGGAAGAGCCTCCCGCGTGGTAGGCCGCGGATGGTCGGTCTGACATGGAGAATGCCGTGCCAACCAGAAGGAGTGGTCCCCACAACAGTACCCCCCCTTACACCCCCTTTTAGAAGGGTCAGGCTTATCAGGATGAGTACGGTGGAAATGTAGTAGTAAGGACTTATCCAAGATATTAGCTGAGGGCTCCCAGGAATTCTCCTCAGGGCCAAATCCTTCCCAGGAGATCAGGTACTCCCAACACCTATGATTCCTTCTGCTATAAAAAACCTCTCATACTCGATAAACTAGGTCTTCATCAGAAGCTATCCTGGATGGTTTGGGAGGAGTAGCATGGAACATGGAGAGCACCAATGGTTTTAACAGGAGACATTGAATGCATTATATATCCGAAGACTGGAAGGAAGACGTAAGCGATACGTTACCGGACCCAACTGTTCTGTGATGGAGAATGGTCCTATGCATCTTGGAGCCAGTCTCATAGATGGAATGCGAAGGCAAATATGGCGGGTGCTGAGCCATACCTGGTCACCCAAGATGGAGCTGGATGGTGATACTTATCTGAAGCCAGTTTAGCAATCTGGAGGCTTTCAGGATATTAGCGTTAGTGGATTCCCACAAGTCGTGGAGCTGTTGGGCTGCAATTTGTGCTGCCGGAGGTAAAGGCAAAGGAGGTCAGAGATGCATGCCAAAGACCACCTGGAAGGGAGATGCTCTCATGGCAGAGTGTACATGGTTATTATGGGAGAACTCAGCCCAAGGCAATAACAAAGCCCAATCGTCCTGGTGACTTCTACAAATGAGCGGAGGAAGGTCTTTAAGTCTCGATTGACTCGTTCTACTTTGCCATTCCCCTGGGGATGGAATGCTGTAGTAAAGACTAATTGTACTCCAACTTTCTTGCACAAGGAGCGCCAGTATTTTGCCATGAACTGAGGCCCTCAGTCGGATGTGATATGTAGAGGAAGCCCATGGGAGGCAAAAGATGTGCTGTGTGAACAGACGTGCCAGTTCTAATGTTTTAGTTTGGAAAGAGGAACAAAATGTGCCATCTTGGAGAATGTGTCCACTATTACCCAGATCACATGGTTTCGCTGAGATGAAGGTAAATCCACCAAGAAATTGGTGGATATATGTGTCCACGGCTCGTGTGGTGCTCGGAGGGGTTGAAGGAGACCCCAGGGGCAACCCAACAGGGGTTTTTGTTGCACACAAGTAGGATAAGAAGATATAGGTTTGAACATCCTGAGCTATGCGAGGCCACCAGTATTAGTGGGATACTAGTTCCATAGTGCGGATCCTTCCCAGGTGTCCAGCCATGAGGGAGTCATATGCCCAGGCAAGGACTTTGGGTCAAAGACGGAGTGGAACAACTGACTTCCCCTGAGGTACCTTGTATGTGGCTGCCAAACGAATCTGAGCAAGGTCCTGGATGAACCTAGGTTGATCCATTTTGTTTTCAGGCTCATGGAGTATGGATAGGGCATCCGCCCTAGCATTCTTTGTGGCTGGACGGTAGCATAAAACAAAGTGAAATTGACAGAAAAAGAGGGACCAGTGGGCCTGATGGGGATTCGGACACTGTAATGCAATGTTGTACCCTTTCTAGTCACTGTCTCCATTCTTCAAACACCAAGAGCTCCTTGTCTCCAATTCCATAATTCCTTTCATCTGAAGATAATTTTTGAGAGAAGAAAGAGCACGGTAGTAGGGCTTCTTGAATGGAGTGCTGGCTGAGTATGGCTCCCACCGCAATATCGGATGCGTCCACCTCCATGACGAAAGGACGAGATGGGTCTGGGTGATGGAGACACGGTTCTTGTAGAAAAGACCATTATAATTCTTCAAAAGCACAGATGGCTGCTGGAGGCCAATGTTTGGCATCGGCACCCTTTCTGGTTAGAGCTGTGAGAGGAGCCATGATGCGAGAAAACTGAGGAATAGAGTTCCTATAGAAGTTGGTGAAGCCAAGGAATCATTGAAGTGAGCAGAGTCCTATTGGTTGGAGCCAATCCCAGATATTGGCTAGCTTGTCCGGATCCATACTGAACCCAGTAGAGGAAGCTATGAACCCCAGGAAGGGTAATGACTCTTGTACGAAGAGGCACTTTAGCATACAGGAGGTGGTCTCTTAAATGCTGGTGGACTCGACGAACATCATTTTTTTCATTTCATTTATTAAAATGTATTGATCGCCTAACACAAACAGGCCTAGGCAATATACATCATAAACATAGATAATAAAAACATGTAATTTAACATGTACATTACACACAAAAAGTCAATAGTTTCACAGAAACCAGAATAACTAATACCATCTGGTGAAATCAATAATAATTGACTCTCAATTATATAACATATACCTGGAACCTAGTAAAAACTTATCACTCTAACATACATTATAAGCATGGCAGAGCAGAAACTATTTTAATAGTTGTTTAAAATTTTTTACATCATCTAAGGATCTGAGTTCAAAAGGAATAAGATTCCATTGAGCTGGCGCGGCGATGGAAAACAAAGTCTCTCTTGTGCAAAACAAATGAGCTTGGTGAACCGATGGAATTTCTAAGAGATTCAACTGAGAAAATCTTAGGCATCTTACAGGTTTATAGATGCGCAGTAAAGCATTTAACCAGTAGGATGAATCTGAAGCTAAAAGCTTGAAAACAATCATAACGATTTTAAAAACAATACGATCAGTTACTGGTAACCAATTAAATCTACACAAAATGGGGGAAATATGATCACAACGAATTGCATCAAATATAAAGTAACTTTAGGAAGTCCAATATACAGACCATTGCAATAATCTATATGTGGAAAAATGATTGCTCGAATTACTATAAGGAAATCATGATGGTACAATAAATGTCTTAAACCTGCAATGAGCCGAAGTTTAAAAAATCCACTTTTAATAAGATATCTAATATGAGGATTAAATGAAAGTTTGGAGTCAAGTAACACACCCAGACTCATAATGGGTTTATTCAAAGGAAATGAAATATTATCGATAATAATCGAATCATGAAGAGCTATAGAATGAAGCCGATGTGGAGATGTAGATGGCCTAATGAAACCACGGTCTAGATTCTCCTTAATATATTGGGACATTGCTCGTGTTTCTGGTAAGAATAATGGGTATACTCGATCTCTAGGAGGCACTGTGTCTGAAAGCAGATTAATCGAACAATCGAATGGGTGGTACTTCGGAAGAGTCTATGCTTTTTCTTTAGAGAAAATGTCCGTCTATTCAGTGTATTGCGGAGGTAATGGTAATGTGTTAACAGCAAGTAGAATCGGGGGTCGAGGCAAATTCCAAAGGCAAGAAATAAAGCAATCGGATCCCCAAGCGGTAATGTAAAGCATTTCCCAATTGATGGTAGGAGAGTGTTTACATGGCCAGGGAAGACCCAATACCACCGGATGGATGGATTTGTCAAGAATCAGGAAGGAGATCTCTTCTTCGTGAAGTACTCCAGTATGGACTGTCACTAGGGCGGTATGCAGAGAAACTCATCTGGGCAGTGGTTCCCCCTGGATAGAGGAGATTAGAAGTGGTACTGCATGAGGAATCACTGGAAGTTGCAATTGCTTGTCTAGTTTGGCCAAGATAAAGTTGCCTCCAGCTCCAGAGTTAATAAAGGCCAGAGTCATGATGGAACCCCCCCAAGAACTGGAACGTCACTGGAACTGTACACTGAGGAGCGGGGTTGATGCAGCCTTGTGTCTCAGCTCCCCTGAGACACCTAGGCCCGAGAATTTCCTGGACGCTCTGGGCACTGAGCTAATAGATGGCCCTTGCTGCTACAATTCAGAGTCTGAGAGTCCTGACCCATTGTCTCTCTTCCAGATTCAAATGAATATGACCTATTTGCATAGGTTCTTCAACATAAGTCAGTGGAATCTCAGATGTGATGGGAGAAGTCAGAGGACAAGAGAACAAGGGAGCCAGAGGTACTGCTCGCCGTCCTGATTTCAGCTCCTTCAGGCACTGCTGAAGACGCCAATCAACTCGGCCTGCCAAATCATGAGCACTTCCTGTTCCTCAGGTAATTCCCAAGCTGCCAGCTCATCTTTTAAGCGAGAAGCCAAATCCTCTAGAAATATACTACTCAGACTGTCCTCCCTCCAGCCTAATTCAGATGCAAGGGTACAAAACTCCACAGTGTACTCAGCCAGAGTACAAGAACCTTGACAGAGGTGGAGACATTCCGAGGTGGCCATGGAATGATGTCCAGGTTTGTATAAAACTTACCAGAACATCTGGACAAAGCGAGGCAGATCTCCCAAGACAGAATCCCCGAGTTTCCACAATGGAGAGGCCCAGGCCAGAGCCCTTCCATCTAACAGAGAGAGGATGAATATGGTCTTCACTTGATTGCTGGGGAACTGAGCTGGTTGAAGGAAGAAGTGTATGAAGCAATGATTTAAAAATTCCTTCGAGTCTCCATCATACCTGGGCGGAGCTGGCATGTGCAAGTGAGGAATGGAAGTCGAGGTAGCAGCTGGCGAAGGAGCAGGAACTGCAGGAGTCATAGGATTCTCCAGCCAATTATCCAGACACTCCACAGTCACTGCCTGGACATCTAGACACTGTCATTGTTGCTTCAGGCATTGAGCCAAGCCTGGAATGGGCTGCAGCCTGGACAGATCTACCAGGTCCATGGCCTTTGCAATGTTTACTACAGAGGGAAGGCCCTACCTGGACCCCGCCTTCGGGAGGTGGAGCCGGCAAGGTCAACCCAACTGGAGTTTCACCTAGACCAGCCCTCGTTCCCTGCAGATTGAGCTCTTGGGTACCGGGGCCAGCAGGACTTAGGTGCGGGTTGCCTAGATGAAGCAGGACAGGCGAAGCAGAGATGAGGTCAGATGTCCGGGTCAGGACTGGCAGCAAAGGAGCAATATGAAAGTCCAATCCGGAGTCCGAGGCAGGCAGCAGAGGAGCAGAAGTGATGAAACCAGTCCAGGAGTTGATGCAGGCAGCAGACAGGAAGAAAGTGAAGCAAGGATCGGTACCGGAAGATCAAGTCAAGGAGATATGCAGGACTGAAGGATGAAGGACGGAGCTGAATCAGCATCAGGAGCTGGAGCACAGTCAGAAACTGGAGTGGAGTCAGAAGCTGGAGAAAAATCTGGAACAAGAACAGAATCAGGCACAGGTTCAACAAGATCTCCAAGGAGACAAGCTGTTGCAAAGGCAACCAACAGGAGAGAAGCTTGGAATATATAGGGCTGCCTCCTGACATCATAGAAGGAGCTGATGTCATAGGAGGCTGGCTCAGAGATTCCAACACTGAGGCCTTAAAGAGCAGAGCCTCCCGCACGCGTGCATCTAGGGAGAGCTCCGCGCGATAGACCGCGGTTGGTTGGTCTGACATGGAGAACGCTGTGCCAACCAGAAGGAGTGTTCCCCACAACAGGTATGCCGTGTATGCTTGTTATGCTCAGGCTTGTGGACCCTTGGCCGACAAGAGGATGGTATACCTTTTGGAGGATCCGCAGGGTCTCTTGTCAGGTGGCGAGGCAGAACAGGAGGCGGGGACCGGCTGACCCTTGGCACTGGAGGCTGAGGCGAATACAGAGGCGATGAAGAGACGAGATGAGGCGCTGAGTCTTCACCACTGGTGGTCTGCGGTCCCCCCGGGAGGAGCCCGTAGGGACCCGACCGCTGGGGCTTAGGTGGACCTAGGGAGGTCAGAGCAATGGTGCAAAGGCCAACTGGAGCTTCGCCCTGGAAGCCCGCGGTCCCCCCAGGAGGAGCCCGTAGGGACCCGGGCCGATGGGACTTAGGTGGGCCCTTGGAGACGGAGTCTTGGTGGAGTCCTAGGTCGAGTGCCAGAGGGTCGTCGCTCACCAGTCCAAGGTCGTGCACCAGAGAATCGCCGCTTGCCAATCCGAGGTCAGGAACCAGAGAATCACCGTAAGCCAATCCGAAGTCAAGAACCAGAGAATCACCGTAAGCCAATCCGAAGTCAGGAACCAGGAACACCAACACGTAACAGGAGCAAGAAGCAGGAACTCACCGAGGCAAGCAGACTCAAACAACACTCGCAAGAGACATTGCCAAGTCAAGGAATGAGCAGAGGAAGCCTCCCTATATACTTCCTCTGCTCTGGATCATTGGAAGCAGGTGAATCTAGTTAAAGGGACCAGGTCCCTTTAAATGCAAATGAGTTGATGGCGGCCATCTTGGATTTCATGGCGGCGGCCATCTTTGATCTCCCCGGTGGAGAAGGAGAGACGCCGCTGAGGGAAGCAGGACAGCTTCCCCTGCAGCGGACAGGACGGGCCCGAGTCAGAGCCCTCCTCCGGGGCTTTCATGGCCTGAGATTCAGGTAGGAGAACGCGGCCGTGGCGCCCCACGGCCGCGGAGCACAACAATGCTTCATAAAATACTGTGTAAGTTTTATTGAATGGTGTCTATTAAGACAGTATCAGCATCCAGAATGCCTTTTTGGAAAGAGACTAAAAAAATAAATGTGAATTTTAAAAGCCCTATGAATGCCAAAGCACAGAAATCGGGCTGGAAATTGCCACATGGATTTTAAAAAGCGTGTATGTCCTGGTATGTGCACTAAATTTCTTTACAGATAGGGGGAATGGCATGGATGTGGTCTGGGTGATGCATGGACATTCCTGAAATTATGAATGAAACTAGCGCCTAAGTATTTATGCACACAAGTATGCTCCGAGTGTTATGTTAATGGTGTTTGGGTGGATCCTTGGACACTGTGGCAGCTGACCATGCCCATGGGGGGGCAGTCCCGTGAGGGACAACAGTGTCAGGCTAGACTCTGGACACACAAACACAGATTTGAATCTTTTATTAAACAGTTTGAATGACCACCAGAGGTGGCAGTAGTGAGTAGTAATTGTAGAGCCCAGCTAGGCGCGTCTCACACAGAGCGCTGGAACAGTGGATCCTCTGCAGGGCAGTGCTGTAGTGGAAAGAGACTGAGAGTTATGAGCACACAATAAGAATAGCATTCAGTCCCAATGTAGAAATAGGAGAAGCTCCGAGACAGGGAGAGCAGGCCCTCGTGGAGCGAGTACCTGGTCCCTTAGATCAGAGAGACTCAGTAGAGTTGTACTCACTTAGCAGTAACAGAGATTCCACTAGACAAGAGGTCTGGCACCGGAGCAGAGATCAGGCCCTCAAGGAGCGAGTACCTGTTTTCAGTGAAGCAGTACTGTGGAAAGAGATGGTTTCTGTACTCACTGATGGTAGCTGTAAGTTAGTTCTTCCAAGTAGAAGGGTAGAGGTTGCAGGTAGCGACACATGGAACATGGGCCCTCGAGGAGTGAGTACCAGTTTCCTGATAGCACCTGAAAGAAGCAAAGAGGCCCCCGAGGAGCGGGTACCCCATTAGAGACCCCGAAGGGTAGTAAAAGTTCCAGACAGTACTGGAGTGGCAGAGTAGCTTAGGAACAGAGAGTGAATCACATCTGAAAGAAATCCTGTTGTTAACTCAAAAAGCTAGCAAATACTGTAGGCAGATATACCCGGAAGTCGTGACGTCAGAACAGGTGGACACCCCTGAGGTTTGCGCCAACGTAGAGTTGAAGATGAGGGTGGCATGCACGCGCACGTCCTAGAGGTACCTTGAAGGAGAATGGCGGGAGGCAGCACCAAAGCCACTCCAGGGATGCCGGAGAGAATGGCAAGCAGACTCCGCGATGGCCATCAATCCAAGGTGAGCAGGAAGAGCCGAAAATAGAGAGAGGTAGGTGGGGCAAAGCCGTCGAAGACCGACGGACGCAACACCGGGGTCTCCTACTGTGTAACTTTACTGCTGCTATGGATGGCATGTAAGTCATAAAACAATACAAGAACAAAAAAAGACTAGATAGAGGGGTTTTAAGTGATGGGGCTAACAGGGTAAAAGGGAGTCTAATTAATTATAGGGGTTAGGAAGTCCTATCCTTTACCCGAGCTTACTGGGAATGAACTGGTAATTGAGTTAGCATGCGTGTCTATTAAAATCCCTCCAGTTACATGGTAGAGGCAGCATTTGCATGCAGATGCCAATATAAAATTGTGCACACATGTAAATGAATATATTATTTTATACCATGCATGCATATATGCACATATGCTATAAAATGGCCATATCCTTTGGTGTGAGCTGGCATGCGTGTGTACAAGTGTACTTGTGCTGCTATTTAAAAGTTATCCTCCCAGTTTTCAAACAGCTGCTGAGCATTTGGTTTTAGGAGTTCTAAATTCCTCAAAAAGAGGAAAATAAAGAAATAAAAATAAATATTCAGTAAGCCAGTGAGCAGAGATGTTATCTGGATAACAGGGATATGCACAAGCAAATTTTTTATTTATATTTCACACCTCAATACATTTTGCTAGTTTCAAATGAACAAAACTATTTTATTTCTTAAATTTGTTTCCCATTAAAATCAAAGGAGGAATTAATGCAGACAATTTTGATTTTCAAAATTAGGGCTTTCTATTCAGTTCTAATGAAATTTATGGGTAGAGAAGATTGGAAGGGGTAATAGAACTTCAAGGCCCCAAAAGTGGCACGAATACCCCTAAGCCACTGTAAAGGGGCAAAGAGTACCAGCAGTGGAAGGAGTTCTCTAAGGCACCATCAGAAGAGCAAAGAAGCAGCAAAAGTGTCAAGAACACCCCAAGGCTTCAAAGGTGAGCACTAACAACAGTGGCACAGCAAAAAAGAGGCCAAGTGGCACCACGAGTGTCAGTAAAGATGCAGACAAATCCCCAGGGACCGACTAAGAGACAAAGCAGCACATAGTAGAGATGTGAATCGTGTCCTCGATCGTCTTAACGATCGATTTCGGCTGGGAGGGGAGGGAATCGTATTGTTGCCGTTTGGGTGTGTAAAGTATCGTGAAAATCGTTAAAATCGTGAGCCGGCACACTAAAACCCCCTAAAACCCACCCCGACCCTTTAAATTAAATCCCCCACCCTCCCGAACCCCCCCCAAATGCCTTAAATTACCTGGGGGTCCAGCGGCACACTAAAACACGGCACACTAAAACCCCCTAAAACCCACCCCGACCCTTTAAATTAAATCCCCCCCCCCCCCCGAACCCCCCCCCCCCAAATGCCTTAAATTACCTGGGGGTCCGTAGCGGCGGTCCGTAGCTTAAATTACCTCCGTAGCCTTAAATTACCTCCGTAGCGGCGGTCCGTAGCTAAATCGGGGGAAGGGGGAGAGCAGGAAAACCGGCACACTAAATCGTGTAGTCTTCAGCCGGCGCCATTTTGCAAAATGGCCGCCGCAAAATGGCAGCGGCCATAGACCAAAACAATTCGATGCAGGAGGTCGTTCCGGACCCCCGCTGGACTTTTGGCAAGTCTTGTGGGGGTCAGGAGGCCCCCCCAAGCTGGCCAAACGTTCCTGGGGGTCCAGCGGGGGTCCGGGAGCGATCTCCTGCCGCGAATCGTTTTCCGTATGGAAAATGGCGCCGGCAGGAGATCGACTGCAGGAGGTCGTTCAGCGACCGCCATTGTCCGTACGGACAATGGCGCCGGCCATACGCGTATGGCCGGCGCCATTTTCCGTATGGAAAATGATTCGCGGCAGGAAATCACTCCCGGACCCCCGCTGGACCCCCAGGAACTTTTGGCCAGCTTGGGGGGGCCTCCTGACCCCCACAAGACTTACCAAAAGTCCAGCGTGGGTCCAGAACGACCTCCTGCGTTGAATCGTTTTGGTCTATGGCCGCCGCCATTTTGCGGTGGCCATTTTGCAAAATGGCGCCGGCTGAAGACTACACGATTTAGTGTGCCGGTTTTCCTGCTCTCCCCCTTCCCCCGATTTAGCTATGGACCGCCGCTACGAAGGTAATTTAAGGCTACGGAGGTAATTTAAGCTACGGACCGCCGCTACGGACCCCCAGGTAATTTAAGGCATTGGGGGGGGGGGGGGTTTGGGAGGGTGGGGGATTTAATTTAAAGGGTCGGGGTGGGTTTTAGGGGGTTTTAGTGTGCCGGTTTTCATGCCCTCCCCCTTCCCCCGATTTACGATTTTTTGATGATAAATCGGGGGAATTGGTATTGTATCGTGGCCCTAACGATTTTTGACGATTTAAAATATATCGGACGATATTTTAAATCGTCAAAAAACGATTCACATCCCTAGCACATAGAATGGCAAGAGAGGAGCAAAGAAGCCACTCAGAATGGCAAGAACATCCCAAGGTGTGGAGTCTGTGGTGTGGCAGCAAAGTGTCAGAAAGAGACCCAAGGTGTAAAATCTATGGTATGGCAACAAGACTGAGTATCAGAAAGACCATTAAGGTGTAGGAGAAGAGGTGTAGCTGACTGAGGCATAGAGACTAGAGTATAGCAGCAGAAAGAACCCCTGTGTGGTATAATGGAAGTATGTCAGCAAGGCAGAAGGGCAGAAAGATGCCCAAGGCAGAGCATAACAGCAATGCAGAGAGATAGCAAGACCCCCAAGTGTAGCATAAGGAATATAGCAGCAAGACAGAGTGGCAACAAGATGCCTAATGTGTAGAGTCTGGTGTTTGGCTGCAAGGCTGAATGGTTGAATGACCCCTAACTCAGTAAATCATGGGTACCAGATCAAGACATAGTAGCAGCAAGACCACAAGGTATAGTATAAGAGGTATAGCAGCAAGGCAGATTGTTAGCAAGACCCCCAAGGTAATTCATGATGAGTAAGGCAGCTTCAACTTGATTTATCCTCAGTCTTGTCTACTTGCTCTCATCTCCTGCCTTGGCTCTGTTCTGCCTACCTTGTTACCCAGTAATTTCATGGTTGCTATACTTGCAAGACTCACTGCAGCACTTTTCAATGGTCCATAGACTTGAATGAGAAACATAACTGAAAATAATTTTTTTGTTTAGGCACTTTCCATTCATTTTGGGGGGGTCCAGAAATGAAACAAAAATGGTCTAATTTGGCGCATTTTACCCAATCATTTAAAATGAATGCACACCTCTACCAGATAAAGCTATTCAGATAATTTTAGCCAAATAGTGAGAGGCACACATCTGAGCCAAATAGTGAGAAGAACACATCTGGGTAAAACTGTTGCTGAATATACGTGAGAAAACTTTACCTGGATAAAATTAGGCAATTTTGGCACTCACTGGGCTTTTGAATATTGTAAGAAAATAAAGTAATTGGTCTATGGCACTCGGATATCAGCTCCCCCCCACCCACTCTCCTGGATCAAACAATTTAACACAGGCTGTCAGCTGTACTGGCACTTACTATTCATTTCTTTATTTCACCCAGGTGAACGGACCACTCATTGCACTAGTCCTGTACAATTCCCATTCAGATCTAGAGATGTGAATCGTGTCCTCGATCGTCTTACAATCGATTTCGGCTGGGAGGGGGAGGGAATCGTATTGTTGCCGTTTGGGTTTTAAAAATATCATGAAAAATCGTTAAAATCGTGAGCCAACCCCCTAAAACCCACCCCCGACCCTTTAAATTAAATCCCCCACCCTCCCGAACCCCCCCCCAAATGCTTTAAATTACCTGGGGATCCAGCGGTGGTCCAGAACGGCGGCGGTCCGGAATGGCCCCCTCAATTGAATCCTTTTGTCTTCAGCCGGCGCCATTTTGCAAAATGGCCGCCGCAAAATGGCGGCGGCCATAGACAAAAACGATTCGACGCAGGAGGTCGTTCCGGACCCCCGCTGGACTTTTGGCAAGTCTTGTGGGGGTCAGGAGGCCCCCCCAAGCTGGCCAAAAGTTTCTGGGAGTCCAGCGGGGTTCAGGAAGCGATTTCTTGCCGCGAATCGTTTTCCGTACGGAAAATGGCGCCGGCAGGAGATCGACTGCAGGAGGTCATTCAGCGGGGGTTCCGGACCGCCGCTGAACGACCTCCTGCAGTCGATCTCCTGCCGGCGCCATTTTCCATACGGAAAACGATTCGCGGCAAGAAATCGCTTCCTGAACCCCGCTGGACTCCCAGAAACTTTTGGCCAGCTTGGGGGGGCCTCCTGACCCCCACAAGACTTGCCAAAAGTCCAGCGGGGGTCCGGAACGACCTCCTGCGTCGAATCGTTTTTGTCTATGGCCGCCGCCATTTTGCGGCGGCCATTTTGCAAAATGGCGCCGGCTGAAGACAAAAGGATTCAATTGAGGGGGCCGTTCCGGACCGCCAGTGTTCTGGACCACCGCTGGATCCCCAGGTAATTTAAAGCATTTTGGGGGGGGGTTCGGGAGGGTGGGGGATTTAATTTAAAGGGTCGGGGGTGGGTTTTAGGGGGTTTTAGTGTGCCGGTTTTCCTGCCCTCCCCCTTCCCCCGATTTACGATTTTTTAACGATAAATCGGGGGAATTGGTATTGTATCGTGGCCCTAACGATTTTTGACGATTTAAAATATATCGGACGATATTTTAAATCGTCAAAAAACGATTCACATCCCTATTCAGATCTGAGTTCTGAATTGGACTTGGTCCCTCCAACATTCAGATATAGCAGAGGTGGTGAGGGGGGAACATATGAACCAGCATAGTTAGGAAATCAAACCTCATTCACTACAATTTTCTTAAACCTTTGCAAACCTCAAATTACAGAATTTTCTAAACTATGGAAGTCATCTTTTTAATAAATGCCCATTTTCAAATCTCTTAAACAATTTCATTAAAAATATCCACTTTTTTTTCCCAATAGTACAGTGTACTGACCCCTGGGGTGCTCTTCATAATTACTATCCATTTTATGGGAACTGCAAGGGTACCGCAGTGAGTGCGCATGAAGCACAAGTGTAGGCTGCTGAGTCACAGCGAGTGGTACAGCAAGGGGTATTTCGGATAAAGCACTACAATACCTTGGGTCACCTGATGTTATTGTCAGGGCTGTTATACAAACGTGTTCAGTGGGTCACAAATGTCGACTTCCTGCATAAGGCTTTTTTGAGGGCCACTTTTAACTCTTTGTTTCTCAAGCTATAAATCAAGGGGTTCAGCAGTGGGAGAGTGACTATGTACAATGCGGTAGGCAGCTTGTTTGATTTAACCGAGTCCTCTGTCTTGGGCTGCATGTACATTCCCAGTATAGTCCCATATGAGAGAATGAGGACTGTCAGGTGGGAGGAGCAGGTAGAGAAGGCCTTGCTTTTCCCATCTGTAGAACGGATTCTGAGGACGGTGGAGATGATGAATACATAGGATGTCAGGGTAAGGAGAAGTGGGGTGAAGATTTCAAACACCCCTTTAGCTAAAGACACGTAATCAATGACTGAGGTATTTGTGCAGGAAAGATCCAGCAGTGCTGTGACTTCACAGAAAAAATGATTGATTACATTGGAGCCACAATAAGAAAACTGGGATATAACAATTGTGTGTGGCAATGCCTCTATGAAACCTGTAACCCATGAGACAGCTGCCAGAAGAGCACATACCCTCTTATTCATGATTATGGTGTAACGTAAGGGATGGCATATTGCAACATAACGATCATATGCCATGGCTGTAAGAAGAGAAAATTCTGTGCTTACACACATAATATAGCAGTACAACTGCAGAATGCAATCCCCGAAAGATATGTTATTGCTGTTTACTAGGAGGATTGCCAGCAATTTTGGTACAATAGAAGTCAAAGAGCAAATGTCTAGGACCGCCAAGTTGGCCAAGAAGAAATACATGGGGGTGTGCAGGTGTGGATCAGCACATACTATGCAGATAACGAGGAGGTTCCCCAGCACGGCCATCAGGTAGAGGAGTGAGAAGATAGAGAAGAGAGGAAGCTGCAGCTCTGGGAACTCTGAGAACCCCAGAAGCAGGAATTCTGTCACATGGCTGTGATTTCCTGTTTTCCTTGTATTCATGATTCTTGAAGTGCTGAAAGGAGGAAGGAGAGACTAAATGAGAGAAAATAAGAAACTTGGTAATACTCAAAGATCGATAGTTATAAATATTCCAAAATATGAAGAGACCCTCCAAATATTGTAAATACATGAAAATCAAATTTTTAATATGAAAATATATATAATAAAAAAATTCTCTACAGTGACAATACATTATTAAACTAATCCAAGCTCTTTTCATGAAAGAAAAAAGCCAGTTCATACTGCTAGCATAGTGTCTGTCTTACAGTCCTATCATTCTGTGGCATTTCCACATAGACTGAATTATTGTGATCCTTACCGGCAAAAAACAGCCATGTGAAATATAAAGTCAAAACACTGATAAATACGGCGTATAGGAATTAACTTGTCCAGCCACAACATACAACAGACCTGCCTTTTCTTTAGTCTTATTTAGACATTTCAGCTGGACATTTTGGTTTTATTAAATTCTTTAGTCAACTAATAGAAGTCCTTCAAACTGAGTGAGCTTTTCCCTGAAGATTCAAGGTTCGGTGACTCCTTACTTTATTCATCTTATTATTGGCTGAATATGGGTTTTCATTTTCTTTTGAATTGGATAGTGAGTATTTGCTCATGATGATCTAAGCTTTCTTAGAAAATATAAAAGGGGTTCACATAAAATAACTGGAGGGGGGAGGCAGATCTGATATACATAGTGGCTAGACAAGTTAATTGCAACCACATCTTGAGTACTGTGTTTAATTCTGGCTGCACCACCTGAGAAAAAGATATGGAGGAACTAGAAAAGGTACAGAGAGGGACAACAAATATGATAAAGGGGTGGGAACAGTTCCCTTATGAAGAAAGGCTTAACAGCTTAGGGCTTTCCCGCGTGCAAAGGAGATGACTGAATGGATAGGATAAAACTTATTAAAATCATGAGTGGGGTGGGATGTGTAACTAGGAGGCAGTTATTTTTTCTTTCAAATAATACTAAAATAAGGGGGCATGCCATGAAACTAACAATTAGCAGATTAAAACCAAAACATAGACAATACTTTTTCACCCAATAATCCATCAAGCTGTGTGATCTGCTGCCAGAGGATGGGGACAAGGAACTAAGAATAGTTTTGCTAGGTTATCTGTGCATTTATGATTGTTTTCCTGTACATCGCTTAGTGACTCATAAATTTTAAATAAAGATAAAAGATAAAGATTGTGGGGTTTAAAAGAGGTTTGGACAAATTCCTGGAGGAAAAGTGCATGAACAATTATTAGTCAGGTTGACTTGGGAAAGCCAGCGCTTATCTCTGTGAATGAGCGACAGGAAACAGATCTACTTTTTGGTATTGCCTGGGTACCTGACACCCGGACTGGCCACTGCTGGAGACAGGATGCTGGGCTTGATGGACCTTGGTCTGACCCAAGCATGGCATTTTGTTTGTTCTTATCTTACCTAATGAATGATGGCAGATAAAGATGAGAAGTCAATTTGGACTGTCCATTTGTATCCTCACTGGTGACCTTCTTCCACCATAATCAGTCTAAGGCTTTCAATTACTAAGCTCTTTTCTTCATAAACACAGAATGGGGAAACAAAAGCACTGCTAAATCAGGCTCTTAGTGGAAAGCGCTACCATGCTGGTCATTTTCAGATCCCCACAGAGGCATTGCATCGATACACGTAAAGCATGAATGCAGCACAGACAGCTGAGGAGCAGATATTGATTTATGGAAAGCACAAGCATCGGGGTAACTTGCTTGATACGGTGGTTACTACCTTTAACTTTAAGCCTTATGTTCACCTTTGCTCTCTGCATCATCAGTGGCAGGGGATGCCAAGAAATTTCAGTCAAACAGTTACCAACAAGGGCCCTGAACTTGGTGGTTCATGAAACAGAAGTATAGGGAAATAAATATGGGAGCTTGCTGGGCAGACTGGATGGACCGATTGGTGTTTCACTGTCGTCATTTCTATGTATGGTTCTATATGAATACAGAACAGAAAGCTGAAAAGTGGTCTTAGGAAAGAGAATTCTATAGGCATAAAATTATAACCCTAATAAAAGTGAATACCATTTTGTCAAATACATCTATAGGGGATACTTCTTAAAGCATTGTCATAGGTAGAACAGTGCAGGTATAAAATCGATTCGATGAATTGGTGCAGAAATGATCTAGATGCAGTAAATTATTCTTCCTCAGGCTTACAGTCATGCCAAAACAAATTCACATTAATAGCATTTGCAGTCTGTGTCTGAGGAATCATCAAATTGGGGAGTATTTGCACAGGTTCTACTGTAAGCTAAAAAGATCTGATCCCATCATTCACCTCCTTGTCCGATGGTTTCTGCATATCTGGAAAGAACAGCTTCATGAGCCAGGAGTATTTACCTTCACTGATAATCCATGTGGGATACGATCCCTGGACACTACAGATCATGATTTTTGTTTTCAAAATCCCTAGACTAAGGTGATTCATCTAACTCCTACAGTTAATTGAAGGTAATTTTTCCATTAAATAATTTGCTATATTTATTGTATGCTTTATTTTATAAGTTAATTTTACTATGAATGATTTATTGAGTGGGGTCTAATAAGATGGTATCAGTACCTGAGATGCCTTTTTGGGACGTGGCTAAGAGGTCAATTTTCAAGCAGCTGCTTAGCAGGTGTTATATATAAACAGTTCATTTTAAGAGGTCAATATTCAGTCATCCAATAAGCAAAGGAGGGGGTGTATGTGAACTAAATTACCCAGATAACATTTGCCAAATATTCAATGGCACTTATCCAGGTAAAACCGCCACGGAAAATACTTAGATAAAGTTATCTGAATAATGTTATTCAAGTAATGTTCATGTTCACCAGGCTATTGAATATTGGAAGAAAAAACAGTAGCAGGCCTGAGGCATCCCAATGCCAGCTCCTTGCCACCCACCTTCCAGGATAACAGAGTAACATAGTAAATGATGGCAGATAAAGACCAAACTGGTCAGTGTAGCAAGGTGCTTAGATTGCAACTACTGCTTCATTCAGGTTACTCACAAAGTAAAGATCTGTCCCATCCAAGGCATAAAAGCAGGTGATGGCCACACCTCCTCCTCCCAACTTTATTTAATCCTGCCTTCTGGAGGTGCAGAGAGAGCACACCCCCATCTTAGAAGCATATGAGCACATTGTTTGACTCTATGCCCTTTTTAACAAATAGCGCCACCTCTCCAACAATTTGACCCATCGTATCATCGTGATAGAATTTCTTCCCTAGTATCACAGTGTCCCATTGGTTATCCTCCTTGCACCATGTCTCTAAGATGCCAATTAAGTCTACCTCCCCATTCAGTGCTATATCACGAGACATCATACTAGATGACATTCACAATATAATGTAAATAATTCAATACTAACTGCTCGGTTTTCTTTTTCTAATTCTCTCCCCAGTTATAAGACCCTTGTTGTAATGTAACTTTTGATCTCTTTGCACTTGTTTATGTTCCGTTTTTTCATTCACACCCCCTTGTTGTATGTAAACCGGCATGATGTGGTTTCTAATCACGAATGCCGGTATAGAAAAACTCTAAATAAATAAAGATAAATAAATAAAGAAACCAGGCAAGAACAACAACTTAAATTTTGAAAAACAGCAGAATCGCGCCGAAATTGCCGAGCCCCGCCCACCCAAACCGCGCCTCCAATCGGGAGCCAGCCTGTGGGGTTTTAAATTTACTGAGACGTCCGGCGCCATTTCCTCTGCCTTGCAGCCACGATTGGGGAAGGCCTGCGCGATCGGCGCTGAGCCCTGCCGGGGGAAGGTCAGTGCTACTCTCTCCCCAACCAGCCGGCCTCGGTGCCGATAACGCGCCACTCAGCCAGGCAAGAACAACAACTTAAATTTTGAAAAACAGCAGAATCGCGCCGAAATCGCCGAGCCCTGCCCACCCAAACCGCGCCTCCAATCGGGAGCCAGCCTGTGGGGTTTTAAATTTACTCACACCTCCAGCGCCGCGCGCCGAGCGCCGCGCGTCGAAGGAGCGAGACAAAGGGGCAGGCCCCTTTGTCTCGCCCCTTCGTATAGCCCCGAGGAGGCCCCGACCCATACCCACGTAAGTAACATCAGCCATAACAACACTATAGTAACAGACAGTAAACGTGCTGAAGCCCTACGGAGTTTACTGCCTGCATTACAGCCAAAACCTGTTATAGCCACCGCAGCATCCAGTCCAGTCACCCCAGCATCCAGTCCAGCCGCTTCCAGCATCCAGTCCAGCATCCAGTCCAGTATCCAGTCCAGCCACTCCAGCTTCCAGCATTCAGTCCAGCCACTCCAGCATCCAGTCCAGCCACTCCAGCTTCCAGTCCAGCCACCCCAGCATCCAGTCCAGCCACTCCAGCTTCCAGCATCCAGTCCAGCCGCTCCAGCTTCCAGCATCCAGTCCAGCATCCAGTCCAGCCACTCCAGCTTCCAGCATCCAGTCTAGCATCCAGTCCAGCCACCCCAGCATCCAGTCCAGCCGCTTCCAGCATCCAGTCCAGCATCCAGTCCAGCCACTCCAGCTTCCAGCATCCAGTCCAGCCACCCCAGCATCCAGTCCAGCCACTCCAGCTTCCAGCATCCAGTCCAGCCGCTCCAGCTTCCAGCATCCAGTCCAGCATCCAGTCCAGCCACTCCAGCTTCCAGCATCCAGTCTAGCATCCAGTCCAGCCACCCCAGCATCCAGTCCAGCCACTTCAGCTTCCAGCATCCAGTCCAGCCACTCCAGCATCCAGTCCAGCCGCTCCAGCATCCAGTCCAGCCGCTCCAGCTTACACTCCAACAATCTGAGAAGAATGTCTCCATCCTTTCCAATCCCAATCCTCCCACACTGTCCACCTTCCAAAGGACATTCATCTCGACACGCCAATCACCACAACCTTAAATCCCTCTCTCCAATCGTGATCACTCCCATTACCCAACTGCTAGGCTTTTCACTATTTACGTTAACACTATTCAATGCACATTCCCTAACTAAGAAATCAGTAATACTAAACGACTATCTCATCGATGTGAAACCGGATATATGCGCAATTACTGAGACATGGCTCAAACCTTCAGACACTACAATAATTAACCAATTACCCACAGAGACATACAACTTCTTCCCCATCCCACGTCAGGGAAAAAAAAAAAGGAGGAGGAATCCTCCTAGCTACAAAAAAGGACCTCAGATTCACTCAACACTCCTCCTACACCGACTCGAAACTCGAATTTGGCTTCTTCTCGTCAGACAAACTCCAAATTTTACTTCTCTACGCTCCTCCAGGCTTACTGGAAACAGACGCCTCTCCTCTGGTCGAATTAACTACTTCCCTTATCAATCTAGATGCCCCAGCTATAATCTTATGTGACTTCAACCTGCACGTCGACAACTCCATATTATCACCTAACTGCGAAGCCTTACTCACAGCATACTCCGCTTTAGGTTTCACTCAACTAGTTAACGAACCCACACACAAAGCCGGACACACGTTAGACCTTATCTTCGTCAATTCAGCAATCAAACTGGTCCAGCACCCCACCTGCACGAAGGTACCATGGTCAGATCACTCCCTCATAACTTCCTCATTCTCAATAAAAGATACCAGTCCATCTCACTTACCCTCACATTGCTTCACTTACAGAAAAACATGCACCACAGAAGATCTTAGCAATCACTTATCATCACATCTCACCCAAGTAGACTTCACCAATCCGAATTCAGCGCTTCGATCTTGGAACATCATCACGGAATCGATAGCCAACAAGCTATGCCCTCTAACAACAAAAAAACCTCACCCCAACTCCGCCAAAAGGCAACCATGGTTTACCCTAGAACTAAGAAAGCTTAAACTACTGCTAAGACAAAATGAGGCTAAATAGCGCAAAAACCCATGCACCATCACTCTATCTACCTATAAATTAACTCTTCACCAATACAAATCCAATACATTAAGATCCAAGAGGAACTACTACGCATCCAAGATCCACCACCTAATCTTCGACGCTAAAGCCCTCTTTAGCTACGTCTCTAACCTCACTCAAATAAACCCATCAGAAATCGCTCTCAACCAAGCCAAATCTAAAGCGGAAGAACTAGCGCTATTTTTCAACAACAAAATCAGCAAACTTCTAACTCAACTGCCCCCTAACACCGCTTCTACTTCAACACCACCTCAGACTGCCTTCAAAAATTCCCGCTTAGAAGACCTGGAACTCACCTCTTCCATTGAGATCCAAGGTATACTACGGAAAATGAAACCATCTTCTTACCCTTCGGACCACATCCCCTCGAAATTGCTTCTATCAATTCCTGACTCCATCTCCAAATCCCTGTCAGACATCATAAATTGCTCAATAACGCAAGGATCTTACCCAGATGACCTAAAATTGGCCTCTCTCAAACCACTACTCAAGAAACCTAATCTAGATCCTAATGACCCAAACAACTACCGTCCGATCGCCAACCTCCCCTTCATAGCCAAGATTATGGAGAAATTGGTGAACACCCGACTCTCAAACTACATTGAAGAAAACAACCTCCTTTTCCCATCACAATACGGTTTCCGCAAAACACTAAGCACGGAGTCCCTCCTCATTTCCTTAACAGATCACCTCATCCTGGGCCTCGATAAAGGTCAAGCCTTCTTACTGATCCTACTGGACCTTTCTTCAGCCTTTGACACCGTTAATCATTCATTACTCATTAACCAGTTAGCCTCCATAGGTATCTCAGGCACAGCTCTATCTTGGTTCATATCATTTCTCAGCAATAGAGGATACAAGGTAAAGATACAGAACAAAGTATCCTCTCAACACCCGTCGTCAGTAGGAGTCCCACAGGGGTCTTCCCTGTCTCCTACTTTATTTAACATTTACCTTATACCGTTATGCCAACTTCTCACCGACCTCAACCTCAAACACTTCCTTTACGCGGACGATATCCAGGTCCTGATACCCATTAAGGATTCCTTCGCAAAAACTCTGGCTTACTGGGATACATGCCTTTAAAAAATTAAACTCTTCCTCACCAGCCTAAACCTGGTATTAAATTCTGGCAAAACTGAACTCCTGCTCATCGCCTCAGAAAACAGCACCATCACCTCTGCACAACAAGCCACGCCAACAATCACACAAGTGAGAGACCTAGGAGTCTTAATTGATAATCGCCTGAATTTCAAAGCCACTATTAACAAAACCACCAAAGACTGTTTCTACCAACTACAAGTGCTGAAAAGAATTGGACCACTTTTCCATGCCCAAGATTTCAGAACCATTCTACAAGCAATCATTTTTTCAAAATTAGACTATTGTAACACCATCCTACTTGGCCTTCCCGCTTCATACACCAAACCGCTTCAGATGGTGCAAAATGCAGCTGCACGAATTCTGACAAATACCAGGAGAAGGGACCACATAACCCCCATTCTAAAGAGCCTCCATTGGCTACCTATACACTTTAGAATAATATACAAGGCCATTCTTACCACATACAAAAACATCAACCAACTGGCTCCCATTGACCTACAGATCCCGCTCCGACTACACAATTCGTCAAGACCGACAAGAGATGCATACAGGGGATCGCTACAGGTACCTCCGTCCAAATCCACCAGACACTGCACACTAAGAGACCGGGCTTTCTCTACAGCCATTCCACCTTTATGGAACTCCATCCCCTCAAATCTCAGAACAGAACCATGCATCTCAACTTTCAAAAAAAGACTAAAGACCTGGATATTCACACAAGCTTTCCCGGACGCCAATTGATAGAACACCTCCAAGCCACCCCTTATCTCCAACTATACCATGGTTAACTAATCTCCAACATGGTTAACTAATTTCCAACTCGGTTAACTAATCTCCAAATACACCATGGTCATCCTTATCTTCTATCGTTTACCTGTGTGAATTTAATAACCTTTCCTTTCTCTTCCTTCTCAGCCAAGTTCTTATCACCCTGTTATATGTAACTGCCTTTTCAACACCATTGTTATAGTTATGTTTACTATGCACCCCTGTTTTATGTGAACCAGCACGATGTGACTTCTGTCTCGAATGCCGGTATATAAAAATCTGAAATAAATAAAATAAATAAATAAATGATGGTTCATATATTATCTTGTTTTATACATTGGTTCATATATTCCCTAGTTTTAACCCCTCCCACAGTTACCTTGTAATGCGCAGGCCCGTTCTTATAAACCTATGTTTTCTAATTGTTTTTTGGGAGTGAAGGCCTGCGCCACCTCTCACAGGTATGAATGTAAACTGTTGATCTTCTATGTAAACTGTTGTTATATCTGTAAACCAGAGCGATGGCCATCGCTAAACTTCAGTATATAAAAACATACAACTAAATAAATAAATAAAAATATATTCTAACTCTCTCATCTTATTTTCTAGACTTCTAGCATTTGTTTACAGACATTTCAAAATATGAATTTTGTCCTGGTTATCAATTGACAAGAGTAATTTTGAATATGTCTGCTTTGTCTGCTCTTTACTTAACAGCATCTGGGCCACTTTTAGCATTTTTTGCGACCCATCAGGATTCTCTAACTTTCCTGTTTTGTTAAGTATCCTACACTTCTTCCCTTTCCCCCATCATCTAGTTTAAAAGCTGCTCTCTCATTTTCAAATGTTAATGCTGGCAGCCTGGTTCCACACTGGTTAAGGTGGAACCCATCCCCATGGAATATGCTCCCCCTTCCTCAGACTGTTCCCCAGGTCCTAACAAATCTAAAACCCTATTCCCTGCACCATTGTCTCATCCATGCATTGAGATTCTGGAACTTGGGCTGCCTCTGGTATCTTGTGCATGGAACAGGAAGCATTTCTGAGAATGAAATCCTGGAGGCTCTTTTCACCGAAAAAAAACAGAATGCCCCACACCAACCATTCAAATTTACTTAAATACAACCTCCCCCCCCCCATCATCCTGATTCCCCCCCCCCCCCCCCAAGACTTAATAAAAGCCCTGGTGGTCCAGCGGGGTCCCAGGAGCGATCTCTTCCTCTCGGGCTGTTGGCTGCTACTAATCAAAATGGCGCCAGTGGCCCTTTGCCCTTACCATTGACAGGGGCTACCGGTGCCATTGGATGGCCCCTGTCACATGGAAGGAGCAATGGATGGCCTGCGCTATATTCTAAGATGGACTTAAACTGGCTCCTATTGGGTCACTATTTGAGAGTAAGGCTCTTGGGTCAGTCGAGCAGGGACATCGAAGGAGGGAAGGTTTATAATCAGGAGGGATCTTTTTGGGAGGGGTTTGTTAGAGAGCATTCAGGCTAGGGCAGGAGGATTTTGTGGCATCTTCAGTTGTGAGTTTTCTCATTTTTCTTTGTTAATTTTATTAATCATTTTATACCCCATTCTAGGTGTTTTTTGAAGGGGATGGGTAACAAAATATGAAATAAACTGTGATTTAAAGATTTAGCTAAGTAAGATTCTTGGTGCTAGCTGGATAAAATGTTGCCGCTCCTCTGAAATGCCCCTCATCCTTGCTCTTTTTATCATTGAGTTAGTTGGCTAGAATTTTGCTGTTGAGAAAGATGGGATATTTAAAACTGATGTTTATCTGCATAACTCAAAATTCACTTAGGCAAAACCTTTTGAATGTTGACCTCCCAGGACCTCAATATTGGTTAAACAAGAAGAGTCATCATCTTAGACTGGGATCCTCTGCAGGGGGAGGAAAGAGCATTGGAAGGCAATCACAGAAAATTAAATTATTGAGTAGCCTTCCCCCATACATATCCTCACTGTAAAGGGTGGCATGAGGTGGAGCAGGTCCAGTCCTGAGCTGGAAGGAAGAAGGCACTTCTCCAGTGATAATATGGCATCATGAGGCTTATGCACAAGGGAAGAGGAAGACTTTCTGTTTTCCACTGATGGTTTCTAGAGGATTTAATGCCTTGTGGAGAGCAAGTGATAGGTCCTAGCCTTGTCGTTCTTCTCATCCTGTATAAGAAAACAAGTTTTTGCATTGCTGAGCTCTTTCTGCATGTCTGACCTTCTGGGCTGCTTATTTTGCCTTCACTATAATCAATTTTGCTTTGGAACACAATTCCTGGTGTGTGGTCTCTTCTTTCAAGAGAAGGAGTGTGATTCCTTAGGTCTTATAGCTTATCCTGTCCCCCACAGCAGAATATGAATCCCAGAGCTGCACTGAGTTGGAGAGTGCTCTGCAGTGTCTGAAGGTGGCCCCTAGTAAAAGATGTGTGTGTGTGTGTGTGGGGGGGGGGGGGTATTTACACAGAGGAGTTCTCAGAATCAGCCCATTAGGAGAACCTGCAAAGATAAAACTAACCCTGTGTATGTGCATTGTGTATGGATTTGGAATGAATTATTCTCCTTTCTAAGTCTGAGCTCAAGACAAGTTACAAGCACAAGTTTGAATGTTGTAGTTCTCGGCTTTTCATTAGTAGCTCAAAGCAAATTACATTCAGGTACTGTATATATTTTCATTCCCCAGGAGGCTTATGATATAAGTTTGTATCTGAGGCAATGGAGGGTGAAGCAACTTGCCAAAGGTCATAAAAATCATCAGGGTTAAATGTTGAGTCTTTGGTTTTCACCCCACTGCTCTAACCATATGAACATAAGAAGTTGCCATACTGGGTCAGACCGAGGGTCCATCAAGCCCAGCATCCTGTTTCCAACAGTGGCCAATCCAGGCTATAAGATCCTGGCAAGTACCAGAAACTAAGTCTATCAATAAAGTCTAGCAATAAACACTACCAAGACAGAACTCTTCATCACTCCACACAAGAACATCTCCTCTAACACCACCCCTCTCTCAACATCAGACCATCCCCATTTGCAGCAAGTCCGCAGCCTTGGCGTTATGATTGACAATCACTTTTCCTTAAATAATTTCATCTCAGCCACAATCAAAAATGGTTTCTTCAAGCTACATACGCTAAAAAGAATTAAACCTCTTTTACATTCACATGACTTCCGGACAGTGTTACAAGCCACAATACTGCCGAAACTAGACTACTGTAACGCTTTACTACTAAGTCTCCTAAAAACACAATTCAACCATTACAGATGCTACAAAACGCTACAGCACGCTTACTCACCAATACTTGCCGACATGAACACATCACTCCAGCTCTCATGTTCCTGCACTGGCTTCCGGTAGCTTACATGATTACATTTAAAGTACTCTCCCTCATTCATAAGTCGATCCATAACCAAGAGATGCAATGGTTTTCCGATCATTTTATATTCCGTACATCTAATAGACCAATAAGAAATAGCCACCAAGCTAAACTTGCCTCTCCTACTCTTAAACACATCAAACACATTACCACAAGAGACCGTTCCTTCTCCATGGCTGGAATCAACATCTGGAACAAAATGCCCATGGACTTGCGTCTCAAAACCTGCCATAAGACTTTCAAACAAAACCTCAAAACCTGGTTATTCGAACAAGTTTTCACGCAATGATCACCGATTAATCTGAAATGCCGTTTTCTTGTTTACTTTTCACTAGCTCCCTGTTCCTTTTCCTCTCCCCTATTTTTGTTGCAATCTGCTAACTTCTCCGTTCTCCCTTTACACCCGCTCACCCTATGTTTAATAATTGTGACTTGGCATTAACTAATGGAATAGGACTTTAACAGGTTAATTGCCTGTTTTTGCTCCTGCGTCGTTTTTGATTTATATTATCCATTTGTTCTTAATAGTTAAATGAGTTATATTCTGTACCCCTGAAATCCGTTATTTATGTAAAGCCTGTTGCTGTTTTTATTGTTTACTGTCTGTAAAACCTGTTGTCTGTAAAGCCTGTTGCTAATTTATTGTTTATTGTAAACCGAGGTGATGTATCTTCTTACGTGCCGCGGTATATAAAAATCACTAAATAAATAAATACAAATATCCCATGCTACTGATGCCAGTAATAGCAGTGACTATTTTCTTAGTCAGCTTAATTAATAGCAGGTAATGGACTTCTCCTCCAGGAACCCATCCAAACCTTTTTTAAACCCAGCTATACTAACTGCCCTAACTCCATCCTCTGGCAACAAATTCCAGAGGTTAATTGTGCATTGAGTGAAAAAGAATTTTCTCCAATTTGTTTTATATCTGCTACTCACTAACTTCATGGAGTTCCCCCTAGTCTTTCTATTATCCAAAAGAGTAAAAAACCAATTCACATCTACCTGTTCTAGACCTCTCATGATTTTAAATAGAGATGTGAATCAGAACCAGAATCAGTTCGGATTCCAGTTCCGATTCACATTGTGGTTTTTTTTTGTCCGGCCCGATCGCGGTTTTGTTTATCGGCTGCGCCCGAGCGATAAACAAAAAACCCACCCCGACCCTATAAAACTAATCCCTCAGCTTCCCCCACCCTCCTTACCCCCCAAAAAACATTTTACAGGTACCTGGTAGTCCAGTGGGGGTCCCTTGAGCGACATCCTGCTCTCGGGCCATTGGCTGCCACTAATAAAAATGGCGCCGTTGGCCTTTGCCCTTACCATGTGACGGGGTATCCGTGCCATTGGCCGGCCCCTGTCACATGGAGGGAGCACACCTCTGTCATATCCCCCCTCAGCCGTCTCTTCTCCAAGCTGAAAAGTCCTAACCTCTTTAGTCTTTCCTTATAGGGGAGCTGTTCCATTCCCCTTATCATTTTGGTAGCCCTTCTCTGTACCTTATCCATCGCAACTATTTCTTTTTTGAGATGCAGCAACTAGAATTGTACACTATTCAAGGTGTGGTCTCACCATGGAGCGATACATAGGCATTATGACATTAGGCTACTCTTTCACGCAAGTTCCTGTCCTAAAATTCTTGCAATTTGCTCTCTCCCTTCACACATAGCCTTACCTGCAGGAGATATGGAAAGACCATAGGGTGCTCTTAGGAACAGATCATATCATCTGCTACTAAACAAGTCCTATGTTTAAGAGACACATGATTTTAAGCATCCTAGCAGATGCTTAAAATCAAATAAAAAATTATTTAAGATTAGAAATATGCATTCACTTTACAGCATGGGTAAATACAAATGATACAATTTTCAGTTTGTTCCAAATGGAATGAACCAAAAATGGACTAATTCTTTAAAATCCAAAATTTCTTGTATTGTTCTGTTTGTGTGCTAGGAAATAACAGGTAATATTTGCCAGTACCTCTGATGACTTGTGGCCTCCCTGCAGTACCCCTCAACTTTCCGGTCTTTGCTTAACTTTTCTATGTGGCTTACTAGACAGATATGAGAAAGAGCACACCCCAGGTACTCAGCATCCTCAGGATGTGGTTGTAAAATGGCACCAGCCTGCCAGGATGTTTTACGGCCATAAAGCCTAAATCTCTAACAGCAACATGGCACCCATTGCAAAGTTGAACAGAGCCATTGCATGTCTGGAACAGCAGGGGCTGAAGTGAATGGGGCCCACTCTTGCCACATCGAAGGGGGTAAGGAGGGGATGGTGGTGAAGGGAGGTATTTCTTATTTTTCTTCAATATAATGTTTATTTCATGTTGATAAATAAACCAAACAAAAATAAATAATAAATGGGCAAGAACCAAATAAATAAAATCCATTTGAAAAGAAAAAACAACAAAATGCACATCCCTATAATACAATAACCTGAAATGTATTAGCTACAGATGAAGCCATTTCATGTACCAGTGATGCCACCGATGACATAAACCAACAAGCGGTCATGAAACAATTTCCTTTAATAAATTCACATCCAGATAGAATGGACACTGGGCGGCCATTCTGTTGGACTTGAGGTTCTTCTTTGAGGTCTACATCTCCTGTCATGTCACCATGGATCTTCCACAACTTATTATAATTATCTCCCTCATTGCTGGGAAACTATGGTTACCACTTTACAACTCATAAAGAGAGCTATCAGTGTGCAGATGGGGAGAATACAACTGATAATATTCAAATAATAACCAGATACAGTATTTGGTAGGACACTTTCCCAAAGATATGAAAATCTCGGAGGACGTTTGAGAATATATCATTACATAAATCCCACATAATAGTGAGAAAAAGAGAATTTGGGAGGGGACTTCGTAAATGCAGAAGGGGTTTAAATGGACTTATGATCCCCAAATGTTGACCAGTGATCAATGCAAGCTCAGCTCAGGTGTAACCTCCTTAAATCTTCTATAACTAACAGGGGATTCCCCTAACTCAGCTGGAATAGAGAAGAATAAGAGCCTAAACCTTATTTTCCCCACAGATCAATTACTTCTAAACTTTCCAGAGAGCTCAGGCACTGCACAGAAATCTTCCCTTAATTGCCTGTGAGAGTTTTTAATTTCCCACATGGTCAGAACCCAATTTTTTCCCTTTATTAAAGCATTTAAGACACCCGAGTTGCCCTCATCTGATCCACACTGGAGGAGAGGAGGCAGCGCTTCAGGACAGGTAAGGAGAAACCCAGCAATCCTGTAACATGCAACTTCAATGCCTTCTATGAACTGTGTTCTCTCATCAGATACAATTTATTGTTTAATTCAGAAGCTTCCACTAGAATCAGACCTTTCTAGCCAAGATCAGGCAAGATAGATCACCTTAGTGTCCTTTCTCCTAAAAATATATTTTTGCACAGGGAATGTAAAATGTGTTTCTCATGACTGAATCTACCAAATGTGATGGAGAGGAGCTGCAGGGATGAGATGTTCCAGGGGATGAATGGAGCCTGTTTGAAGAGAGAAATAAAATTGAATCTGAGTAAGCTGGAAATATGTAATTGAATATCTCACTAAAATATATTGTGTGTTCTGATGTTAGAGCTGTGAACTAAGAATCAAAAGAACTAAGTTCTAATCCCCTGTTCTGCCTCTGGATGTGTAATGCTGTGGAAGTTTATCTCCCTGTGCCTCAGTTCCAATCCCTGGCTCTGCCACTGTTTCTATGACCTTGGAGAAGTCACTTTGGTGTCTGTATTCAGCAGAATTTAGCCAGATAAATGTTAGTATTGTGCTGGGGTGAAGTTGGCTCAAACTACAGGGGAACCCCGTAGATCCTCACCACCAGCTGTTGGAGTGGACAGGTGCAGAGACTGGATGGGAGCTTTGCCCCCTTGGGTTGTGCCTTCAGGTTCTGGGGTCCGGCAGACTTGGGTTGCTGTTTCTGGGGCATAGGCAGAAGAGAAGATCCAGGGCCAGGCTGGGGTCAGAGACAGGCAGCAGACAAGGGTATGAAGTCCAGAATAAGGTCAATGGCAGGTGGCAGGCAAGAGTAACGAGAGTCCAGGCTGAGGTCACTACCAAGGTTGGTCTGAGGGAAGAAGAGGAGATGATACAGAACAGGCTGGACTGAAGAGGATGAAACAAGGCTGGACTGAAGAGGCAGAGGCAGATTCAGGAACAGGAATGCAGGATGAAGCCAGAACATACACTATACCACGGTGTAGATGACCTATTTCTGAGGCAAGCAAAAGCAGTCTACAATGGTTCTTTATAGGGCTGAAGAGCGTGACATCATCGATCGGTGCTGTGGCTCTTTTCCATTCCAAGCCCTTTATATTGGGGAGTGAGGGGTGTGCGAGATCCTAAGGAGCAGGAGGGAGCATCAGCAATAGTGGCTTCCTGCCACAAAGAGAAGCTCATGGCATCTGAGGCCACATTGCCAGGTCTGTGGCACCAGGAGTGAGAGATGCAGTTCAGGGTGTGATCCCACGAGCCACAGAACATAACACTAAATACCAACTTTTGAATTTTTCTTCCACCTATCCAGCTAAAATTTAGCTGGATAACTCATTATCCAGCTAATGTATCCAGTTAACTCTGGTTGTGTCATACATTTAGTTATAAATTTATCCTAATAAACTTATCTGGCTAACATTTAGATACTTGGTTATATTCAGTGGAGTGGTTGCATAGCTAAATAACCCACCAAAGTTATCTGGCTAACTTTTCAAGCTGGCCAGGTGCTGAATATTACCCCTTTGTCTCCCTGTGCTGCAGTTTATTTTTATAACATATTTGTATTGGAAAATGGATATCCTCTTCCAATTAGTTTTTTACATAGAATCTTCAATTTCTCTTTACAATTTCTGATATCCCTATAGTTCCTTCTTATTCTGAAAAAATGTGATACTGGAAGATTATTTCTCAGTAAATGAAAATGAGTGCTGTGATAATGCAAAAGAGAGTTCTGGTGTGTCTTTTTCCTAAATAAAGTAGTATGTACATTTGGGGGCCAATGCAGTAAAAGTGCTCCGAAAGTGGGCACTCAGTGTTGAGTGCCTGCTGACCTATCTTGCAGCCAGGCACTCTCCTGGGTGTACAATGCACCCAGGAGGGGGTCAATCTGCCAAGGAGGCAATAGGGTTTATTGTGCACCCTAGCATCTCCTTGGCAGCAGGTGCCCAGGAGAGGATGGCTGTCCACAGGTTAGGAAAGCAAACGCTCAATTTTACGAGTGTCTGTTTTCCTAACTAGTGCACAGCCACGGGTTAGGAAAATGGATTCTCATTAACTGAGCATCTATTTCACTAACTTGACCCCCAGCACTTTTAAAAAAAATGTTTTTAAACTTTTGAGTTTATTATTGCTATAATATTAAGTCGGAGGATGTACAGAAAAGCGGTATTTTCTTCTTTTCTGTATAACTTTTTGGACTGCTCAGAAATTAATGGCTGCTCTGTGCTCTTAGTTTCACAGCACATTGGATGCATGTTGTGGATGCTCTAATACCCTTATAGCAGGAAGGGCTGTGGACGCATTTCCAAAATGTGTGTCCCATCGCAGGTTAAACAGTGCGCCCAGCTGAGTGCACTGTTTTGCATCAGCCCCTTTCTTCTTTGGTTTCATATACTTTAAGATCCAAAAATGAAATACTGTCATGTCCATATTGGATGGTAAAATGGATATTTTCATTACAAAAATTGATCCAATTGTGATAGGATTTCAGATCTTTCAGAGCACTGCCCCATAATAATAAGATGTCATTGATAAATCTTCTCCAAAATTGAATATGTTCTAAAAATAGACTCTGTTCAATCCATGTTGTTTCAAAAGAGGCCATGTACAGATTAGCTAATGATGGAGCCATACATTCACCCATAGCCTTGCCAGATATCTCTTGGTATATAAACCCTTTAAAAGTAAAAATAGTTCCTTTGAAGGCAATAGTTGCTAATTGTAAAATGAAATCAGTAGACACCAGGAAGGGTCTTCTTTCAGATTGTAATGCTTCTTGAATTGCAGACAACTCTTAATTCTGCACTTTATGCTAATATATAGGGAATTAATATCCATTGTGACCAGATACCATTCAGTTACACCTTCATGACTTATTTAACAAAATAATAAAATGAGAAGAATCTCTTAAAAATGAAGACATCTGTGGCAAGAAGGATCTTAAGAACCAGTTGACAAAAATGGATAAAGGTTCCAATATAAAGTCATTTCCAGCAATAAAAGGCCTTCCTGGGGGGGTTCAATAATGTTTTATGAACCTTTGGTAAAACATATATAGCATGGATCCTAGAGTGCTGTTTATTCAGAAATGTATATTCTGATGATTAATAAAGCCTAGTTGAAATGCAGAATTTATGATCTCTTTAATTGTAATATTCATAAGACTTATAGGATCTGATGTTAATAATTTATAGCTTGTTTAATTAGACAAATGTTTCTTACCTCTTGAACATAATGTTCACATTCTTGTATAACAATAGCTTTGCCTTTGTCTGCTGGCTTTAGACTTTTCCCTAGATAAGGATTCTAAAGCTCTTCTCTCATTCAGACCTAACTTGCTATATTGAAAGTGCTTCTGTGACTCTAGAACATCTCGCAAAACTAAAGATTTAAAAATAGTTACAACTAGATCCAAAGGACAAGGTGGTGTCCAAGTAGAACAGGGTCTGACAGAATTGGTGGATGCCCTGGGTATGGAATCTGAAAAAACTATCTTGAGAGATAATTGCTGAATGAACCAATTTCTTGGCACAAAGGAGAAACTGAAGAGAAAACCTTCTCTTCTACATCACTTAGGGCCAGATTTTAAAAGCCCTGCGTGCATAAATCCGGCCAGATTTACGCGCGCAGGGCACTCGCGCGCTGGCGTGCCTATTTTGCATAGGCCGCCGGCGCGTGCACAGCCCCGGGACATGCGTAAGTCCCGGGGCTTCGTAAAAGGGGCGGGGGAGGGGCGTGTCAGGGGCGTGTCAGGGGCGTGTCAGGGGTGGTTCGGGGTGGGTCCAGGGCGTGGTGCCGGCCCAGGGGCATGGCCGAGGCCTCTGGACCAGCCCCCAGGTCAAGTGATGGTGCGCCAGCAGCCCACTGGCGCGCGCAGACTTACGCCTGCTTTCAGCAGGCATAAATCTGCCAACAAAGGTAAGGGGGGGTTTCGATAGGGCCGGAGAGGGGGGTGGGTTAGGGAGGGGAAGGGAGGGGAAGGTGAGGGGAGGCAGAAGAAAAGTTCCCTCTGAGGCCGCTCTGATTTTGGAGCGGCCTCGGATCGAACAGGCAGCACGCACTGACCCCGGATTTTATAAGATACACGTGGCTACGCGAGTATCTTATAAAATCCAGCGTACTTTTGTTCGCACCTGGCGCACGAACAAATGTACGCACGCACGTAAATTTATAAAATCTACCCCCAAATGTTTTTTTCAGACAGATTAATGATCACTGATACTGATTCTTCTTGAGACAAGAGCACAATCTCATCCAATTTTGGGATGAACCATGACCCTTCCAATCTTACCATTATATTCTCTGTTTTTTGATGTCTCCTTTGTGTTTTAAAAAACAAGGACTAGAGGGATAATTGCTATCTTCATTGCCCAATGACATTTTTGATAGTAATTCAAATGTGTCTCTACAAGCTTGTTTTTTGCACATTCATAGGTAGATGGATCCTTTACTATTAGGGATGTGAATCATTTTTTGACAATTTAAAACAATCGTCAGATATATTTTAAATTGTCAAAAATCGTTAAGAGTCGTGATACAATAGAAATTCCCCCGATTTATCGTGAAAAATCGTAAATCGGGGGAGGGGGGAGGGCAGGGAAAACCAGCATACCAAAAAACCCCCTAAACCCACCCCGACCCTCTAAAACAAATCTCTTACCTACCCCCCCCAAAAAACTTTTTACGAGTACCTGGTGGTCCAGTGGGGGCACGGGGACCGATCTCCCGCTCTCGGTCCATCGGCGCCATTTTGGCTGCCACTCAAAAATGGCGCCAATGGCCCGATAAAAAAAAACCCAACACGACCCTTTAAAAACGACCCCTTAGCTTCCCCCACCCTCCCGATCCCCCAAAACATACCTGGTGGTCTAGTGGTGGTCCCGTGAGTGATCTCCCGTTCTCAGGCCGTCGGCTGCCACTCATAAAAATGGCGCCAATGGCCCTTTGCACTTACCATATGACAGGGTATCCGTGCCATTGGCCGGCCCCTGTCACATGGTAGGAGCACTGGCTGGCTGGCACCATCTTTAAATGCCGCCGCCGTATTTAAAGATGGCCACGCCGCCGTATTTAAAGATGGCTGCCGCCATCGTAAAGATGGCGCCGGCCATCCAGTGCTCCTACCATGTGACAGGAGCCGGCCAATGGCACGGATACCCTGTCATATGGTAAGGGCAAAGGGCCATCGGCGCCATCTTTATGAGTGGCAGCCGACGGCCTGAGAATGGGAGATCGCTCCCGGGATCACCACTAGACCACCAGGTATATTTTGGGGGGCTTGGGAGGGTGGGGGAAGCTAAGGGGTCATTTTTAAAGGGTCAGGGCGGTTTTTTTTTTTATCGGGCCATCGGCGCCATTTTTGAGTGGCAGCCAAAATAGCGCCGATGGCCCGAGAGCGGGAGATTGGGCACACGATTCACATCTCTATTTGCTATAATTATTTACATCTGTTTGAAATTGGCTACCTTAAATATTTTTAATTCACTTCAGAAATGATCAATTGATTTCTGTAAATCTTGATATTGATTATCAAACAAGTTTATAGCTGTTGATGTTTTAATTCTGTAAGGCTTAGATCCAATTGCACCTTTAATGAAATAGCTACATTTTTAATCATATCAATGATCAAGATCATAAGATCTCATGAGAACTTTTAAGAATTCAATTCTATTTCTTTATAAAGGTCTTATCTTCAAGGAACAGCTTAGCTGATTTCAAAACCTGTAGCCTAAGAGGAATCCTTTCTTGTTTCCAATATTCTGTTGATGTACTAACATATGGTTCAGTTCAAACTAAATTTCAATGAGGAGAATCAAGATCTCACCATTTATTAGAATCATTAGTATTTGATTTATGTTCAAAGAATGAAGGTTCTTGAAATAGAGAGGAAAACTATTCCTGTATGTATCTACTGTAAAGGCAGTTTTCCACATAAATTGAGAAATGGCTACTCTTATGGCAAACCAAATGGAAAAAAAGGCAAGTGAGGTGATTCAACTGAAAATACACACAAAATATTTTCACATTAATGAACTATACACAGACAGTTAAGAAGATACCCTCTGGGTCAGATTTTTTAAAAGTACGCATGCGCGTACTTTTGTTCACGCAACCGGCGCAAATGAAAGTACACTGGATTTTAAAAGATATGCGTGTAGCCGCGCATATCTTTTAAAATCTGAAGTCAGCATGCGCAAGGCTGCGCAAAATCAGCAGCCTGCGCACGCCGAACCATGCAGCCTACCTCCATAGCCTCGGAGCGGCCTTGGAGGGAACTTTTTTTTGTCCGTCCCCCCCCCCACTTTTCCCCTTCCTTCCCCTATCTAACCCACCCCCCAGCCTTAACTAAATCCCCCTCCCCTACCTTATTTTGTTGAGTTATGCTTGCCTCTGGCAGGTGTAATTGCGCGTGTCGCGGGCTCCCTGCCCCGGCACAGGCCGCTGTGCCGGAGCACTCGGCCCCACCCCCAGACCACCATCACGCCTCCGGCCCCTCACACGGACTGCTGCCATGCCCCCGGACACGCCCCCAAATGCCACACTGCCCCATCATGCCCCCAACACGCCCCCCAAGAAAAGCCCTGGGACTTACGCATGTCCCGGGGCTTTGCGTGCGCCGGCGGCCTATGCAAAATAGGCCGCCGGCGCACGCAAGTGCCCTGCATGCGTAAATCCAGCAGGATTTACATGCTCATTGCTTTTAAAATCTACCCCTCTGTGTCTAGTTCATTAATGTGAGAATGTTTTGTGTAGAATCTTAATTACCAAAACATTACATGTTTCCTATATTTTTTTTGTTTTATCAACTGCAACAACACATTCCCTCACACAACTATTCATTCTAATTCATTCTCTCCTCTCCCTGAGTTCTAGTCTCCAGATCTGTCACTGACTCTTTGTTTGACCCTGGAGAAATTAAAATTATCTCCCTCTGCTTCAGCTCTATTCCTTGTCTCTGTTACTGAGTCTCTGTATGAGATTTCAAGGGAGCCACTTTATCTTCCTGTGCCTCATGGGAAACGCCATGCTGAGTCAGAAAAAGGTCTATCAAACCCAGCATCCTGTCTCCAGGTAACAAGTACTTGGCAGATCCCATTAAATAGATCCAATTCCTGTTATTCACATCTAGGGTTGGCAATACTTTTCTTTAGTTTCCCTGGGTAATAATGTGGTATGGAGTTTTCCTCTAGGGAGTTGTCCAAACCTCTTTAAAACTCACCTTACCTTAATCACATCCTCTGGAAACAGTTTCCACAGCTTGAAATGGAAAAGTACTTTCTACTATTTGTTAGAGATGTGTTTAGTTTTAAGTTATTGGATCAGTCTTCAAGTCTGGCGTTTTAGGAAAAACTTTGTTTTCCTATATTTTTTTTTTCAGCAAAACGGACCGAAAAAAACCCGAACCCACCCCAACCTTTCAAATGTACTTAATTACAATCCTCCTCCCCCCACCATCCCGATCCCCCTCAAGACTTACTAAAAGCCCTGGTGGTCCAGTGGGGCCCCTGGAGCGATCTCTCCCTCTTGGGCCATTGGCTACCACTAATCAAAATGGCACTGGTGGCCCTTTGCCCTTACCATGTGACAGGTAAAGTCAAAGGTGTGGGCCATCCATGGAAGGGGCAATGGATGGCCCACACCATTTTCTTAGATGGTGCCGGCTGTCCATTGCTCCTACTATGTGAAAGGGGCTGACCAATGGCACTGGTAGCCCCTATCACATGGTAAGGGCAAAGGGCCATCGGTGCTATTTTGATTCCTGGCAGGCCTGATGGCCAAAGAGTGGAAGATCACTCCCGAGACCCCCGCTGGACCACCAGGGTTTTCAGTAAGTCTTGGGGGGGGGGTCATGATGGTGGTGCTCCTACATGTGCTCCTCCCCCCATGCTAACCCGAAAAATTGTTTTCCCTGAAATTTTGGGGAAAACCCCATCATTTTTCGGGTCCTCCGATCCATGTCGAATTGGACAATTTTGTTGAAATTTTCCAATTCATCAAAAATGAATGCACATCTCTACTATTTGTTATGAATCTGCTGGCTGTTAGTTTTATGGTGAGTCCCCTTGTTTTAGTATTATTTGAAAGGGTAAATAACTGTCCTTTATTTACCTGTTGCTCCCCACTAATGATTTTATAAACTTATCTCCTGTCCCCTCTCAGCCATCTCTTTTCCAAGTTGAAGAGCCATACCTTGCATAGCCTCTCATCATAGGAGAGCTGGACCATCCCCTTTATCATTTTTTTCACCCTCCTCTGCACCTTTTCTAGTTCTGCTCTCTTTCTTGAGATGGGAATGGCCAGAACTGCACACAGTACTCAAGGTGTGGTTGCACCAAGGCTCAATACTGAGGCAATATCATATTTTCCAATTTATTCTTCATTCCTTTTCAGATCATTCCAATCATTCTATTTGCTTTTTTGACTATCGCTGTTCACTGAACTGAGGATTACAAAGTATTGTCCACAATAACTCCAAGGTCCTTTTCCTGAGTACTGACTCTAATAGCAAAACCCAGCATCATGTATATGTATATGTAGTTGGGATTATATTTCCTTACATACATTGCTATGCACTTGTCTACATTAAATTGCATTTGCCAGTCTCCCAAGGTCCTTCTGCAGTTCCTTGCAATCTGCTGCTTTTTTACTAACTTTGAATAATTGTATCATCTGTAAATTTGATCACCTCACCTGTTGTTCCCTTTTTTAGATTTATTTATTTATTGATGAACCCGTTAAACAGCACGGGTCTTGGTACTGATCCCTGCTTCACTAATGATCTTTCTCCATTGGGAAAACTGGCATTTGGTCAAACCCTCTGTTTGTGAACGTTTAACCAATTACCAATTCATAATAGGACACTGTCTTTTATCCCATGACTTTCTAATTTCCTGATGAGGGAATCTCCTCATGGGGGAATTTCTCAAATGCCTTCTGAAAATCCAAATACAATATATCAACTGGCTCACCTTTATCTACATGTTTATATACGCTTTCAAAAAAATCTAAAAAATTGGTAAGATAAGACTTCCCTTTGTTAAAACCATGTTGTTTTTTTCCATGTCTATCAATTTGTCCAGTGATTTTGTTTATAAGAGTGGTTGCTACCATTTTATCCAACAGCAATACCACTGCAAATACTACAAAACTCAGCTGCTAGAATTTTGACTGGCAAAAAAGAGAATGACCACATTACAGGAACACTTGCTGAACTCCACTGGCTTCCAATTGAACAAAGAATTCAATATAAGGCTTTATGCATAATTCACAAACTAATCCACGATGAAAAAGATGACTGGCTTAACACTGCACTGCGCGTACATGTCCCGCAAAGAAACCTGAGATCTGCTAATAAAGCTCTACTAACTGTCCCCTCTGTCAAAACAGCCCGCCTCATGCAAGTAAGGGAAAGAGCACTGTCACTGGCTGGCCCCATGCTATGGAACACCATGCCACTCGAGATAAGGCTGCAGAGAAATTTGAAAATATTCAAAACCAATCTGAAAATCTGGCTTTTTAAATAAGCTTTTTAAAAAGATAAAGAGAAGGAGAAATCCAGTTGATTGATAAGGATGCTCCAAACTAGAACTTATTACTTGTAACCTACAAATGCATATTAATGTTAAATTCAAACCGCCTAATATGTTCCCAACAGACAAGCCTAAATTACACACATAGTTTTTTGTATTAAATTGTTACCGTACTATAATGGCACATGTTTAATTTGTAATATATAACCCTCATTTTCATTATCGTACCTTGCTGTAAACCGTTGTGATGGTTATCTAACTTAACAACGGTATAGAAGAGTTTTTTTAAATAAATAAATAAATAAATAAAATAAACAATATAAGGTTTATCAGTCTATAGTTTTCCTCATCAGCTCTAGAACCCTTTTAAAAATTGGCATTACATTGGCCACCTACCAGTCTTCAGGAATCATGGTTGTTTTAAATGATTGGTTATGGATTACTAGTAACAGGTTAACAATTTCAGGTTTTAGTTTTTCTAGAACTCTGAGGTAGATACCATTTGGTCCTGGTGATTTTGTATGCTTTAGTTTTTATTTATGTATCATTATGTTTTATTGTGTCTTTGCTTTTTTTTTGTGTGTGTTTATTTATTTAATTTAATGTTTTATTGTGTCTTTGCCTTGTTTTATGTGTTTGGATCTAACTACATATGATCTGGTTGTGGGGTGTTTGGGCTAAATATTGTCTTTCTTGGGTTAATTGGCCTTCTTTATCTGTATAATCAATAGGTAATGTGGAAAGATAAAAGTATTATAAATGTCCATACAGTTCATCAAGTGTTTGTAATAGCTTTATTCAAAGAAATGAGAAGGGTGTAAACATATAGCCCAAAATTCTTGCATACAGGTGAAAGGTCCCATGACATGGACCGTGTTTTGCAAGAACTGTGACAAGAGGTAATCTAACAACATAATAAAATACAGAAGTAAAGTGTCAAAAAATGGACATAGGACATCTGAAATAATAAACAATAAACAAATAGCATTATAAATACCCCATCAGCTTATCTGGACTTTTAGAAATACTCTGGACATTAAAAAATTTGGTAAACATTGTGTCAAATCTGATAGAAACTAAAAAATTAAAATTAAAAAGTTAGACTAAAGATTTTACCAATAAATATTTGCAAAAATATATTCAGGATATTGAAAACTATCTATCAGATACAACAAACAAACGGGGTCATTCATCAAAATGCATTATTTATTGCAATGTGAGATGCATATGCAAATATTGTCAAAGGGGAGGGGTTTAAGAAAATGAGGGACATTTAATGTTGTGTGCACTAGTATAATGCTAGAAATAATTACACCTTTTTTTTTTCAGGTGTTTAGCCTGAAATGGAATTTGTGATATTTATTGTAAACTTGAGAGAGAGAGAACCACTAAGGTGGTACAACTATTAATAATCTACTTATATCACTAGAGGAGGGTCATCTAGTAAATTAAGGTGAGATTTTGGTGGTGGTCTAGGGTTTTGGGGCCAGTTTTACATGCACAGGCAGATGTATAATCACCATGGTACATATCAGTGAAGATTTTATGTCATTTGGAAAGAGGAAAGGTATACAAAGATGCAATTTCTACACTGTACTCTTGCCCTAGCTTGATGCACTCTCTGGGTGCTATTAAGCTAGGGCAATATTGTAGTAATCTCATCTTTGTGTATCTTTCCTCATTCCAAATCACATCAAGTCTTCACTGATGTGTATTGTACTGTCAGGGTTCCCCCCCCCCCCCCCCCCCCCAGACAAGGGCCGACCAATGACACCGGTAGCCCCTGTGACATAGTAAGGGCAAAGGCTTTCGACACCAATTTGAATACCGGCAGCCAACAGCCCGAGTGCAGGGGATCGCTCCAGGACTCCCGCTGGACCACCAGGGACTTTTGGCAAGTCTTGCAGGGGGGTCAGGAGGATGGGGGGTTTATTTGTTAGTGATACGTTGTATTCATGGCTGTTTGCCATATGTTTCGTGACCCCCACGAACACAACGAATATGACATATATGTTGCGGATTGCCAATATGTTGCAAACAAATGCACACCCCTAATGGGCAGACTAGATGGACCATTTTGGTCTTTTTCTGCCGTCATTACTAAGTTACTATGTGGGGAGACATTGTCAATGTATGGATCCATCTTTGCTCTTGCTGAATTAATCTCCAAGAGAAGTTTCCACCGTGGGGGCACGAATAAACACCAAAATCAGAAAAATTTGTAAATCCTCAATTGCATGTTGAAAATATAGCCAATGTTTGACTCATGGTGCACTGTTTTTATGTAGTGGAAGGCGGAAGCAATGTTCAAATATGCATGTGGGAATAATTTTGCCCACATAAAGAAGTGGACAGGGACATAAAATGATGCAAGCAACTCCAGATGTGGAGCAAGTGGATGTAAAACACAATAATAAAGTTGATTAGACACAGGATGTTGAAATAAAGTTAAAGAAGGAGGGCAGGCTTTACAGTGGCCATAAGGAGCATGCCCACCGGGGGTAGGAACAATAGAGAGTCTGGTTACAAGGTCAGAAGAAAAAAGCAGATCACGTAGGTTGCATCCACATTTGAAAGCAAATCATAGGTGTTTCTGGAACACCGGATGTGGTTGCAAGCAAAACCAATTGCGAGGGATAATTGCACATATGTATCGACTAGCTGGAGAGTAGGGCATAATGCAAGTTACAGCATCCTCGGTGGCAGGAAATGGTTTGACTAAAAGCAAAAGGCACCAACAATATTACTTGAAAAAACACACTTCTGGCGCGCAAAGAAACAATCAATGTGTATACACAGCAACGGGACATTGAGATACTGGTTAAGTACATTAATGACTATTTATTCATAAAGCAATTGATTTACCAAATCTCTATAGGTTGCTCAGCCCACAATAGCTACATCAGGCTGTTTAGCCGGGTAAGATCCGCAAATGAAGAAAAGACTGGACGGTTCAATTTGTTGAACACGTTGTCAGGCTTGCAGATGCGGCTCTTACTTTATCAATAATTTTTTGTATTCATACATTGATTGTTTCTTTGCGCGCCAGAAGTGTGTTTTTTCAAGTAATATTGTTGGTGCCTTTTGCGTTTTGATTTGATTTCAAGGACCTACACTGTGTTCTTTGTTGTTTTGCTTTGACTAAAAGCTGTTGTGTTCCGCGGTCATGGCACCCCACGACCACGGCCCCCTACCTTAGCTTCAGCGTTCCTGCACTGCGGGAGCCCTGGGGGAGGGCTCCGATCCTGGCCGTCGCTCCCGCATGGCCTCCCGAGCTGCCCACTGCAGGGGGAGCTGTCCTGCTCCCCCCTCGCGGCGTCCAGCGGCGTTTCTCCTCTGCGGGACAAAATCAAAGATGGCCACCGCCATCTTTAGGTGCGAGGTTGCGCCTCCTCATTAGCCTTAAAGGGACATAATCCCTTTAACCAGGCTCAGCTGTTCCCTATGAGCTGGAGCAGAAGAAGTATAAAGGTAGACTTCCTCTGCTCATTCCTCGACTTGGCAATGTCCCCAGCGCTGTCTAGTCTGCTTGCTTCGGTGAGTCTTCGAGCTTTGGATCTTGTTCCGTTTTGACATTCCTGGTTCCTGACTTTGGATTGGCTTCAGTGACTTTCTGGTTCCTGACTTCGGATTGGCAAGCGGTGATTCTCTGGTTCCTGACTTCAGATTGGCAAGCGGTGATTCTCTGGTACGCGACTTCGGACTGGTGAGCGTCGACCCTCTGGCACCTGACCTAGGACTCCTTCAAGACCACAGTCTCCAAGGGCCCACCTAAGTCCCAGCGGCCCGGGTCCCTACGGGCTCCTCCTGGGGGGACCGCGGGCTTCCAGGGCGAAGCTCCAGTTGGCCTTTGCACCGTTATCTTGACCTCCCTAGGTCCACCTAAGTCCCAGCGGTCGGTCCCTACGGGCTCCTCCCTGGGGGACTGCATACCACCAGTGGTGAAGACACAGCGCCTTCTCTCATCTCTTCATCGCCTCCGTGTTCATCTCAGTCTCCAGTGCCAAGGATCAGCTGGTCCTGCCTCCTGTTCTGCCTCGCCACCCGACAAGAGAGACTACGGGTCCTCCGATAGGTATACCACCCTCTCATCGGCCAAGGGTCCACAAGCCGGAGCATAACAAAAGCAAGTCATAATTGACATAAAGTGATTGCTTGAAGGCTCTTTTGACAACATAGAAACATAGAAATGACGGCAAAAGAAGACCAAACAGCCCATCCAGTCTGCCCAGCAAGCTATGCACTTTTTTTTCCCTCTTACTTGTTACGCTTGGCTCTTAGTACCTTTTAGATTTATATCCCTTCCACCCCACCATTAATGTAGAGAGCAGTGTTGGAACTGCATCTAATTGAATATATAGCTTAGTTAGGGGTAGTAACTGCCTCAATAAGCAAGCTACACCCATGCTTTTGTTTACTCGACTATGTAATTTAGTCCTTGTTGGTTGTTGTCTATATATATAAATACACTTTTCTACATTGCCCCTGCCATTGAAGCAGAGAGCTATGCTGGCTATGCATTGAAAGTGAAGTAAAATACTTTCTCCCCTGCCATTGAAGCAGAGAGCTATACGTTGAAAGTGAAGTATCAGACTTTCTACCCTGCCATTGAAGCAGAGAGCTATGCATTGAAGTGAAATTTCAGACTTTCTCCCCTACCGTTGAAGCAGAGAGCTATGCTGGCTATGCATTGAAACTGAAATAACAGATTTTCTCCCCTGCCGTTGAAGCAGAGAGCTATACGTTGAAAGTGAAGTATCAGACTTTCTCCCCTGCCGTTGAAGCAGAGAGCTATGCATTGAAAGTGAAATTTCAGACTTTCTCCCCTGCCGTTGAAGCAGAGAGCTATGCTGGCTATGCGTTGAAAGTGAAGTATCAGACCTTCTCCCCTGCCATTGAAGCAGAGAGCTATACTAGATATGCATTGAAAGTAATGTATCAGGCTTATTTGGCTTGGGGGTAGTAACCGCCGTAACAAGCAAGCTAAACCCCGCTTTTTTGTGAATGCAAATCCTTTTTTTTTTTCCACATTTCCTCTTATCGTTGCAGCTTAGAGCAATGTTGGAGCCACATTAACCGTGTGTATGTATATTGAATAAGGGTATTATCTCTAGGTAGTAGCCTTCATTCCCGCGAGCCACCCCCTCTTCATTCACGTCCTCTAGACTTGATGGATCCACAGTGTTTATCCCACGCCCCTTTGAAATCCTTCACAGTTCTGGTCTTCACCACTTCCTCCGGAAGGGCATTCCTGGTATCCACCACCCTCTCCGTGAAGAAATACTTCCTGACATTGGTTCTGAGTCTTCCTCCCTGGAGCTTTAGCTCGTTACCCCTGGTTCTGCTGATTTTTTTTTTTACGGAAAAGGTTTGTCGTTGTCTTTGGATTGTTAAAACCTTTCAAGTATCTGAAAGTTTGAATCATATCACCCCCTGCTCCTCCTTTCTTCCAGGGTGGACATATTTAGATTCTTCAATCTCTCCTCATAAGTCATTCGATGAAGACCCACCACCTTTCTGGTCGCCCTTCTCTGTACCGCTTCCATCTTGTCTCTGTCTCTTTGTAGATACGGTCTCCAGAACTGAACACAGTACTCCAGGTGAGGCCTCACCAAGGACCTGTACAAGGGGATAATCACTTCCCTTTTCTTAATCGATATTCCTCTCTCTATGCAGCCCAGCATTCTTCTGGCTTTTGCTATCGCCTTGTCACATTGTTTCTCCGACTTCAGATCATTAGACACTATCACCCCAAGGTCTCTCTCCTGCTCCGTGCACATCAGCATTTCCACCCCCCCCCCCTCCCCATCAAATACAGTTCATTCGGATTTCCACTCCCCATATGCATAACTTTGCACTTCTTGGCATTGAATCTCAGCTGTCATATCTTCGACCACTCTTCCAGCTTCCTTAAATCCCGTCTCATTCTCTCCACTCTTTCCGGCATGTCCACTCTGTTGCAGATCTTAGTGTCGTCCGCAAATAGACAAACCTTACCTTCCATTCCTTCCGCAATGTCGCTCACAAAGATATTGAACAGGACCGGTCCCAACACCGATCCTTGCGGTACACCGCTTAAAACCAGTCTCTGTTCAGAGAGAGTTCCATTTAGCATCACACATTGTCTTCTGTCTGTCAACCAGTTTGCAATCCAGGCCACCACCTCGGCACTCCCTCCTAAGCTTCTCATTTTATTCACCAGTTTCCTGTGCGGAACCGTATCGAAAGCTTTGCTGAAATCCAAGTAGATGACATTGAGTGTTCTTCCTTGATCCAATTCCTTGGTTACCCAGTCAAAAAAGTCAATCAGATTTGTCTGACAGGATCTTCCCCTGGTGAATCCATGCTGCCTCTTTCTTAGGGTAGTCACATTGCAAAATGTTCTGAAACATAACACGTGCTTGGTTAATAAACTCATCCCAGGTAGTGCAGAGGTGGCATAAATCAAAGAACTGGCAGAAGGGAATGTTATCTCGATGGTGTAATGGATGACAGCTTTTATATGCTAATAATGTGTTTTTGTACATAGGCTTCCTATAGATAGATGTGAAAACCTGGCCATCTATAAAAGAGATATTAGTTCAGCCAGTCTAGAAACATGTAAAACTGAATTTCAGTGCCCTCTCAGATTAAAAATGTATCATCGATATAACGCAGCCAAATTTTAATTAAGGGTCAAAAAAACTGAATAATGCAATGTTCTGGTCTTGAAATCAGTGACATACAAACATGCAATGTCAGGGGCCATGGTGGACCCCGTTGCTGTATCTTTGATATGTTGGTATATGGTCCCATTAAAAGAGAAGTTATGTGTCAGTGCTAGGCAAATAAATGTCACCAAATAGGGTATTAGAGTTTTCAGAATGTTTGGTCAAGTCTGATATGCAGTGTGGACAATGGAGATAGCCTCGTTTTGGGGAATATTTGTATGCAAGGATTGAAGATCCATGGTTACAAAAAGAATATGTGATGTAAATAATAGTAAATGATTAATCAATGTGATCAAATGCCCAGAGTCACACACATAGGTTCAAGCTTAGGGGACTAATGGACTCAAAAAATAGTGGAACAAAGTAGAACAAAGATTCTAAAAGAGATCCTATATCTGAAACAATAGGACTCCCCGAAGGTTGATCAACGATGTATGGACTTTAGGAAGTAGGCATGTGGGAATGTGGTTCTATCAGAAACTGGACTTCATGTGCTGTAATAACATGAACATCCAAAGCCTCAGTTACTAAATCAGAAATGTGCATAATAATGGAGCAAGATGCATAAATATCAGTATTGAGTATCAAATCATAAGAGATATTCATAGAGTTGGAAATATTATCATTGCTGTGGATATAAAAAGTTGATACCAAAAAAGTTATTTTACTGAATGTTAAGGAAAATACTATAATAGGTTTCCATGCACTGACCTCAAGGATTATAACTAAGACACATGTTAAATAAGCATTATAGGACTGACAATGGGTATCTATATATTAGGGATGTGAATCGTTTTTCAACGATTAAAATTATCGTCCGATAATTTTAATATCGTCTTAAATCGTTAAAGAACACAATACAATAGAAATTCTAACGATTTATCGTTAAAAATCGTTAAATCATGTTAGTGCACACTAACGGGAGTTAGTGCGCAATAACCCCAAGTTAGTGCGCACTAACTCCCGTTAGTGCGCACTAACAGAAAATGATACAAATTGACACTTTCCAGGTCAGTAAAGGTCAGTTAGGAATGAATATGTATTCCTATTGGCTGGCTGCCCTCTTATCTATTGATGTTACCAAGGTTCCCACTGAGGTGATGGTTGGGGGGATGGGAAATGGAAACTGTTGGTAGTTGACAAAAAAAGTAATGTGATCAGTCAATGTGACAAGAACTTGTGCCCTATTCCTGATACCAGGGGTGTTGTGATCTTCCTGCACTCAGTGCCCTATCCCTGATACAAGGGGTGTTGTGATCTTCCTGCACACAGTGCCCTATCCCTGATACCAGGGGTGTTGTGATCTTCCTGCACACAGTGCCTTAACCCTGATACCAGGGGTGATGTGATCTTCCTGCATGCAGTGCCCTATACCTAATACCAGGAGTGTTGTGATCTTCCTGCACACAGTGCCCTATCCCTGATACCAGGGGTGTTGTGATCTTCCTGCATGCAGTGCCCTATCCCTATTAATATCAGGAGTGTTGTGATCTTCCTGCACACAGTGCCCTAACCCTGATACCAGGAGTGTTGTGATCTTCCTGCACACAGTGCCCTAACCCTGATACCAGGGGTGTTGTGATCTTCCTGCACACAGTGCCCTAACCCTAATACCAGGAGTGTAGTGATTTTCCTGCACACAGTGCCCTATCCCTGATACCAGGGGTGTTGTGATCTTCCTGCATGCAGTGCCCTATCCCTATTAATACCAGGAGTGTTGTGATCTTCCTGCACACAGTGCCCTAACCCTGATACCAGGGGTGTTGTGATCTTCCTGCATGCAGTGCCCTACCCTGATACCAGGGGTGTTGTGATCTTCCTGCATACAGTGCCCTAACCCTAATACCAGGAGTGTTGTGATCTTCCTGCACACAGTGCCCTATCCCTGATACCAGGGGTGTTGTGATCTTCCTCCATGCAGTGCCCTATCCCTATTAATACCAGGAGTGTTGTGATCTTCCTGCACACAGTGCCCTATCCCTGATACCAGGGGTGTTGTGATCTTCCTGCACACAGTGCCCTAACCCTAATACCAGGAGTGTTGTGATCTTCCTGCACACAGTGCCCCTATCCCTGATACCAGGGGTGTTGTGATCTTCCTGCACACAGTGCCCTATCCCTGATACCAGGGGTGTTGTGATCTTCCTCCATGCCGTGCCCTATTCCTATTAATATCAGGAGTGTTCTGATCTTCCTGCACACAGTGCCCTATCCCTGATACCAGGGGTGTTGTGATCTTCCTGCACACAGTGCCCTACCCTGATACCAGGGGTGTTGTGATCTTCCTGCATGCAGTGCCCTATCCCTATTAATACAAGGAGTGTTGTGATTTTCCTGCACAGAGTGCCCTATCCCTGATACCAGGGGTGTTGTGATCTTCCTGCACACAGTGCCCTAACCCTGATACCAGGGGTGTTGTCATCTTCCTGCATGCAGTGCCCTATCCCTGATACCGGGATGTGTGCAAGAAGATCACAACACCCCCGGTAACCGGGATAGGGCACTGCATGCAGGAAAATCACAACACCCCCAGTATCAGGGATAGGGCACTGTGTGCAGGAAGATCACAAAACCCCTGGTATCAGGGATATGGCACTGCATGCAGGAAGATCACAGCACTCCTGGTATCAGGGCTACGGCACTGCATGCAGGAAGATCACAACACTCCTGGTATCAGGGTTAGGGCACTGTGTGCCGGAAGATCACAGCACTCCTGGTATCAGTGATAGGGCACTTTGTGCAGGAAGATCACAACACCCCTGGTATCAGGGTTAGGGCACTGCATGCAGGAAGATCACAACACCTTTGGTATCAGGGTTAGGGCACTGTGTGCAGGAAGATCACTACACTCTGGTATTATTAGGGATATTGCACTGCATGCAGGAAGATCACAACACCCCTGGTATCAGGGTTAGGGCACTGCGTGCAGGAAGATCACAACACCCTTGGTATCAGGGTTAGGGCACTGTGTGCAGGAAGATCACAACACCCCTGGTATTAGGGTTAGGGCACTGTGTGCAGGAAGATCACAACACCCCTGGTATCAGGGTTAGGGCACTGTGTGCAGGAAGATCACAGCACTCCTGGTATTAATAGGGATATGGCACTGAGTGCAGGAAGATCACAACACCTCTGGTATCAGGGATAGGGCACTGTGTGCAGGAAGATCACAACACCCCTGGTATCAGGGTTAGGGCACAAGTTCTAGTCACATTGACTGATCACATTACTTTTTTTGTCAAGCTACCAACTGTTTCCATTTCCCATCCCCCATATATTGTCAGTGGGAACCTTGGTAACATGAATAAATAAGAGGGCAGCCAATAGGAATACATATTCATTCCTAAACTGACCTTAACTGCCCTGAAAAGTGTCAAATTGTATCATTTTCTGTTAGTGCGCACTAACACCCGGTTAGTGTGCACTAATCGAAAAAAACAATTTTTTAACTAAAAAATCGTGCCAAACACGATTTTCTTCTCCTGCCAGACGATTTTGATCGTTAAGATGATAGGGCACACGATTCACACATCTACTATATATAATCAACATTGTTTCGAGCTCTATTAATGGTATAAGTAGTTAGTGGGGTTTTAAAAATCTGCACTTAACAATCATTTCTAATGTCTTTTTATACACACAGGATAATGGATGTAGAAAACATGACGATGGTAGAGGAATTCATTATTCTGGGACTTTCTGATAACCCTCAGCTACAGGTTCCTCTCTTCCTGGTCTTCCTGCTCATCTACCTGATCACCCTGCTGGGAAACCTTGTAATCATCGCATCCACCTGTGGAGATCCCCACCTCCACACCCCCATGTACTTCTTCCTCAGTAACCTGTCAATCATAGACATCTGCGGAACCTCCAACATCATCCCAAAACTGCTTGGGATCGTCATCTCCAGGGAGAAGACCATTTCCTATGCTGGGTGCATTGCACAGCTCTATTTTTACATAGGCTTTGGTTGCACTTCAGACTTTCTCTTTACCGCCATGGCTTTTGACCGTTATGCTGCAGTCTGCCACCCCTTGCGCTATTCCCTCATTATGAATCAGAGAGTCTGTGTCCTGCTGGCAGCTGCTTCCTGGATCATCGGCTTTCTACCATCTGAAATGATCACCTCTTCTGTCACCCGCCTTTCATTCTGTGCCACTAATGTGATCAATCATTTCTTCTGTGACCTCTTGCCACTGTTAAAGCTTTCCTGCTCTGACACGACAATCACACAAACCATATTATTTGTTGTAGTTGCATTGATGGAAATGCCTGCTTTCTTTCTGACTTTTATATCTTATATCTTCATCATCTCAGCTATTCTGAGGATCCGCTCTGCGGAAGGGAAGCGTAAAGCCTTCAACACCTGCTCCTCCCACCTCACTGTGTACTTCATTTATTATTTGTCACTATTCTGCATGTATCTGAGACCCAGCTCAACATATTCCCAGGAACAGGGTAAATTCTTGTCTGTGTTTTATACATCAGTTACCCCCATGCTTAACCCCATCATTTATAGTCTGAGGAATAAGGAGGTGAAAAATGCATTGAGGAAATTCATGGGAAGTAGATTGTGAGACCATGTGATAAATCATAGCAGGTTATCAAATACAGGAGATTTCAATTTCTAGTTGGGTGCAAGATGATTCTCCCTTTAAAAGAGAAATGGAAGGTCCCTGGTTTGATCCTTGGGTTGGGTCTTTTACTCCCCAGCTCAGCTAGAGTTGTAGATGTGGCTGTAACAGCATTCACATCCCCCTGGAGGAGAAAGTTGTGGTCATTGCTCAAGGGTGACACCAGGTGGCTGGATTTGGGGATCATGAAAGCAGAGTTCTGGAAGAGCCCTGGTAAATGGCCCTCGGTCCAGGACTGTCACTGCAATGACCAGACTAAGAACACTGGGGAGGAAAGGAGATGTGATAAAATAGAGGGGAAAATAATCCTGCAGAGTTGTGAATGAAAGATCATAGTACCATGATCCCATTCCTGGTTCCAAATGAGCTGCAAATACAAAGGAACTGGATGAAAATAGAAAAAAAGGGTCCTGCAGTGCTGACACAGCAAAATTTAGAGAGATTTTTCATTCATAATCCAGAAATAATCTTGGTGAGAACCCTGTGGAAGGTCAGACCTCATTTTCTAGGATCAGTATTCTCAGTCCTGTACACACCCATTATAATATCAATACTGCCAGTTTTACAGCACTGTGACATCACCAATGTGATATATATGGCCTCATGTGATATCCCTGCAGTGACAGCCACAAGTGACATTGCTTCTGTGAAATACACCTGCACATGATATCACCATTGTGATATACAACCCAACATGCATCATCATTGAGAGATACAGCTCCATGGGACATCACTCATAAGAGATATAATCAAAGTTCCCTAATGCATGGGAGACCATTAATACCTTTTTCCTATTAGCTATGCCCTAGCTTGAACAGCACTGGGCCAAGGTTCCCAGAGATTATGGACCTTTCATGATTTAAACCACAGTATGGCTGGGGCATGCCTGGTAGGGAGAAATGTGTCATTCATTTCCCATACATCTAACAGGAGACATTGGTTAGAACCCAACATGATCTATTTTGTGAGAAATAGCCCAACTTGAAGAAAATTAGGCTCACTGAGATCTGGTAGCCTTGCTGTCTCTCTAATCCTATTGTGTTTTCTCAGCCTTTAATAAAGTTCTTTATATTTGTAATTGGCACTCACTTATTGTATACATCCCTGGTACATAATTTATCAAACATTTGTCCACTGTAAGCTTCTACTTTCCACTGCAATGTTGGGTGAGACAATGATACTGGACACCACTAAGCCTAGATGGGGTACTTTCTAAGGTCAGTGAGGTAAAAGTGACTCTTAAATGTAAAGTTTAATGTGTCTCCCTTCGAAATGCCTTGGAAAAGGGAAACGGGATGAGTTAGCAGTCACTGTGCAGTTGTGAGCAGTCCAACATGCAGGATAATATTTCTATAGAATGCTTATCGGGAGTCTTTGCATGCACACATTTCTTTGGGAATGAGAACAAATTTCTAGTACTTACACCAGCAGCACCACCTTTCCATTAAGTCTATGCTCCAGTTGGTGCTAGGTGGGTTTATTGTAGAACACTGCATGTAGGGTTACTGCAGGAAGGGATGAAGGGACATTAACTGACTGAGAGCACCGCTGCTAGAGCACATTGTCCTGATTTTGGCCAGTCTTCAAAGCTGAGACAAGGAATCAGCCTTTCTCCAAGGTGGTTCCCTTTCTCTGGAAAAAGCTTCCTTTTCATCTTAGGCAGGGACGTGATCTTTAGTCCTTTAAATGTAAAGTGAAAGACAGGCTGTTCTTGTCATAAATGTAGGGCTTTAAATTGGGTCACACTGGGTCAATGTTTGGCAACAACGCTCTTTGGATTGTAGGGTCTTTGGTTGTGAGTTATCGTGCTGTTCTTTGTTAATTTTTTTAAATAATTTTGTACCCCATTCCAGATGCTTTTTGCAAAGGGATGGGTAAAAAAATACAAGAATACATGAAATAAAATTTGATTTACCTGACCAGATTTAGCTAGTTAAGATTATCTGGCTACTGCTGAATACTGGTGCTAGTCAAATAACTTTTACCCATGCCCCTGAAAAGCTGGAAATGACTTACCTGGCCAGAATGTTTCTGCTGAGAGTGGCGGGATCTTTAAAACTTGAGAGTTGTTTGCATAAGTCCAAATTTACTTGGAGAAACTATTTTGAATATCGGGCTCTGAGTCTCAGTGGTGGTGGAAAGTGAAGGGCCTCCGTTTCAGACTGGGATACCTTGCAGGAGGAAAGAGCATCGGAAGGCAATCAGATGAAACTCAATAATTGTGTAACCCCCTTCCCCCCCCCCCCCCCCCCCCCACCACCACCACCACCACCACCCATGATGGATCTATCTTCCTTATGTTCCCCTTTAATCCCTTTATCATCTAATGGCCCAATTGACTCTCTTGCAGGCTTCCTGCTTCAAATATTTTTTTTAATGCTTTTATTATGAGATTTTGCCTCTGAGGCCAACTTCTTTTCAAATTCTTTCTTAGCCTCTTATTAATGTTTTACATTTATCTTGCCAATGCTTACGCTTTTTCTTATTTTTTTCAGATGGATCCTTCTTCTGATTTTTGCAGGAAGTTCTTTTTGCTAAAATAGCCTCTTTCAACTCATCTTTTAACCATGCCAGCAGCCTTTGGCCTTCCTTCCACTTTTTAAATGGGTAGAATACATCTGGACTTCACTTCTAAGATGGTATTTTTAAACAATGTCCCTGCCTGTTGTACACTCAACCTTTGCAGCTGCACTTTTCATTCTTTGCTATTTTCCTCATTTTATCAAAGTTTCCCTTTTGAAAGTTTAGTACTAGAGCTCTTGATTTACTTATTGTCTCCCTTCTCATCATTAATTCAAATTTGACCATGTTATGATCACTATAGCCAGTGACCCCACCGCCATTAACTCTCTCACCAAATCCTACGTTCCACTAAGAATTAGATATAAAATAGCTCCTTCTCTCATTGGTTCCTGAACCAATTGCTTCATGAAGCAGTCATTTATTCTATCCAGTTTACCTGTCTAGTATGTCCTGATGTTACACTTACTCAGTCAATATTGGGGTAATTGAAATCTCTCACTTTTACTGTGCTGCCAAATTATTCCCTCTTTAGGAGAGAGACTGCCACATGGTAGGTATGTTGAGGTGCTCAGACTCTGGGGAGCAGCTGATCCTGGGATTTCAGATTATTGCTTTGTTTGGGGTCAAGAGAAATATTTTCTCGTTGTAGAAATTGCCTTTTCCCCAGGATTATCACATCAGGAGGGGCAGAAATGCAATTTGAAGATGGTTGAGCTCACTGGACTTCTGGTTGTCTTACCAGGTTTGTAAATCTGCAATACTGTTGTGTTTTTATGTGCTCACTCTGTTTTGAGTGATTTTTTTCTAACCTTTAATAAAGCTCCTTACATTTGTCCTTGGTACACACTTACTGCATATATCCCTTGTAGATCTGTGTACATCCTGCATCTCAGTGCAGGGGAGAGGGAAAGAAGAGCTCCTTATCATCATACAACTCCTTATCACCCAACTCTGTAGAAAACATTTGGGTACTCTACACACCTTGCTATGAACAATCCATTTCGGCAATATCCTAAAGAGATGCCTGTTATGCGTGCCAGCCGCAGCAGACCCGCAGCATGGCCCTCTCACCTTTATTTAATGACTCCAGCCTCTGTTTCCTCCTTGCTGGCAGCGGTGGCCCGCCAGCTCTGTCCTCGGGCCTCTCCTGGTGCCTCTGGCCCTGCTGCAGCTTCCAGCATTCCTGGTCCTGATGCCATTACTCGTCAGGCCTCTCCACAATGCCCACGGAGAAAAGCCACCACTCACACAGTGTCCCTCAGTGATTAGACAGATTTTGACCTCCTTTTGCCTGACTATGCTACTGCCTATCTCCAGACCCAGACCTCCACTTCGCCTGACTATGCTATTGACTTCTGTATGATTTAACCTCAATTTTGATTAACTATGTTACTAACTATCTCCGTGATCAGACCTCAGCCACAGTGTATAAATCACCTCACTTTGTAACAGCGCTTCTCTGCATATATAGGGCACAAGGATATTACACAGAATTTAGTAGAAGCAAATATAAATGTATTATTGCATATCCTTGCGAGATATAGACAGCCAGAACTACAACACAGGTAGAGTATTAACGCCTGTCTCTCTCCTAGTATATCGTGAGGGCTGCGTTTTATAGGTTTAAACAGTACAAAGATGCCTATGAGCCTATGATGATAAACACTTATGCAGTATGACATACCTGCTATTAAGTTCACTTAGAGAATAGCCACTGCCATTAGCAATGGTTACATGGAATAGACTTAGTTTTTGGGTACTTGCCAGGTTCTTATGGCCTGGATTGGCCACTGTTGGAAACAGGATGCTGGGCTTGATGGACCCTTGGTCTGACCCAGTATGGCATTTTCTTATGTTCTTATGTTCTTAGGATAAACTAAAAACTACTTTAATCTGAAACCTCTCCACCCACGTTAAGCCCCCCCCCCCTTAAAGATCCGCCTTGCTTTTGCCAGATGTGTGCAGCAATCTTCTAAGGTTCTTTGTCCTTCAATATGTCAATTTTTCCAATCTGTTTTCCATCCTCATGGGGCTTTGGGAAACTCTGATTTCAGTTGGGCCCTTCAATTGGAGACGGTAGCCTGAGAATTTGGCCTGAGAATGTGGCCTCAGCTATTTCCCATCTGTAACTTCATGACCTTCTAGCATAGGCTTTGAAGAGCCTAAATGTATTCCAGATGTCTTCCAAAGTCTTGAATCTAAGGTCAGTTAAAGATTTTTCTATGGCCAGCGTTGAAGGTAGGCCACAGGCAATGAAGGCTTCTGGGTAAGCTGAGTGGACAAAAGTCTTAGCAATAGTCTCCATATTAGCCTGCCCATATATCATTTCCCTCTTGTGCCACCTTCAAATGGCAAGAGTGGCATGCCAACAGGTCCGTGACGATAGGTCATAGAAAAGGGGGCTTAAAAGTGTTTCCTAGCAACTAACCTTGGTATTTATCAGGTATAGAGAACAGGTATGTGTGTCCCTCTAGATTCCTAATTGGTGTAAGTGATATTCATATAAGTATATGCATTCACTAGTTAATCAAACAATAACATTAAAACTAAATTACAATAGAGATCATCCATCTCTATAGTTGAGCTGCAAGTGTGATAATAATATCATAACGTTAATCTTAAACTAGAGATTACATTGCATAAGGAAGAAATACCATATTTAAACTAATAGTCTAAATAGAAAGGACTTGTTCTTAATAAGTATAGAGAGAGCATAATAGAAAACAAAACTGTCTGTATGCTAAACAGAAAGAAGAGACAAAGTATAGAATAGTTTTATAAAAGAACTACTTCCAATCACATACTATTAAATCACATAATAATATAACTAGCATAAAGATAGGAGAGAACTAAAAATCATTAAAGAAGAAAGTATGCATATTCTTACTACACTGTTTATAATGGGTGAGTCTCTGCAAGGAGAACTGTTTCATAACTAAGAAGACACATATCCTCAATGATTACCTTTTGGATTCCAACCCAGACATCTGTGCCATCACAGAAACCTGGTTAAAAAACTCGGACATAGCCTTAACCAACCAACTACCCATCCAGACATATGACATTTTCACCTTCCATAGACACAAAAAAAGAGGAGGTGGACTCCTCCTAGCCTCCAAGAAAGAACTCAGACTGACCGCACTCTCAATCAAGACAAAGTCCAAATTGGAAATGGGTCTAGTCAAGTCAAAACATCTACAAATACTCTTAGTCTACGCTCCCCCGGGAGTTCTAGAAACGGACCCATCACCCCTCATAGAATCCATCGTGAAACATATTAACTCAGACCTTCCGACAATGATCATGGGGGATTTCAACCTCCATACAAATGCAACACCTCTTTCTGCAAACTGCGAAGCCCTCCTCACCACCCTCAGTGCTATGGGATTTACTCAGACCATCAACAGCCCCACACATAAAGCTGGACACACTCTGGATCAAATATTCATCAACTCCAATTTCACATGCACAGTAGAACCTTCTTGTACCCCAATCCCTTGGTCAGATCATTTCCTGATAGAATCTTCCTTCTCCACACACAAACAGACACACACCGCCCCACTCCTTTCCACCATTCAATTTAGGAAAGCATGTCCCTCGGATACACTCAGCGATCAGCTCTCCAAAGAACTTTCTAACTTAGACCTAGCTAACCCCGACTCAGCCCTATCCTTCTGGCAAAATATTACAGAAGCGGTCGCAAGCAAATGGTGCCCTTTAGTCTCCAAATCAATCAACCCAACAAAAAAGGGAAATCAACCCTGGTTCAGCGCTGAACTTAAACAAATGAAACAGACCTTACGCCATAAGGAAAACAGATGGCGAAAAACTCCTAACACTTCTACCCTTTCTACATACAAGGGATTCTTACATCACTACAGGACCGCCATTCTACAGAAAAAAAAGGAATACTATGCAAACAAAATACACCATTTCCAATATGATGCCCAGGCCCTATTCGCCTACGTGACACAAATCACCAAATCTACCCCCCCACCTATTCCAGACGAACAAGCTCTTTCCAAGGCTAATGAGCTCGCTACATTCTTTCAACAGAAGATCTTAAATACACTCGCCCTCCTGCCTTCAAATACTACACCTCCCAAGCCAGGTGAGAATCCCCAGTCTCTTACTAGACCCAAATTTGACAGTTTCGAGTCAATCTCCACTAAAGAGATTGAATCCCTTTTAAAAAGGCAGAAACCATCAAGCCATCCGGCTGATAACATCCCATCGAGACTCCTGCTTCTCATCCCAAATGTGATCTCAGGACCTCTGACCGGCATCATAAACAGCCTTCTAACGCAAGGAAGCTACCCAGACAGTCTAAAAACCGCCTCACTCAAGCCCCTCCTCAAGAAACACAACTTAGATCCTAATGTACCAGCTAATTTCAGACCCATCTCTAACCTCCCATTTGTTGCCAAACTAACGGAGAAACTGGTAAACACCCAGCTTTCTGAATATCTTGAAGACCACAAGATCCTATACCGATCGCAATATGGGTTCCGTAAATCACGCAACACGGAAACCCTTCTCATTTCACTTACTGACCATATTATCATGGGGTTAGACAAAGGACACTCCTTTCTGTTGGTCCTGTTGGACATCTCGGCGGCATTTGACACCGTCAACCATACCATCCTGCTGGATCGCCTAACAGATATCGGCATCTCTGGATCTGCCCACAACTGGTTCAAGTCCTTCCTCAGCAATAGGACTTTCAAAGTCAAAATCAACAATAAAGAGTCACCCCTAATTAAATCAACTCTTGGCGTACCTCAGGGTTCCTCCTTATCTCCTACCCTCTTTAATATTTACCTCCTCCCCCTCTGCCAACTGTTAACAGACCTCAACCTAATTCACTATCTGTACGCAGACGACATGCAGATTCTAATACCGATAACAGAATCAATCTCAAAAGCGCTCACCCATTGGAACAACTGCCTTCTATCCATCACTAATCTACTCAACAGTTTAAACCTGGTTCTTAATGCCTCCAAGACAGAGCTGCTCCACATATCCTCAAATGAAATCAATATCTCCCCACCGTCTCCACACATCTCTCACATTACTTGCAAGCAGGTTAGAGACCTTGGGGTAATACTAGACAATCGTCTAAACCTTAAGAAAATGGTCAACACAACCTCCAAAGACTGTTTCTTCAGATTACAGATTCTAAAACGACTTAAACCACTCTTATTCTTCCACGACTTCAGGACAATCCTCCAAGCGCTACTGTTTGCCAAAATAGACTACTGCAGTGCTCTTTTCCTAGGCCTTCCCAAATCCACTACCAAACCACTGCAGATGTTACAAAATGCGGCTGCGAGATTGCTGACCAGTACCAGCCACAGCGAACACATCTCTCCCATCCTCAGGAACCTACACTGGTTACCAGTTAATTTCAGAATTCTATACAAATCAATCACCGTAATTCATAAAACTATCCATCATCATCTTCAACTCGACCTGGAAATCCCATTCAAACTCCACTCCTCTAACAGACCAACTAGAGATATTCTCAAAGGCACCCTGAAATTTCCCCCTACTAAAGCTTCACGCCTCTCGATGACCAAAGACAGAGCTTTTTTGATAGCTGGCCCATCTATCTGGAATAGCATCCCTTCAAGTCTCAGAGTGGAGCCTTGCCTGTTAACTTTTAGAAAAAGACTTAAAACCTGGCTCTTTCACCAAGCCTTCGCCGACCCACCAGACAATCACTAGTTGTCCTTCACGCTTACCAGTTATGGTGATTATACTCACGAATGGACTCTGACTCTCCCAGGTTAAAGCACCATTAAGCTTTAACCCGTATGCCCTATGGTATCACTTCATATTTATTTCCTGCCTTATCTTCTTTCCAGCTTGTTGCAAGCTTCCAAGTTCTCTTCCCTGTTGATTGTAACTTTGACTCATTCCTACCTACTGTTTATCTTTCGTTTACTTGAATAGTTACCCCAGTTTTATTCTTGTTAATTGTAAACCGATCCGATATGGTTATTTACTATGAAGGTCGGTATATAAAACTGTTAAATAAATAAATAAATAAATACTGAGAACTAGGGATAGAAGTAGATAGATGTAGCAGAGAAGGAGGAGTGCAAATATATGATAGAAGAGAGAAAGAACATTGAAAACGACAGCCAAAAATCAGTATAAAGAAGATAGCAAATACAGAAAACAGTAACTTACGCAGCCAAGAGATTGAAGGAAGCAATGAGAATAGCGAGTCAAGCCAAGAGTCAGCATCAGGATTTATACCACCTTGTGCATACATAATATGAGACAGATTGCGAAGGTGTTGAAAAACATATGACATGTTATGTTCATAAGCCGCAGTGGGAGTATAGATACAACATGCAGTGCCAATGATAACACAGAATCCATCCTTTGAAGCAAGAATAGAATCGAAGGCAAGACAATTCTGCTGAGCAGTGACTGCAGTTGCCCAAAATTCAGCATTAATAGCATTAAGTCCAGCAGTAATTAAATTAACAGACTGCATAAATTGATAATGGATAGTCTGAATCCATTTGGCATTTACAGCAGCTTGGACACCAGGTGTCAGCCAAGAAGCAAAAAATATTTCAGTTTGACTAAACAGTTTAAATTCATCATGTACATCAGTTGGAGTAAGATAAGCAGAACAACATGCATGATTTGAAAATACAGAAGGTGAGAACAAAAAAAGGGGAGAAATAAACACAGGAGCAGCTAAAATCACCATAGCACAAGTACCACACCATCGGAATGGAAGAAACGGATAGCCAGAAATACCACATTGTCAGAAAACATCCATGAGAGGCTATGAACCAAATTCTAAATATATAGCATGATAGACAGTATCACAAGAAGAGATACCTAAAAAAGGTCCAGTACCATTTTGTGAAAAACAAAAGGGGAAATGGGTAAGCACAGTATGAAACAAAGGGCCTGGAAAAGGAGATGGCCAAGTATTGACAACAGAAGCAAAATGAGAAAATGTACAGGTAGGTGAAGGGGGTATAGGAATAGGAGAAACACACAGTGTAGGTGCTTCAGAAGTTCCACAAATAGTCCATTTTTCTCTCTCTCTCTAGAAGCATAAGTAAAATAACTAAGCTGATGGAGTAAATGCTGAGAACAAGGAGGGGAAGTCTCATTAAGAAGAGATGCATTCCACAAGGAAAGCATAGTAGAAGGGGAAACAACAAATTTAGTGTGTTGATTATGGTTAGAAGCAGGGGGAATAGAATAAGGAGTTCCAAAGGTGTGATTACCATAAAAACAAGCTGCAGAAGAAGAAATAATGGAAGAGTCTTGTGCTGGAGTACCAGCAATTGGACAGGCAAGAGCATGATAATAGCAGGAAACATTTGAAAGAGATAGTGGTATTGTCAGAACAAAACCTGCCATTTGAGTGGTATGGAAATGTTGAGAACAAGCGATACAAGGAGTGTTAGGGTATGATGTAATAGAATGTTTATACATTAATTGATAACACATATTGGTAGAAAAAGGTGTATGTGTGGGTAATGAGAAATTAAGTAAAAGGTCAGGGGAAAGAAGCGTAATGGAGAAAGGATGGAAAAAAAGTAAAGAGAAGACAGATAGATACATGATTTCTAAAAATTATTACCACTAACAATGAATCTAATGGAACTATTAGGAAGAAAACAAAAATATTGATTAGCAAACTTAATAACTTTTCTAATTAAAATATAATAAAGAAAGAAAACATGCACCTACTAAATGATACTTCAATTGTTCAAAAATCAGTCCTTCAAAGAACAAAAAGGTCCTTATTAAGAATCCTACAGAATAAAATAAAGTCAGTTCAAACCAGTGAGGTTGCAGAAGCAGATATGAAAAAGTAAAGTCTCAGTAAGTAGCCTCTGTGCTTGGACACGGCCTCAAGTCAGCTAAGTGTGTGAAGGTAGTGTCAGCATCTAAGCAAGCAGCTGTAGGAGTTAACATTGTTATTCTGTATGGTCTAGTGTACACCGGATCATTCCACGTTCGGTGGGTAAAGTCGCGGCAATAGACTAAATCTCCTACTGCATACACCCTTGAAGGTTCTAGCACTTTGGATTGCTTAGCTCTGGCAGCATATATTTGTTGAGTTGCATCCTGCAGATTTTTAAGGAAAACAAACAGGTTATCTGGTACCTTAGCATGTTTCTGATACTCAACTTGTTGGGGTAAATTTATAGCTCTGCCCATACACAGCTCAAAAGGAGTGAGTCCTATAGATCTCACTCGGCTCATTCTGATTGCCATCAGAGCAGCTGGTAAGGCAGTGAACCAATTTTGCTCATAAGCCAACATCATTTGTCTTAATTCTGTTTTAAGAATCCCATTCATTCTCTCTGCCAAGCCATTTGAGGTTGGTCTATACACAGATACATGATGGCATATGATGTTCAGATCTGATGTTAACACATGCATTAATTCATTTCTGAAATGTGATCCATTATATGTCACAATTTTCACTGGTACCCCAAATCTGGGTATAATGTGGATCAGTAATGCTTTTTCCATACAAGTACCTGTTTCTGCTTTACAGGGTATGGCCTCCAGCCATTGGGTATATGGACAGACACACAGTAGATAGTGATAGCCAGAACAGGATTGGATCATATCAGTATAATCACAATGCCATTCTAAATAAGGTCCCTGTAGTTTTGGAATATGTCCATTAGGGGTCACTGCACCTCAACAGGGATTTGCAGTAGCACATATTGGACATCTGGTCACAAATTGCGAACAAAGGCTCTGTAAATTTGGAGCCCATATACTTTGAGACAAATGAATATACATTGCATGGGCACTGTTAGTAGTGGCCAATGAGTTTTGTGTAACACCAGATTTAAAATATTCAAAGCACAACACAACATTCCTGCTGGATGCACCCAGCCCACATTCTTAGTGAATGTACAGACTGCAGATTTCCACTTCACTATCTCTTCTGCTGTTGCTGATTCCTGCAATTGCTGAACTGTTCATAATCCTGTTTCCCTTTGTGCTCTAGTCTGCACTAATTCCCTTACTACTGGCTGACAAGTTGTCTGAGCAACCTCTTGTGCTGCACAATCCGCCAATGCATTTCCTCTATAGATCCACATATCACTAGCATGGTGGGCTTTCACCCAACAAATAGCTGTTAATAATCCTTTCTTTCCTCTTTCCTGTAGACATGATACAATTAATTCCCATAACTGTACATGTGAAAGAGGTTCTCTAGAAGTGGAGATAAATCATCTCTTATTCCATTTTCTTAGATGCTCATTAATAGATGAAAATATATAATGTGAATCTGTAAAAATAGTCAAAGGCATCTGTGCACAATGCATTAATACCCATGAGACAGCACACAATTCTGCTCCCTGTACAGACATTCCCAGTGGTAATGAAAACTGTTCACATCAGAGTACTTGATCAGCAGAGTTGTACTGAATAGCAGTAAACCCTGGGCTTGCTTTTGTACAGGACCCATCTATAAAGCAAAATCTCCTTCTACTAGGGGTTCATTAGATAAAATAACTTTATCAGGTAAGGGCAGCACAGTTATTCCACAAGTATGTGGAATCACAGACGCTCCCTCTAGAAGGTCCTGGAGAAAATTAAATTTGGAAGCATTTGTAATGGTCCTATGTAACACTGTAGAAGTCAATAATATGGCTGAATATTTACCAAGCCTTGAAGTGGTAAATGAAAAATGGGCATCTCCCATAAGTGTTTTAACTGCATGAAAAGTGTGTAATACAATTGGAATGCTTGGCACATGTGACTGCAATTTACATATAGCTTTGGCACAAGCTACAATCCCTAATTCACAGTCTGAAATTCCTTGTTCTACCACCCCAAAGGTGCCAGAAAAATAAACAATGGTAGTTATGTTATCATGCTGAGATGCAGCTGCTGTCCACCCTTAAGAACCATGATACACCCACAAATTGACTGCACAATTTAAATCAACAAGAGCCAAACTAGGAGCATTTAATGCTGACTGCACTAAGTCCTGCAATATTTCCAGATCTTGTTCAGTTAAAGTCAATTTATCATCACTAGCTGGGCTGCCTTTAAGATGTCATCTCAGTAACTTGCTTTTTGTACTAAAAGCGAGAATCCATAATCTACAGAAATTCATCAGACCTAATAAACCTCTTAACTGTTTTACTGTTTGAGGAATTGCCAATTCTGACACTTGTTCATGCAGTGCACAACCAATGTTCTTACCCTCTATACCTAGATTCAATCCTAGAAATGAAACGTGTGACTGACAGATTTGTGCTTTGTCAGAATTCACTTTATATCCTGCTGTGCTAATGTGTGCAACAGCAATTCACTGGCTTGCATGCAGGCAGAATGGGTTGATGCTGAAATCAATGTCATCCACATATTGGATCAGAGACACACCCACTGGAAGGGTACAAACTGCCTGAAGATCTTGAGACAAGATTTTAGAAAAGATAGAAGGGCTTTCTACATAACCTTGCGGTAATCTAGCCCACTGATAACTCTGCTTATTGTATTGGAAAGCAGTTAACTCCCTACTTTGCAAAGCAAGTGGCACACAATAATATGCATTTGCCAAATCTAAAACCATGTACCATTTTCCTAATGGCTCAGTTTGCAAAATAGTAGCTGGATTTGTAACATTAGGATACTCTACTACTACCATTTCATTAAGCGCACGTACGTCTTGCACTAATCGCCATTTCCCAGAAGGTTTCAAAACTGTGAACAAAGGGCTATTAAATGGTGACCCACTAGGCTCTATTATATCATGTTTAAGAAGAGATGCAATTTCTGGTTTAATTTCTTCTTGTGCTTCTTGGGATAAAGGGTACTGACAACACTTAGGGCCCATATAACCTGCTTTTAATTGGATTTCCACAGAGTCTACACTCTGTACCTTACCATACGGGTCTTTTTCAATAGCCCATACTGATGTAGGCACATGAGGAAACTGTTCCTGTCTGTGTGTTAGATTGACAAACTGTCTAGCTAAATGTAGTGCTGAGGAGTTTGGTGCAAATAAAAGTTCTATTTCTAAGGCTTGTAACAAATCCCTTCCTAGCAAATTTACTGGACAATCTGGAGCATACAAAAACTTACTCATCACTTCTTTTCCTTTTAACTGCACATGGGTTTTTTCTGTTCTCTGTACTAGCTTATTCTGTCCATTAAATCCTATAGTACAAATAGTTTCATCTGACAATGCAACACCCTCAGGAAGTCTGGTAATCACAGATTTGGTTGCCCCTGAATCCAATAGAAAGGTAGGTTTGTTAATATATATTGTCAACATGGGATCTGCTGTTCCTGCCCTAATTTGCAACACTCTTAAAAGTAATTGGTTATACCCATTTCCTGCTCTATACCTCTGGATCTCATTTGCAGGGTCCCAGTGAGGAAATCCTCCTTGTCTCCCTCTACCACCAGCACTGTTTCTATCAGGATTAGCCCTGCACTCATGTGCGAAATGCCTGAATTTTCTGCAATACCAGCAATCTACTCCTGCTCTTCTATCAGGTCTGCTCCCAGCTCCTTGTGACGGACTCCCATACATTCCTCGTCCACCTGTCCCTCTCCTGCCTCACAACATCCCTCTGCCATGGGTATTATTTCCTCTAGGTATAATTACTGTACCTATTAATTGATTCTGGGGATACCAGGCATTACACCCATCCTGTCCATGTCATATTTCTGACTCAAATTCCTTATCTGGACATGCTTCAACTGTTACGTCCCCGGGCCGTACCCCGGGTCCCCTACCTCCTCCGAGGTCGTTCTGGGCTGCCAAGAACTCAAGCGTGAAGGCACTGCTCACATTGATGAATGAATTACAAAAATATTAAAACGCCAGTGCATTTTTGACGGAGACTCCGCGATTAAGAAATCCCTTCCCGAGGCCCCTGAAGCAGGCAGACCACTGCCGAAACATGGCCAGTGTTGGGCAAGCGGAAGCGGTCCTATCTTAACAGCGGCGGCAATTGGATAAATTTAAGATAAGTGGAATAAACAATGATGGATCGAACCGCGCACCGGGGAAATAATGCACAAACCCTCACATGGGAATTGAGCAGCACAAAATAAAAAATGCAGAAAATCACATTAAAATATTGTGAATAAAAATTGAAGAATAAAACACGGAAGCCATCTAAGTGGCCAGTCAGACTAAAGGGCTGGACCACAGAAGGCAACCGCACAAAAAAACCACGAAATCTGGAGGTTTCCTAATTTGTTGTGGAGGTTGAAGAAGAACTCATTGGTGCCTGTTCAGGACTCTGCCATGGCTCTCCCTCCTCGAGGGAGACGCCGGTGTTTCGCCGCGGCTGGCCCCGCCCCCTAGGCGCACACGCGCAGGGGCTGGGGATTTAAAGGGGCCAGCGCGGGAAAACCTCTGGGCCGTCCCTGGATGATGTCAGACGCCCAGACTACTTCAGCCCTGCTTCCTGGTTCCTTCTTCGCCTTGCAACGAGGTCCCACAGGTCTGTCTTCTGGTTGCTGTGTTCTTGGACTGCTCTTCATTTTGACCCAGCTTGACTTCTGACTCTCCTCTGCCTCGTCTCTTGGTTCCGGTTCTCTTCTGACTTCTGGCTTGACCCGGCTCCGTCCACGACTCCGTCTTCAGCTTCCGTCTCTGGCTTGGCACCCTCCGACCTCTGGTTCTGACCCGGCTCCGTCCACGACTCCAATCCGCCTCATCCCTGGCTTGGTTCCTCCGGCGACTCCTGGTTCTGACTCGGCTTCGTTCCTGGACTTTGACTTTGGTCTTCGCTGCTCTTCTGGTTCCTGGTATTCACCGGCCCCGAAGATTCGCCTAAGTCCCAGCGGCCGGGCCCCTACAGGCTCCTCCTGGGGGGGCTTCAGCTTCCAGGGTGAATCTCCAAAAGTCCCAGCGGCTGGACTCCTAAGGGCTCCTCCCGGGGGAGTGGCAGTCTCCAGGGTGAAGACTCTTCAATCACCAGGGCCCAACGTCGTCCATCCTTCCTCGGGTTACCAAGTCCTTGGTCACATAGGACTCCACCTTAGTCCATTATCTCAGCTTGCTCCGAGTCCCCGAACCGCCTCCTGGTTGGGACACTTTCTGTGGACCTCTTCAGCACTCTATCCTCTGTCCAAACTGGCCCAAGGGTCCATGTTCACAACAGTTTGCAAGGCCATGGACCCAGCGGACCTTGCAGGCTTGAAGGCCATCCCGGTATAGCCTAGAGGCTACAACAACAGCAAGCATGTCTCGATACGTTGACGGCAACGGTACAAGCCTTAGCCGACAGCGTCAGTGGAGCCACTGCTGCCAGTTCTACTCTGTCCGGAGCTGGGCCCTCGCTGCAGCTACCGTCCCTGTCCAGATGCCGGCACCTTCACGGTTCTCAGGAGACGCAGGGTGCTGACGAGGATTCCTGAACCAGTGCTACATTCGGTTTGACCTTCTCCCGCTTCAGTTTCCTACTGACAGAGTCAAGACCAGCTATATTATTTCCCTACTGGATGGGAAACCTTTGGCCTGGGCCTCCAATCTCCTGGAACGCCAGGATTCCCGCCTGAACAATCTGGTCCACTTTGTTTCTGCTTTTAGGCAAGTCTTTGATGAGGCCGCCCGTAAACCCAAGGCTGCCTCCGAGTTGCTCCAGCTGCGACAGGGCAATCGGCCCCTAGCGGAACATGCCATGGAGTTTCAGACTCTCGCTGCAGAGTTAAAATGGGGAAGCGACAGCTTACATAGTATCTTCTTGGAGAGTCTCTCCCCAAGATTACAAGATGAACTGGCAGTCCGCGATCTTCTGGATGATCTGAATGAACTTATTGACTTGGCCGGCAGGGTGGACCGCCGCATCCAGCGTCGCTTCCGAGAGAGGAGGGCAGTTCATAGACCTGCCGTCTCTGGACCCGCTCCGTCCCACCAGGGAAGTTCCCAGCCAGCCTCTTCTGGAACCCAAGACGTTGAACCCATACAGGTGGGTCGAGGACCTCTCTCCCAGCAGGAAAGAAGGAGACGTCGCTCACTGGGCCTTTGCCTGTACTGCGGTGGAAGAGGTCACTTCCTTGCCCAGTGTAGTGAGCGCCCGGGAAACGCTCAGACCTAGGAATTAGTGGGGAGCTCCCCCTAGGTCATACCACTACTGACTCCCCGTGCTTCATCCTGGTGACCTTGCTTCTCCCAGGGGGAGAGTTTGAGACTCAGGCCCTAATTGACTCTGGCGCAGGAGATAACTTCATCCTTCAGGAGTTAGCTTGGCAACTCCAGATTTGGGTACGACCCCAAACTCCTCCGCTTCACATTTCCTCCATCCAGGGAGGACTTCTTCCAGGAACCATTTCTATGTGCACCCAACCGCTCACTTTACGTACTGGCGTTCTGCACCAGGAGGAGATCTACTTCCTCATTCTGGAGAAATCTATGCATCCAATCATTCTAGGAATACCCTGGCTTCGGAAACACTCACCTGTCATTGATTGGGACTCCCTCCAGGTGACTTCCTGGGGGCCGACCTGCTTTCTCTCCTGCCTGACTAAGGTGCTTCGAGCCCAGGTGCCGCTCCTGACGACTCCCTTGGTGCTGCCTCCGCACTATCAGGAGTTTCATGATGTCTTCTCCAAGGAGAAAGTTGAGATTCTCCCCGAACATCGCCCATTCGATAGTGCGATAAACCTTTTGCCTGGTACCACACCCCCACGAGGTCGGGTATATCCTTTGTCTCTTCCTGAGACTCAAGCTATGTCTGCATACATTAGGGAGAACTTGGAACGAGGGTTCATTCGGCCATCTAAGTCCCTGGCAGGACCAGGCTTTTTCTTCGTGGCCAAGAAAGATGGGTCACTCCGCCCCTGCATAGACTACCGTGGCTTAAACAGCTCTTCAATCACCAGGGCCCAACGTCGTCCATCCTTCCTCGGGTTACAGAGTCCTTGGTCGCATAGGACTTCACCTTAGTCCAGTATCTCAGCTTGCTCCGAGTCCCCGAACTGCCTCCTGGTTGGGACACTTACTGTGGACCTCTACAGCACTCCATCCTCTGTCCCAACCAGCCCAAGGGTCCACGATCACAACATTAACTCCCACTGTCCCAGTCACCTTATTTATCTCTCCATCTTTTTGTTTACTTAGTTGTTCGATCTAGATAGAGCATAATTTAGTTTGGATTTTAGTCAAATCATCAGCTCCTTTACCTTTCTCCCTAACATACAAATCACCATAGTGGCATATATTAAGGAACATTTCTGGGCCACAATTTACTTTCTAACCCTACAACCTGATCTAACTTTTGCTGAACACCTTTTGGTAAAGTTTTCCTTAATGCTTGGTAAAACAGCGGTAACATACCAGGCTGATCAATTGGCTGTTCCATTTGCTGAAACCATTCCTCCTGCATTGCTTGCACATGCAGCCTGATATCAGATTTACCATCCCATGCATGTGACATAAGGGTTGATAAATCTCTTTGTGTAGGGAAGTTTTTCCGTAAAGCTTCCCAAACATTATGACGAAAGTGATTAAAAGGATTACCATCATATTCTGAATTAGCTAATGTGATTTCCCTCATTCTAGCCTGTCTAGACAATGTATCTACATCAATTCCAGGGAGTCTAGCTAATAACGCTTTAATATCTCCTATGGCTAGAGTCAGTCCACTGGTTAGTATTTCAAACTCATGAATCCATGCACTTGCACCTTTTGTTAAAGGTGGCAGGATTAAATTAGTCAGATCAGTAAATTGCCATGGAGTATAATGAGGAAGGACCTGACCCCGCTCATTACATCTCCCTAACAACAGGGAATACTGTGTAGCTTCAGCCCCTGCTTGTTTTTCATATTTTTCCCATACCATTAAGCCAGCATTCATATAGTGATCATCCCAATCAGGATCCCTATAAGGTCTGAAAATAACCTGGATTAAATAACTAAATAATGAAATTAGTGGAACAGTTTTGCACAAGAGAAGGAATGTGTATTTGTTTTTAACAGGCTTTGCATGAGAGACGCAAGCAGTTTGTGTGGAGCCAGCTCAAGGCCTAGCTTACCAAGATAACGGTACTTTTACATTATTAGTTTAGGTAAAAGGTTTAATCCAAATAAGGAAGTCATCCCAAAACAAAAATCAGACACTGTTAGCAAAATCTGTATATAAGAATGTAATGTGTAACTTGAAAACTGAGCAGGCTTTGATGCGTCACTGTTAAGATACTACAAGTCACTCCCAGGAAACGCTGTATCTTTCCCGAATTCTTCTTCTGCCTTTTACTTTGCTTTTCTATAATAAATAGTATTATTGAGAAATATAAAGACTGTGAGTGTTTTCTATAACAAACTAGCCTGCACAGCGAAACCTCTGCATGCCATAAGCATCAGTTAGTAAATTGGGAACTTCTTGTGAGGTAAGAAAGGTAACAACTAGTAAAGTCCCTGCCCTGCTGGGAAGGCAGGTAATAACTAAATAGTCCCCGAAACAGCCGCCCTCGGGACTATAAACATATTGGTGCCGTGATTCGGATTGTTTGGCGGCTATTGAACTTGCTGCTGAAATGACAGTTGACATCACTGGGGTAAGTTTCAATTTTGTTTTATTATGCACTCTACTTATTAGTTTAGTGATTTGTTATCTTTCGCATTCCTTACTTAAAATAATACACTTTTGTTCAGAGAGAGCTGCCCCCTTCCCGCCAGTGGCTCAAACGCCCACACCGGTTGCACAAATTATTAATTGCTATGAAAAGCAAGCTAATACATTCCAGCCCCGAGATGTCCCCTTTCTCCCTATAGCAGATGATCACGTTACAGCATCTGAGATATCCTAGGAGCAACAGCATAATGCTACCACAACTCCTGCTGTTCCTTACGAAACCCCCTATAAAAGACCACCTCGAGGCTTTAGCCAACATGGAGGGGAGCGACGGCACCCCATCCCTGTTTGGATATCACCTCAGAGGAGAAACCCCAAATTGATTTGCTGGCACTGTGGCAAACAAGGATACTTCTCCCATGAGTGTCATAAACAGACAAGTAAGATATATTTAAAACCCTGGGGATGCAGAGAGGAGAACACGTTTTCTCCCGCTAAGAGCCCTTAATAGATTTAGAGGGGGGTTTTTTCCCTTCATAGCTACAGGAGCAGTTATGCTAGCCCATAGCCCATCCTTAGGAATTCAATTATCTTAGTAGTGGGAAAAACAAACAAAAAAAAACTAGAAGCCCAGAGCAGGCAGTTTGTGTAGAGTTAAAGCGTGAATCAAATGTAAAGCTTTTATTAATGACGAGATTCAACAACTGAGATGCTTATCTTATATGCATATGTAATCTGTCTTATATTTTCATTTACCTTTCGCTGAATTCTTGTTTCATTACTGACTGTTAGCTTTAAGTTGGTAAACTGTTTTTCCTAAAGCATTCTACATTTAAATTTATTATTCCATAAGATACAGGAAAGTTACAAGCAGTACTAAGTATAAGTTTTGTCTTCCAAAAGTATCCCTTCCCCCCCTTACGAGAGCAGAGAGCAAGTAAGTTCAAAAGGCAATTAAGGGTTAACAACAGAAAGAAAGAGTGTGAGCCAGGGCTGGTGTAGGAATGCAGAACAGCATTTCTCAAGAGAAAATAAACAGAGGATATTAAGAATAATAATAGCCATAATTTAGCAAGAAAGTTTAATTTAATTTACAGTGAATAAAAAATCTGTGTCTTGCCAGTACAGGAAGAGCGGAGTTGAAAAGTTTTTTTGGTTTTTTTTTAATAAGTTTTGTTTGTTTAAATAGAGCATCATTATTGGAAGTTGTTTAAAAGGTGTGCGTATGTGAATAAGATGGAGTTGTGAATGTGAATTATGGGAGAAAAGAAAGAGAACTGAGATGTGAATAAGACAGAGTTGTGAATGGTAATTATGGGACAAAGACAGAGAATTGAGATTGTTTTGAAAGTACAGAGAGACATTGAAAAAGTTATGATTCCTATTCTTTGGCAAGCAATCACTGATAGGGGTTGGTACATCTAAAGCAACCCCCTCAAGCCTTTTTCTTGCAAATCCAGATTGATTTTATTAAATTGTATAGTAGAATTGATTCTCCAAGGTTAAAGAGTAAAAATTTCACTTTAATCATTACCTTTATTTTTTTGCTGTATACCAGATTTTAATATTTTCCAGATTGACAGCCTTCCCGCCATGAGAGATGTGAAGATGAAAATTTTCCAGTGTATTTTCTTTTTCATTTCTAAACAGAATTCTGATTTTTGTTTTACACTAGATCGATCCAAACATTTTCCAAAACATTTTAACATTTTCCAAACATTTTTCACACTTTTTGCCAAACATTTTCCAAACACTTTTTGGTTTAATTTTTTAGCTAAAAAATATGCGTTCATTGTTTGTCTTTTGTCTTTTCTGTTATGTATATGTCCTGACACCTGAAGAATGCTGTGAGTGAAATATATGTTTTTATTTAAATGTCTACACTTAATTTGTTTCTGGTTCTGACTATTCATTGTTATCTAATAATAAAGTGGAAAACATTATATAGATTAATAATAGTAGAGTTATAGTCATGATGAAATCGTCTCATTAATTAATTTGAATTTGAATCTCTCATATTAGATTTTTTTGATCCATAAAACACACATATCTCACTTAATAAAGAATTAAGAGGCTATGCTTCGATGTCAAAGAAATGCACCACACTGAAAGAAATGAATACGCCATTGATTTTCAGAAATCATCCCATCAAGCCTTTTCCATGCCTTTGCCACAGAAATCATGCCTTTACTACAGAAGTCATACCTTTGCCACAGAGGACATCCTGCACCTGCACCCATCATTATATGAACTGTTGCTACTTTTTGCCTGATTTTCTCTTTGTGTTTGTTTTGCTCTAAATGTGTTTCCCTTGCTTAGATGAGAATGTATTACCCCTCTGCTCAAAGATTGCAATCAGTATTATTAGATGCACTTAGTAATGGTTACCTTTTGTTCAACCCACAATAGCTGCTGGAATTAGGAATGGCTACTAGAAGATTGCAATCAGTAGTGCATGTAGTGAAAGCTTTGCAACAAACTGTTGACTTACTATTGTTTCCATGTATTAGATTATATGCTTGCAGCACAGGGTGGCTTATGCACTATTTTTAAACAGTTCAGAGTATTTTGAGGGAAGATTAACAGTGCAGATGGGACTCTTTTCCTGGTTCTCTAGGTGTTAATATTATTTTTTATGTTTCTGTGTCTCATGCCTTTGCTCATGCCTGTAACTCCGACCAAGGATGCCTTTCCCTATCTCTCAGAATACCATTGTGCAAACCCAATAAGTACAGCCATGTGCTCCTAATCCATAATCCCCTATAAAAACCTGGTGGTAACAATAGTATGCTAAGGCAAAGACGGGTAAGATCTGGTGAGCCCATCACTAGGATGGGCAGTGCTGGGCAACCTAAGACAGCCAGGTACGGGCAATTCAGGATGAAGAATTAGTAGCGCTAATTCTTCAAGAGGGGAATGAAGATAACCTGGATTAAATAACTAAATAATGAAATTAGTGGAACAGTTTTGCACAAGAGAAGGAATGTGTTTTTGTTTTTAATAGTATTTGCATGAGAGACGCAAGCAGTTTGTGTGGAGCCAGCTCAAGGCCTAGCGTACCAAGATAACGGTACTTTTACATCATTAGTTTAGGTAAAAGGTTTAATCCAAATAAGGAAGTCATCCCAAAACAAAAATCAGACACTGTTAGCAAAATCTGTATATAAGAATGTAATGTGTAACTTGAAAACTGAGCAGGCTTTGAAGTGTCACTGTTAAGTAGAGATGTGCAATCGTTTATCACGAATTAGGCAATTGCAACAAAATTGCCTAATTCGTTGTGGTTCGGGGACCCCGAAACCCAAAAAGGATTTTCCCCGAACTTCGGGGAAATTTCATTTTTCAGGTTTGCGCGGGGAGAGGGGCACATTTTTTTTAAAAATTAAAAACCACCCCAAACATTAAGATTAAGTATAATACAACCATCCTCCCCCCATCCCGATCCCTCCCCAAGACTTACTAACATCCCTGGGGGTCCAGCAGGGTCCAGGGTTCCATTTGTCCCTCCGTGCCCGGTTTGCTACTGCAAGCCGTACTCAAAATGGTGCCGAATAGCCTCTGAACTACTACGTCACAGGGGCTACCGGTGCCATTGGTTAGCCCCTGTCACATGGCCATCGGCGTCATCTTGTGCTCATACCATGTGATAGGGACTGACCAATGGTGCTGGTAGCCCCTGTGACATAGTATGGGCAAATGCTATCGGCGCCATTTTGATTCCTGGCATCCGATGGCACGAGTGCAGGAGATCGCTCCTGGACCCCCGCTGGACCCCCAGGGACTTTTGGCCAGCTTGGGGGGGCCTCCTGACCCCCCCAAGGCTTGCCAATAATCCCTGGGGGTCCAGCAGGGGTCCAGGAGCGATTTCGTTGTCGGCTGCCAGGAATCAAAATGGCTCCAATAGCCTTTGCCCATAGTATGTCACAGGGGCTACCGGCGCCATTGGTCAGCCCCTGTCACATGGTATGAGCACAAGATGGTGCCGATGGCCATGTGACAGGAGCTGACCAATGGTGCCGGTAGCCCCTGTGAAATGGTAGTTCAGAGGCTATTCAGCACCATTTTGAGGAGCACGGCTTGCAGTAGCACACCGGGCACAGAGGGACAAATGGAACCCGGGACCCCGCTGGACCCCCAGGGATGTTAGTAAGTCTTGGGGAGGGATCGGGATGGTGGGGGGGGGGGGGTTTGTATGTAATGTCTTAAAATGAATTTAAATGCTTGGGGTGGGTTTTTGTTTTAGCTTCGTTTCCCGCTTCGTTTTTTGGGCCGGTTTCGGGTTTCCTCATTTCGTTTTTCAAAAAAACTAAATGAGAAAACCCAAATTTTACCACGAAGTATCTGAGTCAAAAAACGACCCGGTAGAAAAAAACGAAGCACATCTCTACTGTTAAGATGCTACAAGTCACTCCCAGGAAACTCTGTATCTTTCCTGAATTCTTCTTCTGCCTTTTACTTTGCTTTTCTATAATAAATAGTATTATTGAGAAATATAAAGACTGTGAGTGTTTTCTATAACAAACCAGCCTGCGCAGCGAAACCTCTGAGTGCCATATGCCTCAGTTAGTAAATTGGGAACTTCTTGTGAGGTAAGAAAGATAACAACTAGTAAAGTCCCTGCCCTGCTGGTAAGGCAGGTAATAACTAAATAGTCCCCGAGACAGCCACCCTCGGGACTATAAACAGGACCTCTAATATACTGGCGGGCTACATTCATATCTCAGGAAGATAAAGAGCCCTGTCTTGATAAGGGGACATATCTCCTCCCATTCCCTCAGTCCACTTGGCTAAACTATCCACCCATTGATCCACATAATAACAACTGTCTTCACTCTCAGCCACTATTTATTTTGGTATCTGTTTATGCAAACTCTGGACTAACATGATCAGGTCTCCATTTCCATCTCTACAGGCTTTCTTCTCATCTGCTCCTACATGTATAATAACACATCCCTGAGTTTTGCATTGTCTGGATGGCTGTTTTCTACAACAATCATTTCCTAGCCTGCTCTTTTTCCCCTTTCTCTTTTTCCATATGCTTTTGTCCTCTTCCTCCTCAGTGCTATCACTGTCTCCTTCCTCCTCTACACTTTCAGATATTGGAAGCTTAAGAACCTCTCCAAACCGTCTTAGCTCATCTATAGTCAGACTGGATTGAACAAGGATTGACAGATGCATTTACCCTTTCAAAATGCAAGTCATCTCCTGCCTAATATGGAACCCAACATTGTGTAATTATAGCATAGGTTATTTTTCCCTATATGCATCACCTTGCACTTATCCACATTAAATTTCATCTGCCATTTGGATGCCCAATTTTCCAGTCTCACAAGGTCTTCCTGCAATTTATCACAATCCGCTTGTGATTTAACTACTCTGAACAATTTTGTGTCATCTGCAAATGTGATTATCTCACTCGTCGTATTTCTTTCCAGATCATTTATAAATATATTGAAAAGTAAGGGTCCCAATACAGATCCCTGAGGCACTCCACTGTCCACTCCCTTCCACTGAGAAAATTGCCCATTTAATCCTACTCTCTGATTCCTGTCTTGCAATCCACGAAAGGACATTGCCACCTATCCCATGACTTTTTACTTTTCCTAGAAGCCTCTCATGAGGAACTTTGTCAAACGCCTTCTGAAAATCCAAGTATACTATATCTACCGGTTCACCTTTATCCACATGTTTATTAACTCCTTCAAAAAAGTGAAGCAGATTTGAGAGGCAAGACTTGCCCTGGGTAAAGCCATGCTGACTTTGTTCCATTAAACCATGTCTTTCTATATGTTCTGTGATTTTGATGTTTAGAACACTTTCCACTATTTTTCCTGGCACTGAAGTCAGGCTAACCATTCTGTAGTTTCCCGGATCGCCCCTGGAGCCCTTTTTAAATATTGGGGTTACATTTGCTATCCTCCAGTCTTCAGGTACAATGGATGATTTTAATGATAAGTTACAAATTTTGACTAATAGGTCTGAAATTTCATTTTTTAGTTCCTTCAGAACTCTGGGGTGTATACCATCTGGTCCAGGTGATTTACTACTCTTCAGTTTGTCAATCAGGCCTTCCACATCTTCTAGGTTCACCGTGATTTGATTCAGTCCATCTGAATCATTACCCATGAAAACCTTCTCCATTACGGGTACCTCCCCAACATCCTCTTCAGTAAACACCGAAGCAAAGAAATCATTTAATCTTTCCGCGATGGCCTTATCTTCTCTAAGTGCCCCTTTAACCCCTCAATCATCTAACAGTCCAACTGACTCCCTCACAGGCTTCCTGCTTCGGATATATTATTAAAAGTTTTTACTGTGAGTTTTTGCATCTACAGCAAACTTCTTTTCAAATTTTCTCTTAGCCTGTCTTATCAATGTCTTACATTTAACTTGCCAATGTTTATGCTTTATCCTATTTTCTTCTGTTTGATCCTTCTTCCAATTTTTTAATGAAGATCTTTTGACTAAAATAGCTTCTTTCACCTCCCCTTTTAACCATGCCAGTAATCGTTTTGCCTTCTTTCCACCTTTCCTAATGTGTGGAATACATCTGGACTGTGCTTCTAGAATGGTATTTTTTAACAATGACCACGCCTCTTGGACATTTTTTACTTTTGTAGCTGCTCTTTTCAGTTTTTTTCTAACAATTTTTCTCACTTTATCAAAGTTTCCCTTTTGAAAGTTTAGCACAAGAGCCTTGGATTTGCACACTGCTCTTTTTCCAGTCATTACATCAAATTTGATCATATTATGATCACTATTGCCAAGCAGCCCCACCACCTTTACCTCTCTCACCAAGTCCTGTGCTCCACTGAGAATTAGATCTAAAATTGTTCCCTCTCTCGTCGGTTCCTGAACCAATTACTCCATAAAGCTATCATTTATTCCATCCAGGAACGTTATCTCTCTAGCGTGACCCGATGATACATTTACCCAGTCTATATTGGTGTAATTGAAGTCTCCCATTATTACTGCACTACCAATTCGGTTAGCTTCCCTAATTTCTCTTAGCATTTCACTGTCCATCTCACCATCTTGACCAGGTGGACGGTAGTATACCCCTATCACTGTAGTCTTCCCTGACACACAATGGATTTCTACCCATAAAGATTCAATTTTGTATTTAGTCTCATGCAGGATGTTTATTAGGGATGTGAATCGTTTTTTGACGATTTAAAATATCGTCCGATATATTTTAAATCGTCAAAAATCGTTAGGGCCACGATACAATACCAATTCCCCCGATTTATCGTTAAAAAATCGTAAATCGGGGGAAGGGGGAGGGCAGGTAAACCGGCACACTAAAACCCCCTAAAACCCACCCCCGACCCTTTAAATTAAATCCCCCACCCTCCCGAACCCCCCCCCCAAATGCTTTAAATTACCTGGGGATCCAGCGGTGGTCCAGAATGGCGGCGGTCCGGAACGGCCCCCTCAATTGAATCCTGTTGTCTTCAGCCGGCGCCATTTTGCAAAATGGCCGCCGCAAAATGGCGGCGGCCATAGATCAAAAACGATTCACCGCAGGAGGTCGTTCCGGACCCCCGCTGGACTTTTGGCAAGTCTTGTGGGGGTCAGGAGGCCCCCCAAGCTGGCCAAAAGTTCCTGGGAGTCCAGCGGGGTTCCGGGAGCAATTTCTTGCCGCAAATCGTTTTCCGTACGGAAAATGGCGCCGGCAGGAGATCGACTGAAGGAGGTCATTCAGCAGCGGTCCGGAACCCCCGCTGAACGACTTCCTGCAGTCGATCTCCTGCCGGCGCCATTTTCCGTACGGAAAAGGATTCGCGGCAAGAAATCGCTCCCGGAACCCCGCTGGACTCCCAGGAACTTTTGGCCAGCTTGGGGGGGCCTCCTGACCCCCACAAGACTTGCCAAAAGTCCAGCGGGGGTCCGGAACGACCTCCTGCGGCGAATCATTTTTGGTCTATGGCCGCCGCCATTTTGCGGCGGCCATTTTGCAAAATGGCGCCGGCTGAAGACAACAGGATTCAATTGAGGGGGCCGTTCTGGACCGCCGCCGTTCTGGACCACCGCTGGATCCCCAGGTAATTTAAAGCATTTGGGGGGGTTCTGGAGGGTGGGGGATTTAATTTAAAGGGTCGGGGGTGGGCTTTAGGGGGTCGGCTCACGATTTTAACGATCTTCACGATAGTTTACCCACCCAAACGGCAACAATACGATTCCCTCCCCCTCCCAGCCGAAATCGATCGTTAAGACGATCGAGGACACGATTCACATCTCTAATGTTTATCCTGTTGGACTCTATGCCATCCCGGACATAAAGCGCCACACCTCCTCCCGAATGCTCCTCTCTGTCATTGCGATATAATTTGTACCCCGGTATAGCACTGTCCCATTGGTTATCCTCTTTCCACCATATCTTTGAGATGCCAATTAAGCCTATGTCATCATTTACTGCTATACATTCTAATTCTCCCATCTTACTTCTTAGACTTCTGGCATTAGCATACAAACATTCCAAAGTTTGTTTTTTGTTTGTATTTTCATTCTGCTTTTTAATTGATAGGGATAAGTTTGAATTTTTTAGCTCAAGTGAGTTTTTAGTTACATGCACTTGGACTACTTTTCTAATTATTGGAACCTCACTGTCGGGATGCCCTAATTCTAATGCATCATTAGTATCCTTTAAAGATACCTCTCTCTGAACCATGCGCTGCTGAGCGACTGTCGGCTTTCCCCTTTGTTCTATTTTAAAAGCTGCTCTATCTCCTTTTTAAAGTTTAGCGCCAGCAGTCTGGTTCCACCTTGTTTAAGGTGGATCCCATCCCTTCGGAAGAGACTCCCCCTTCCCCAAAAGGTTCTCCAGTTCCTAACAAAACTGAATCCCTCTTCCTTGCACCATCGTCTCATCCACGCATTGAGACTCCAGAGCTCTGCCTGCCTCTGGTCACCTGCGCGTGGAACAGGGAACATTTCAGAGAATGCTACCCTGGAGGTTCTGGATTTAATCTTTCTACCTAAGAGCCTAAATTTGGCTTCCAGAACCTCCCTCCCACATTTTCCTATGTCGTTGGTGCCCACATGTACCACAACAGCCGGCTCCTCCCCAGCACTGTCTAAAATCCTATCTAGGTGATGCGTGAGGTCCACCACCTTCGCACCAGGTAGGCATGTTACCAGGCGATCCTCATGCCCACCAGCCACCCAGCTCTCTACATTCCTAATAATCAAATCATCAACTATGACGGCCGACCCAACCCTTCCCTCCTGGGCAGTAGGCCTTGGGGAGATATCCTCAGTGCGAAAGGATAATGCATCACCTGGAGAGCAGGTCCTTGCTACAGGATCCTTTCCTGCTACACCTGGTTGGTGCTCTCCCATCATGAGACCTTCTTCCTCCAAGGCAGCACCAGGGCTGCCAGTCTGAAGTTGGGACTTGACTACTATGTCCCTGAAGGTCTCATCTATATACCTCTCTGTCTGCCTCACCTCCTCCAGGTCTGCCACTCTAGCCTCCAGTGATCGGACTCGTTCTTTGAGAGCCAGGAGCTCTTTGCATCGCATGCACATGTACAACTTCTCACCGGTGGGTAAAAAATCATACATGTGACACTCGATGCAAAAGACTGGGAAGCCCCTTTCTTGCTGCTGGACTGCTGCCTTCATCTCAATTTTTATCAGTTCCTAGTTAAGTTTTAGGTTGCTATGGGATTAGGAATGTGTCTAACTTTCTTTAAATGTATTAGTGAATTCACTATGTGTCTGGTAGTGGCCTTCCGGGGTCTGATCGAATTCTCAATAAAGTTTTTGTTGATGTTTTTGGGTTTTTTTGTGAAAGTGGCACCTGCCTATAAATTAAGGTATGAGCTATGGGTGGGTGGGCGAGGGGTGGGAGAGTTGGGAAATACAGACTAACTTCAGTTAGTCAGCCTGAGTGACTCACTGCTCCCTTGATTAACAAATGTTGGTCCCTATTCAAACCCAATCACAGTACCTCAATACCTTTCCAAGGTGAGTAAATGAGCTGAACTATTCAACTTTTTTACTTTGGTATATACTGCTCCAAGCTTATTTCTAGCTTTTGGCTACTTTTTTTTTTTTTTTTTGGGGGGGGGGTGTTTTTTTTTTTCAATACAAGCACTCAGTATTAAATACAAATACTCAGCTCTTTAAAAGTCTGGAGAACACTCAGTTCTGCAGACTTTTAAAAATAAACACACTACCTACTGCTACCTTATTGACTGACTAAAAATACAAACAGTGTAACTTGTTTATTCGCTGCCTACCTACTGCTACCTTATTGACTGACTATTTAAAAATGCAAACAGTCTAACTTGTTTATTCACTGTCTTTATGACTATTAAAGGCACAAACTCACTAAATAATATTCCCAAATAGTTAACTTTGCCCCAATACTTTTAAAAAAGTCAATGTCCAAAGTTCCTTTCAGCCACCAGCAAGGTGACCCTCTCCTCTCAGTGTTTCCACTGGAAACAAAGGCAGAAACAGAAGCCATAACTAAGACACAATATCTGATTTGAGATTTAACACACAATCACTATATACTGTACATGTGCACACAAACAATCAAACAAAGAAAAAAATATATAAAAAGAAGATACACAGATCATTGAAGATTGATGAACATACTTACAAAAATGGATTCATCATATGCATACCACCAGGGTCAGTGCGAAAACTTCCTTAAGCCTCGTCTTTTCGGCTCAGTGTCCTCCGGGCATTACTTCTCCAACAATGCTCCTCCAGAACACTTAAGTCTGGATACTTGCCCTTTGGACTTAAAATCAAATTAGATGTCCAAGAACTTAGTGTGGACTCAGACCCTGTGCACCAGAATCCAATGCAACACTAAGCAAAATAACAATAGCCTCAGCTATTGCTAAGTCCCTTCGGGCAGTCTCCAAAATGTATAAATCACCTCACTTTGTAACAGCACTTCTCTGCATATATAGGACACAAGGATATTACACAGAATTTAGTAGGAACAAATATAAATTTATTATTGCATATCCTTGGGAGATACAGACAGCCAGACCTACAACACAGGTAGAGCATTAGCACCTGTCTCTCTCCTAGTATATTGTGAGGGCTGCGTTTTATAGGTTTAAACAGTACAAAGATACCTATGAGCCTATGATGATAATCACTAGGGATGTGAATCGTTTTTGAATGATTAAAATTATCGTCAGATAATTTTAATATTGTCCTAAATCATTAGAGTGCATGTTACAATACAAATGCCCCCGATTTATCGTCAGGGGCATTTGTATTGTATCGTTAAATAGGGCACGGGAATTATTTGGGGGAGGGTGGGAAAACCGGCACACCAAAACAACCCCTAAACCCACCCCGACCCTTTAAAACCAATTCCTTATCCTCCCCCACCCTCCAGAACCCCCCAAAATGTTAAATTACCTGGCGATCCAGTGGGGGGGTCCCGGCGCAATCTCCTGCTCTTGGGCCATCGGCACCATTTTGGCTGCCACTAATTAAAATGGCGCCGATGGCCCGATTAAAAAAAAAAAAACCCACCGACCCTTTAAATCGACCCCCCTTAGCCTCTCCCACCCTCCCGACCTTTTTTTTTAGGGAGGCCCGCGCCGCTAAAAAAAAACCCCACCCGACCCTTTAAATTGACCCCACCCTCCCGACCCCCCCAAAACCTTTTAAATTACCTGGTGGTCCAGGGTGGCCTCAGCGAGAGATCCAGGGGGGCCTTGGGGAGAGGAGAGATCCAGGGGGGCCGCGGGGAGAGATTTCCCGTTCCCAGGCATCAGCTGTTCTAAAAACAAATGGCGCCGATGCCCCTTTGCCCTTACCATGTGACAGGGTATCCGTGCCATTGGCCGGCCCCTGTCACATGGTAGGAGCACTGGATGGCCGGTGTCATCTTTAAAGATGGTGCCGGCCATCTTTACTCATTAGCCCCTATTATAGAGTATAGTATAATAGGGGCTGATGAGTAAAGATGGCCGGTGCCATCTTTACTCATCAGCCCCATGTGACAGGGCACGTATACCCTGTCACATGGTAAGGGCAAAGGGGCATCGGCACCATTTTGTTTAGAACAGCTGATGCCTGGGAACGGGAAATCTCTCCCCGAGGCCCCTCTGCATCTCTCCTCTCCCCAAGGCCCCCATAGATCTCTCCCCGAGGCCCCCCTAGACCACCAGGTAATTTTAAAAGGTTTTGGGGGGGTCAGGAAGGTGGGGTCGATTTAAAGGGTCAGGTGGGGGTGGTTTTTTTTAGCGCGCTGGCCTCCCTAAAAAATAAATTAGCGATGTGAATTGGAATCGGAAACAATTCCAATTCACATATCTTAACGATCAGATTCTCCCCCCCCCCCCCCCCAGCCTAATTTGATCATTAAAATGATCTGGCACACGATTCACATCTCTAATAATCACTTATGCAGTATGACATAGTGAAATAGAATAAACTAAAAACTACATTAACCTGAAACCTCTCCACCCAAGTTAAGCTCCCCCCCCCCCCCCTTAAATAGCTGCCTTGCTTTTGCCAGATGTGTGTAGCAATCTTCTAAGGTTCTTTGTTCTTCAATATGTCAATCTTTCCAATCTGTTTTCCATCTTCATGGGGCATTGGGAAACTCTGATTTCAGTTGGGCCCCTCAATTGGAGACGGTAGCCTGAGAATGTGGCCTCAGCCATTTGCCATCTGTAACTTCATGACCTTCTAGCATAGGCTTTGAGGAGCCTAAATGTATTCCAGATGTCTTCCAAAGTCTTGAATCTAAGGTCAGTTAAAGATTTTTCTATGGCCAGAGTTGCAGGTAGGCCACAGACAATGAAGGCTTCTGGGTAAGGTGAGTGGACAAAAGTCTTAGCAATAGTCTCCATATTAAGCTGCCCATATATCAACAGCCCCTGGATTGCCACCGGCCCTGGCTCAAACCTACCATTGGATGGCTCTTCTGCCTACTCCCTGAACGTGGACTTACTAGGCTTCGGCCTATCTTTGCTAGAGCACCTCCAGTCTGCCTTTGTCTCATTGGTGTTAGAGCTTCCAGAACCTTACCCAGTCTAGAGTAGGACTACTCCATCCCTCGCCTGCTATCTCTGTGCTGAACCAGCTTCTCTCACTATCCTACCTCGAGGCCCACCTAAGTCCTGCTGGCCCAGAACCCAAAGGCTCAATCCGTGGGAAACGAGGGCTGGAATAGATGAAGCTCCAGTGGCCTCTGCCTGTCAGCCCACTCCATCTGCCAATGGTGGGACCCATAAGTCCTTGCCTTCAGGTTGCATCAACCCCACCTCAGCCCAAGGGTCTACCTCCGATTCAACAATGCCCTTATGAATGAATCATACAATCTACTGCCATGCCATTAGATAGTATGATCAATGATGTGAACAATGATGGATTCATTGCCTTCACACTGTTCACCCTTTTGATTTGAATACAAACCTAGATTTATTGGTATATCTATAGTTTTAAGTGGTGGTTTGATTCTATCATTTTAGAAATGTGATATTATCAGTTCTTATATGACATTGTCCATAGAAATTTTGAATAAAGTTATTGTTTTCTCTTTCAACATGTCGAGCTAGAAGGCACCTTCCATAAATGACACTAGGGCTTGGCATTTCTAAGATCTCTTTTCTCTATATATACATTGGATTCCTTTTCATGAAGTGAGTGAGATGGGACCATCCAAGTCCCATCTCACTCATCCAAGTAGAAGCATATAGCCTGATAAGTTTGCTTTTATATTCCCCCTGATAAAGAACAGTACTGAAACATTAGTTGATGTTGGGGGTGTTGTGGGTTCACATAGTTTCATATACCACCAAGCGCTCGCACACAGGGAGACCACCGCCATTGATGAGCACCCTGAAACACCTCACAGCAATTAGAAAAGGAAAAAGAAGATTTACATCATGAACTGAGATGGAATGGCGACGAGAGAGCCCTGATCGGGAGACACGCCTCCCCAACGTCATTGAAGACAGCCCCAGTCCATTAAACGGCGCTATGCCACCAAGCACTTGCACACAGGAAGACCACCTGCCATCAATGAGCACCCTGAAACACCTCACAGCAATGAGAAAAGGAAAAAGAAGATTTACATCAGGAACTGAGATGGAATGGCGACGAGAGATTCCTGATTGGGAGACCCGCCTCACCAATATCATTGAAGATAGTCCCGGTCCGTTAAACGGTGCCATGCCACCAGGCATCACACTCCTTGCGTCACGCGCTGAAGGGGCGCAACAAAGGGGCACTCCCCTTTGTGCACCCCTTAGTGCAATCCGTAGTGCCATCTCTAGTTGTCTCTCATTATTAACAGTCATATAAATTTGTTTTGTAACCTTCTCATTTTTGTAAACCATTATGATGATTTTTTATTATTTTGTAGTTTCTTTATCCTCCATAGCCTCAGGTAGAAAAACTTAGATTGTAAGCCCTTTAGGGGATAGGGAAATATCTACTGTACCTTATTGTAAACCGGTGTGATATCGCTTATTGAACATTGGTATATAAAAATCATAAATAAACAATAAATAAATAAATAAAAATACTTGTTTGCCAACATCATTGGACTTATGTTGATGATTGTCTTTTAGAGTGCATACTAAAAAACAAGAAAGCTTGTTTTTATTATAGTGACTGTGTGGGATGAATTATAGAGAAGACTAGATTGTCTACCTCCACTGATGACATAAACCAGCAAAAGTTCATGAAACTGTTTAATAAATCCACATCTGGACAAGATGGATCCTGGGGTAGCCATTTTTAGAGATGTGCATTCATTTTTGCTGAATTAGACAGTTTCAACAAAATTGTCTAATTTGGCATGGTCCGAAGGCAATGAAACCCAAAAAGAATTTTTCCAAAATTTCAGAAAAATTTGTATTTCAGGTTAGCGCGCACTAACCCGAAAATCGGGAGCCCACAAAAAAAAAAATGAACCACGGGAAAAATGAAGTTTCCCGTGGTTCCCCGAAAATGAAGCTCAAAATGAGACTACAAACCAGTTCACTTCTCTACCATTTTGCTGTGTCTGAGGTTTTCCTCTGAACTCCCCAACTGCTGTTATGTCACATGTGGTGTTTTTCTTCCTGGGTCTTTTACAATTAATATTCCCTCCTACATTGCTGGGGAACTTTGAGTCCTGCTTTATTCACTACAATTTATAAAGAGACATCAATGTGCAGAACATCAATGTGCAGAACAGAGAACACAGCAGGTAAACTGTTTAAAATGTAAAAATAATAACCAAGTACAGAACATGACAAGACCCTTCTCAAAACCTACAAGAAAGCTTGTTATGACAGACAAGATCCATGAGGGATGTGGTACAGAGCAGGGAAGGGACTGTGAGAAGAGATTTCAGAGGAGGCAGCTCAAAAGTTCTCTTGGAATAGGAATTGGTGAGTGGGAGAGAGAAAGACAGGGAGGGGACTTCATAAATGAGGAAGGGATTTAAATTAATTTATGAACCCTAAGTGTTTACCATTGATCAGTATAAGTGAAGGCCTAATCAAACATTTTCTAAATTTCTTTATAACTAGCAGAATATTCCCTCACCAGAGCTAGAGCAGGTCAGACTGAGAGACCCAAAACTTATTCTCCTTATGAATCAATCCCTTCTAAACTCTCAAGACAACTCTGGCACAGCAGAATACTTCCCTTAATTGTCTGTGAGACTTCTACATTTCCCAGGTGAACTGAGCAGAGTTGTCTCTCTAGGTCCCTTTCTTAATGCATTTAAGACACCTGACGTACCCTAACTCCCTACCTGATCTCAGTGGAGGAGAGGAGGCAGCACTGCTGGACAGGTAAGGAGAAACCCCAGCAATCCTTCAGCATGTGACTTTAATGCCTTCTGTGAGCTGCATTATCTCAACAGATACAATTTACTGTTTTATTCAGAAGCTTCCATTAGGCTCAGACCCTCCCCTCCAAGAGCAGCCAAGATAGATCACTGGTGTCTTTTTTCCTACAAATATATTTTTCCCAGAGAATATAAAATGCATTTATCATGACTGAATGTACCAAGTGTGATGGAGCCACATGGATCTGATGTATCAGGGTAGGATGGAGTTTGAAGGGACACTGATGAGTTAGAGGCAGTTCCCCCCCTTCATCAGAATATCACTTTATGCTCCTAAGATTAATGAAAGAAAGAAAGAAGGAAAAAAGATCCTCTCTTAACTTTCAGTTCCTGCTGATCTTGTGTGTGAAGGTTTTAGGAAGGGCTCCTTCTTCAGAAAATCACTGAGCACTGACACTGTTATTACAGCTGTTTTCCAAAGAGAAGTGTCATTTTCTAGAAATGCATATACTGTAGATTTCATTAATCTGCAGCTGTGCAAAATAATATATTGTTTATTACTAAAAGTGCAGGCTGAAGAACCAGAGGGGTCTGGATGAACTAGGGATAGGCCTGGCAAACTGGTTATTTCCTTCACATGCACATGTTTTAAAATCTGCTTATCTGTGCGCCTTAAAGTCAACAAATTCCTAAGGAAGATATGTGATTAACAATTGCTTCTGTAACTGCTTAAAATTAGAAGCACACTTGCATGCTAGGTGTATTTTAAATATGCGTGCACTAGCACCGGATGATTTAAAATCCCTGCATATGTGCCCATGCACTCACTGCAAAGTTACCATCCCTGTGTCTTTAGCATTCAAAGTGTTCTTTGGTCAGAGCTCAGCATGCTGAAAGAAATCTCTTACTCTGGTGCTTTCCAATAAGGTGTTTAAGCTCTGCAGGGCATACTGACTTCAACTTCCATCCCAGAGGAGATGATGGAATTCACTCCCAAGCTGTGCTCAGCAGCTTAAACATTGCAAGAAAACAAGAGAAGAGGATTCTCTTTGGCAGGATTGTTGGATCATAAGCCTTTTTATTTCTTGTGTGATTATATTGTTTAAACATTTATTAGGTATATATGTTTGCTTTATGATTGTTTTTATTTTATTGTTTAAGTTAACTTTATAAATGTATTTTACATAAGCCACACTAGACTTACGAATGGAAGTTATGGAATATTTGAAATGTTAAAATTATGATCTGCTGCACTCTTCTCCTTCATTACACAGTGGTGGTCTTGGATTATTCCTTTGTACATTACTATCTGCTTGCCGATAGCATGAGATCATTCTTTTTTTAATCCCTGACTTGTGCAATGTGGGTCAATACAGTTTATAGACTTTTTAGTCTCTGTAAAGTTGTTTTACTGTAACCTGTTTCTGCCGTGGTGGTGGTGGTGGATTGTTTTGTTTGTTGAAACAATCTGGTTCATAAATTTTATGCCGAATATTTTGTCCCTGCTTTGGTCTACCAATAAAGCAGAAACTGAAATTATTAAATAAAACAACATGAAATATTTCCTGTAAATTAAAAGCACCTGTAATAAACCCCACATAAATCTCTCCACTCCTACAGAAATAAAAAAGTAAAAATCACCATTGAAATTCCCTCCTATGATTCCTCTCATATTTTCTGACCAGGCAGAATAAAGATAACTTGTAATTAAGAATAGATTAAAATATGTCAAAAGGCAACAGGGAAACATATTTAGATTGTTCCATGGATGCTCAAAGTCCCAGCGTGATCATCTAAAGAAACTACCCTTACCCCCATCCCAAGCCTCAGACTCAGGTACCCTCGGAAATGATCCTAGGAGACAGACACCTGTATTCTGATCCTATATCATATAATAAGAACATAAGAACATAAGAAATTGCCATGCTGGGTCAGACCAAGGGTCCATCAAACCCAGCATCCTGTTTCCAACAGAGGCCAAACCAGGCCACAAGAACCTGGCAAGTACCCAAACACTAAGAAGATCCCATGCTACTGATGCCAGTAATAGCAGAGGCCATTCCTTAAGTCAATAATCTACTCTGTCAGGCTAAGGTTTCTGCTTGGATATGATTAAAAGGTAAATCTACTTCCAAATGTAATGAAGACTCTCTGTGTGGCATGGACCAGAGCAGAGAGTAACGTAGAGGAGATTCCCATGCCTCTTCTAAGATGAAGGTAGAGTAGATCTCATGCCCCATCTGAGAAGAAGGTACAGGATATTAGGGATGTGCAGAGCAAAAGTTTATGTCCATATGTCCATATGTCCAAAGGGGGTCCTATTTGCGGTCAATATGGACATAAACAGAATTCAATGAGTTGAGTATATGTCCATATGTGCAAATAAAAATTTAAACCCCTCACCCTCCTTAATCCCCCCCCCCCCCAAGACTTACCACAACTCCCTGGTGATCCAGCGGGGTCAGGACGCCATTTCTGACCAACTTTGCAAGGAGCACGTGACGTTGGTGTCACGTCAGAGTGACGCAGCGTCACGTGATTCCCCGCGGGGTCGCTTCCGGGATCCTCGTTCGGCCCAAAAGGAACTTTTGGCCAGATTGGGGGGGGGGCCTCCTGACCCCCCCCCCAAGCTGGCCAAAAGTTCCTTTTGGGCCGAACGAGCGTTCCGGCGCGAACCCGCGGGGAATCACGTGACGCCACGTTACTCCGACGTGGCGCCGACGTCACGTGCTCCTCGCAAAGGATTTCAGAAATGGCGTCCTCACTCCTCGCTGGATCACCAGGGAGTTGTGGTAAGTCTTGGGGGGGGGGGGATTAAGGAGGGTGAGGGGTTTAAATTTTTATTTTGGATCAACAATCGCGATTTCCAACATATTCAACATAGCTATGTTGAATAAGTTGGAAATCCGATCGTTTATGTCTCATCACTTTTTTAAGTAAAAAAAAAAAAATAAGTAGCGTTTTACATTTATGTTCAATACAAATGCACACCCCTACAGGATATCCCATGCCTTGTCTCAGATGAAGGATGAGTAGATCCTATGCCTCAGCCATCTTCCTTCCATTCCTGACAAATGCTAGGAACCAGAGAGAGGGCTGGGAGTCTCAGAGGAATATAGAAGAACAGGAGTCCTGTAACCATGTCCAAAAGCACACACACACATACATTCTCCACACAGGTACTATCAGCTGCATTTAGGAGGTCATATTTAGGAAGGACTGAGAAGTAGCACATGTCATTTTGCAGGAAATGTTTTACTTGCATGGAAAGCAGGTGAAGTGTTTGCACATACATTGCTGCCCAGTCCCCATCACTCTACCCCAACTGCCCAGTCTCTTAATGGAAAACCCACCCTTTCCACTCCAATAACTGAAATGCCCTGAGCCACTTCCCACCATCAGCTTAGACCATCCTTACCTCCTTCACAATTGGAAATTAGGTTAATTATACTGTATGAGAAAGATCTTCTGTCTGTCTCAGTGGACCACATAATTCATACTGATGTATGTGCAGATGGGGAGAATGCAGCAGGTAAACTATATAAAATATACAATTAATAGCCAGATACAGAACATTGCAGAACACTTCCCCAAAGAGCTGAAAATCTAGGAGAAAGTTTGCTGATATCATCATTAGATAAATACCACTTAATGGTGTGTGTGAGAGAGAGAGAGAGAGCTTGGGAGGGGACTGTACATGAGGAAGGGGTTTAAATTAACTTATGACATCAAATATGACAAATGATCAATTAATAGGACGTACGCCTAGCAGAGTTGGAACAGAACAAAATGAGAGACCCCACATTTATTCTCACCATGGATCAATCACTTCTAAATTTTCCTGGCAACTCAGGCACAGAGCAGCAAACCATCCCTTAGTTGTCTGTGAGAGTTTTTTAATTTCCCCAAATACACAAAACACGGTTTTCTCTCCATGTCCCTTTCTTAAAGCATTTAAGACCCCTGAGGTGCCCCTGACTGGTCCACAGTGGAAGAGAGGAGGCAGCGCTGCTGGGCAGGTAAGGAGAAACTCCTGAAATCCTGTACATGTGGCTTTAATGCCTTCTGTACGCTTACAATTATTTTCAGAAGCTTCCATGGGGCTCAGACCCTGCTAGCTAAGAGCATCTGAGAAAGAGATCACCCAGGGAATGTAAAATGGATTTATCATGATTGAATCTACAACTGTGCTGGAGAGAAGCTGCAGGAATCTGATGTGCCAGGGGTAGGATGGAGCTCAGGGACAGATACAAATGAATCTGATAAAACTGCAAATATATAACTATCTCAATTCAACGTAAAATCCTTTGAGTTCTAAACACTGTACTGCTTCTGCGTTTCATATTAGGGGATCACTTTAATTTTCTGTGCCTCAACTCTAATCCCCGTCTCTGTCATTGACTCTCTGTGTATGACCTTGGGGGTGTTTCTTTATCTCCCTGTACCTCAGCTGTAATCCCAAGCTCTGTCACTGACTCTCTGTGTATGAATTTGGGGGTGTCATTTCATCTCCCTGTGCCTCAGCTGTAATCCCCAGCTCTGTCACTGACTCTCTGTGTATGAATTTGGGGGGAGTCATTTCATCTCCCTGTGCCTCAGCTGTAATCACCAGCTCTGTCACTGACTCTCTGTGTATGAATTTGGGGGAGTCATTTCATCTCCCTCTGCCTCATCTCTAATCCCCAGCTCTGTCACTGACTCTCTGTGTATGACCTTGGGGGTGTTTCTTTATCTCCCTGTGCCTCTGCTGTAATCCCCAGCTCTGTCACTGACTCTCTGTGTATGAATTTGGGGGAGTCATTTCATCTCCCTGTGCCTCAGCTGTAATCCCCAGCTCTGTCACTGACTCTCTGTGTATGAATTTGGGGGAGTCATTTCATCTCCCTGTGCCTCAGCTCTAATCCCCGGCTCTGTCACTGACTCTCTGTGTATGACTTTGGGGGAGTCATTTCATCTCACTGTGCCTCAGCTGTAATTCCCAGCTCTGTCATTGTGACATTTGCCCCTCTGACTCTTGCACTCACCCTTAGATCTTTCTTCATTTGGGAGAGTTGAATATTTGATGTTTACATCTTTTGATAATTCTCAGAAATGTTATGGTGAGAATATGAACGTAAGAACATAAGAAATGGCCATATTGGGTCAAACCAAGTGTTCATATAGCCCAGCTTCCGGTTTCTAACAGTGGTCAGTCCTGGCTACAAGTACCTGGCAAGTACCCAAACAGTAAGTAGATCCTATGCTACTGATGCTAGAAATTGCAGTGGATATTCCCTGAGTCAACTTGATTTCTAGCAGTTAATGGATTCTCCAAGAACTTATACAAATCTTTTTTAAACGCAGCTACACTAACTGCCTAATCACATCCTCTGACAACATATTCCATAGCTTAATTGTGCAAAGTAAAACATTATTTTCCCCAATTTGTTTTAAATGTGCTACTTGCTAACTTCATGGAGTGCCCCCTAGTCCTTCTATTATCCAAAAGAGTAAATAACTAATTCACATCTACCTGTTCTAGTCCTCTCATGATTTTAAACACCTCTATCATATCCCCCCTCAGCCATCTCTTCTCCAAGCTGAACAACCCTAACCTCTTTAGCCTTTCCTCATCTTTTTTGAGATGCGGCAACCAGAATTCTACACAGTCTGAAGGTGTGATCTCACCATGGTATGATACAGAGGCATTATGACATTTTCAGTTTTATTCACCATTCCATTCCTAATAATTCCTAACATTCTGTATGCATTTTTGACTGCCGCAACACACTGAGCTGACGATTTCAATTAATTATCCACTATGATGCCTAATCTTTTTACTGGGTGGTAGCACCTAATATGGAATGTAACATTGTGTAACTATAGCATGGGTTATTTTCCCTATCTGCAACACCTTGCACTTGTCCACATTAAATTTCATCTGCCATTTGGATGCCCAATCTTCCAGTTTTCAAGGTCATCCTGCAATTTACCACAATCCGCTTGTGATTTAACTACTCTGAATAATTTTGAATCATCTGCAAATCTGGTTACTTCACTCGTCATATTCTTTTCCAGATCATTTATAAATATATTGAAAAGCACCAGTCCAAGTGCAGATCCCTGAGGCATTCCATTGTTTATGCTTTTCCACTGAGAAAATTGACTATTTAATCCTACTCTCTGTTTCCTGTCTTTTAACCAGTTTGTAATCCATGAAAGGGCAACGCCTCCTATCCCATGACTTTTTGGTTTTCTTAGAAGCCTTTCATGAGGGAATTTGTCAAATGCCTTCTGAAAATCCAAAAACACTGCATCTACCGGCTCAAATTTATCCACATGTTTATTAACCCCTTCAAAAAAATGAAGCAGATTTGTGAGGCAAGACTTCCCTTGGGTAAAGCCATGCTGACTGTGTTCCATTAAACCAAGTCTTTCTATATGCTCTGCGATTTTGATCTTTAGAATAGTTTCTACTATTTTTCCTGACATTAAAGTCAGGCACACTGGTCTATAGTTTCCCGGATCGTCCCTGGAGCCCTTTTTAACTATTGGGGTTACATTGGCCACTCTCCAGTCTTCAGATACAATGGATGATTTATTGGTAGGTTTTACATTTTAACTAATAGATCTGATATTTCATTTTTGAGTTCCTTAAGAACCCTGGGATGTAGGGATGTTCACATAAATCTGATTTATATACACTATATTACACTTTATTTATTTATTTATTTATTTATTTATGTATTTATTTATTTATTTGAAATCTTTTCTATACCGTCGCTAAGTTATATACCATCGCAACGGTTTACAAATAGGCACATAGACTAAGGTTAGTAAATATAGGGTATCGTACATTCTAACAGGTGCCAATAAAGTTCGGTTACAATTTCATAAATAAAATCATTATTTGAGTAATGTTGGTCAAGTCCAGGTATATTATTGAGTTACTATCTCTTTGAGATATTACTTCTTAAATGTAGGATTGAGTAAATTCATTCTCATCTAGGGATGTGAATCATTTTTTGACGATTTAAAAAAATCATCAGATATTTTTTAAATCGTCAAAAATCGTTAGAGTTGCGATACAATAGAAATTCCCCCGATTTATCGTGAAAAATCACTATGTCATAGGGGCCGACCGTCGGCCCCATGACATAGTGAGGGTAAAGGTAGTGCCGGCGCCATTTTGAATACTGGCAATACGGTCAGAGTGCAGGAGGTCGCTCCCGGACCCCTGCTGGACTTTTGGCAAGTCTTGTGGGGGTCAGTAGACCCCCCAAGTTGGCCAAAAGTTCCTGGGGGGTCCAGCGGGGGTCCGGGAGTGATCTCCTGCATGCGGGCCGTATTGCCAATATTCAAAATGGTGCCAGCGCTACCTTTGCCCTGTCACATGGTAAGGGCAAAGGGCCATCTGCGCCATTTTTTTTTTGGGCAGCTGATAGTGTGGGAAAGGAAGATCGCTGCCCGCGGCCCCCCTGAACCACCAGATATGTGTAAAAAGTTTTTTTTGGGGGGGTCGGGAGAGTGGGGTAGGCTAAGGGGGTAATTTTAAAGGGTCGGGGTGGGGTTTTTTTATCGGCGTGAGCCTCACTAAAAAAAATTAGTGATGTAAATTGGAATTGGAACCGATTCCAATTCACATCTCGTAACGATCAGATTCTCCCCCCCCCCCCAGCCAAACCTGATCGTTAAAACGATCGGGCACACGATTCACATCCCTATTCTCATCTACATTACTCTGTACTTTCAATCTCTCTACCCTCCACACTCTTTAGTGAAGGATTTTTTAAAGAGCCATGTTTTTAAATTTTTCTTAAAAGTTTTGAAATTAGTCTGTAATCTTTAATAACAAGTGAAAAACCATGGGAGCCACATTCATCCTGTTGTAAAGGATTCACATTGTTGCCTGTAACACAACAAATAATTTTCAAACCATTTTTCCTAAGTCTTCCCATCTTTATATTTACAATGCTGGAAACCCGCATCAGCCATTATGTTTCTTGCGGTCTTCACAATGAAGCTTGTTGGAGACTCCGGCTCCTACTTCCAAATAAAAGCAAACAAAATGGAGTGCATTTATCTTTGGAGATCTGAGGCTCTGGAACTCATTGTCTTCTCTTTCTGAAACTATAGATGAAGCTAATTGGCAATTTTGAAACTGTTTAAAAAATGTTTCTAGCTGCAATTTTTATGGTTGCCTTAAGGCTTGGGGATAACTGCACAAAGCGACAGTTACTGCCCTTAAGAGAAACATGGGAGAAACTAGCACGGAGTGGCAGTTACTACCTTAAAAAGCTAGCTGGGCAGACTGGATGGACCATGTGGTCCTTTTCTGCCATCATTTCTATGTTTCTATGTTTTTTTGAATGGTAATGTACAAATTTAACATTAACAGAGATTACGGGCTGGACAATATACTTTCCCTAAATCTAGCACGTATGGGGGAAACTTCCCATATAATACCCTATGCACCAATGTCAAAATCTTAAATTGAACTCTGTATTGGAGCAAAGCCTGACTGACTCCTTCAATGTCATAGTGACATGGGCTGATAGAGCACACCTTGCAATCATCCAGGCTGCCACATTCATCCAGGCCAGGGCTACATGCTCCCCACCCGAGGGGACTCGGCGACGACAACGCGGCAGCAGCCACGTAAGAAACTTTGCCTACCTGAAAGGGAAACCGCGCCGAAAACGATCCGCCCACCGATCCAGCTCCTCCAATAGGAGCAGGCCCTGAGGGGCTTTAAATCCGCAGTCAGCCCGGCGCCATTTCTTCTTGCTTCTTCTGCCCGGCGGTGATCGGGGAAGGCCTGAGCGATCGGCGCCGAGCCCCGCCGGGGGAAGGCCAGGGCTACACGCTCCCCACCCGAGGGGACTCGGCGACGACAACGCGGCAGCAGCCACGTAAGAAACTTTGCCTACCTGAAAGGGAAACCGCGCCGAAAACGATCCGCCCACCGATCCAGCTCCTCCAATAGGAGCAGGCCCTGAGGGGCTTTAAATCCGCAGTCAGCCTGGCGCCATTTCTTCTTGCTTCTTCTGCCCGGCGGTGATCGGGGAAGGCCTGCGCGATCGGCGCCGAGCCCCGCCGGGGGAAGGCCAGGGCTACACGCTCCCCACCCGAGGGGACTCGGCGACGACAACGCGGCAGCAGCCACGTAAGAAACTTTGCCTACCTGAAAGGGAAACCGCGCCGAAAACGATCCGCCCACCGATCCAGCTCCTCCAATAGGAGCAGGCCCTGAGGGGCTTTAAATCCGCAGTCAGCCCGGCGCCATTTCTTCTTGCTTCTTCTGCCCGGCGGTGATCGGGGAAGGCCTGCGCGATCGGCGCCAAGCCCCGCCGGGGGAAGGCCAGGGCTACACGCTCCCCACCCGAGGGGACTCGGCGACGACAATGCGGCAGCAGCCACGTAAGAAACTTTGCCTACCTGAAAGGGAAACCGCGCCGAAAACGATCCGCCCACTGATCCAGCTCCTCCAATAGGAGCAGGCCCTGAGGGGCTTTAAATCCGCAGTCAGCCCGGCGCCGCGCGCCTAGCGTCGCGCGCCGAAGGAGCGCGACAAAGGGGCAGGCCCCTTTGTTTCGCCCCTTCGTACAGCCCTGAGAAGCCCTGAGCCATACCCTTAGATAAATCTAAAGCCATAAAGGTAGCAGCCAGCAAAGGTCCTAGGCTAGGGGATTCCGTAGGCTGGAACAAAGCCACCTCTCAACTTACCTCCCTAGCACCCTCCCAGCACCCACTCCAGCCTCTCCAACAGCCACCCTGCATTCAATCCAGCCTCTCCATCTTGAGCAAACAACCCCTCAACCATCTTGAGCAAACAACCATCTTGCAAGCATCCAACAAATGCTCAGCAAACAACCATCCTACAAGCATTCAGCAAACAACCATCTTGAGCAAACAACCTTCTTGAGCAAACAACCATCCTGCTAGCATTCAGCAAACAACCATCTTGAGCAAACAACCATCCTGCAAGCGTCCAACAAATGCTCAGCAAACAACCATCCTGCAAGCATTCAGCAAACAACCATCCTGAGCAAACAACCATCCTGAGCAAACAACCATCCTGAGCAAACAATCATCTTGAGCAAACAATCATCTTGAGCAAACAATCATCTTGAGCAAACTACCATCCTGCAAGCATTCAGCTATCAACCATCCTGCAAGCATTCAGCAAACACCCTCACTGCAAACAACCATTCTACGCTCATCCAGAGCCCTAACCAATTAATTATTTCTTCCTAATCCCAGCCTTTCCTCCCATCAGTCTTCCGCCTATCCACGGCACCAGCCATCAGTCATCCACCTATCCACGGCACCAGCCATCAGTCATCCGCCTATCCTCGGCACCAGCCATCAGTCATCCGCCTATCCACGGCACCAGCCAGCTAACCATTCACAATGTCTCTAGTACTCCCAATACCAACATTACAACACCGCCTCCCACCTAAAAGATTATCTGCCAGACGAGCCCTCCTCAAGAACTTAAAAACCCTCACCTCCATCTCGATTACTCCAATCACACAGCTTTTAGGCCTCTCCCTCTTCTCACTCTCACTCTTCAATGCACAATCCCTAACAAAAAAATCCCTAATCTTTAATGATTATCTCAACGACGCCAAGCCAGATATTTGTGGAGTAACTGAAACATGGCTCAAGCCCTCAGATACAGCGTTAATAAACCAACTACCTACACATACCTATGACGTCTTCTCACTCCCGAGACTGAAAAAAAGAGGAGGTGGAATCCTTTTGGCTACCAAAAAAAGTCTGAACTTCTCCCAACATCCATTCAGCTCTAACTCAAAACTGGAAGTCGGCTTCTTCACCTCACAACATATTCAAATCCTTCTTGTCTACGCCCCCCCAGGGTTCTTAGAATCCAATGTCTCCCCTATCCTTGAAATCTCCACCTTGCTCATCAACCTGGATTCTCCAGCAATCATCTTAGGAGACTTCAATCTACATATTGACAACCCCTCACCATCCAACAGCTGTATAACCCTCCTCACAGCCCTATCTGCCATGGGATTCCAACAAATAGTCAATGAACCCACACACAAAGCGGGTCACACCCTGGACTTGATTTTCTTCAACAAAGGGATTACGAACACGTACAACTTAAAGAACAAAAAGGTCCCTTGGTCAGACCACTTTCTTATTTCCACCTCTTTCGCACTGGAAGAAACCAACACTCCTAACATCCCCTCACCTTCATTCCATTACAAAAAGCGATGTTCTCCAGAAGACCTCAACACCCAATTAGTCTCCCAGCTCCCCCTATTAGACTTATCCGACCCTAACACTGCCATTCGTTCATGGAACAACATAACAGAAAATATAGCCAACAAGCTCTGTCCTTCAATTACAAAAAAATCTCACACCAATGCAGCCAACAGACAACCTTGGTTCACCAACGAACTCAGAAAACTTAAACAAACTTTAAGAAAAAAAGAAGCGACCTGGCGTAAAACCCCTTGCGACACCACCATCTCATCATACAAATCCACACTTTACCAGTACAAATCCCTCACCTCAAAATCAAAAAAAGATTTTTACGCATCCAAGATTCACAACCTGGTCTTTGACGCTAAAGCCCTCTTCGCCTATGTCTCCAGCCTCACTCAAACCATACCGCGAGAAATCCCCGGCAATATGGCTCAGTCCAAAGCCGAAGAACTCGCTCAGTTTTTCCAAAATAAAATTTCCAATCTCCTAACACAACTGCCTCCCGACACAGCAGCCCTCCAGACATATCAACAACCTGCACACAAAAATGCCAGCTTAAACACCTTTGAACCTGTAGCCTCCACTGAGATACAAGCCATCCTGAGAAAAATGAAACCTTCATCTCATCCTGCAGACCACATCCCCTCCAAATTACTTCTATCTATTCCAGACACAATAGCTACATCTTTGACAAATATCATCAACTGCTCTCTAGCCCAAGGAATCTGCCCTGATGACCTCAAAATGGCCTCAATCTCACCGCTCTTAAAGAAACCTAACCTTGACCCGAAGGAACCCAACAACTTCCGCCCCATAGCTAACCTCCCATTCATCGCCAAGATCATGGAAAAACTAGTGAACTCTCAACTCTCAGATTTCATCGAAGACAACAATCTTCTCTTCACCCCACAACACGGCTTCAGAAAAAATCGAGGCACAGAATCCCTCCTCTCCTCGTTGACAGATTATATCTTAATGGGCCTTGACAAAGGAAACTCATTCCTATTGATCTTGTTAGACCTCTCAGCAGCGTTCGACACGGTCAACCACGCCATCCTCCTAAACCAAATCTCGTCTATAGGAATCAGCGGCACCGTCCTATCCTGGTTCAAAACCTTTCTCAATAACAGAGGTTACAAAGTTAAAATCCAAAACAAGGAATCCTCTAGATTTGACTCTGTCATAGGAGTCCCTCAAGGTTCTTCATTATCTCCGACCCTATTTAACATCTATCTTCTTCCTCTCTGCCAACTTCTCACCAACCTCAATCTAAAGTACTTCCTTTATGCAGACGATATCCAAATCATCATCCCCATCAAAGATACATATTCTGAAACTCTTGACTACTGGGAATCATGCCACCTGAAAATCAAACAACTACTAAACAACCTACACCTCATCTTAAACTCTTCTAAGACAGAAATCCTTCTCATTTCTCCGGAAACCAACATCTCCAACACTACTCTTCCCACCAACCTACCTACCACACAAGTTCGAGACTTAGGAGTGATAATAGACAACCGGCTAAACTTCAAGGCCCATATCAACAAAACAACCAAAGACTGCTTCTATAAACTCCAGGTTCTGAAGAGGATAAGACCTCTTTCCATGCCCAAGACTTCAGAACGATCATCCAAGCAGTCATTTTTGCAAAATTAGACTACTGCAATTCCCTATTGCTAGGTCTGCCCTCTTCCTACTCCAAACCACTACAGATGGTTCAAAATTCAGCAGCTCGATTACTAACAGGCGCAAGAAAGAGAGACCACATATCCCCCATTCTGAAAGAGTTACATTGGCTACCCGTCCACTTCCGTATCATGTACAAAGCCATTTGTGTCATCTTCAAAACTATTCATCAACGCATCTCCCTCGATCTACAAATCCCCCTCCAAGTATACAACTCGACAAGACCTACCAGAAATGTCTACCGAGGCGCCCTCAAAGTTCCTCCTGCGAAAATGACCAAACACATCACTCTAAGAGATCGTGCCACCTCCACTGCTGGCCCTTCTCTGTGGAATTCCATTCCCACAGATCTCAGACTGGAACCTTGCCTCTTAACTTTCAGGAAAGGACTTAAGACTTGGTTATTCAAGCAAGCTTTCCCAGACACAATCTAATATCATGTCATAGATACAAACCAAGGACTTCAAATATTCAGCCATTAATCATGCCATTTTTACATAGCATTTAATTTATTTGTATACCGTTCAACCGTTTATTCTTTCCTATCTCTTCCTTCTTATCCAAGTTCTGCTACCCTTGTTATTTGTAACTGCTCCTTCGATCACCACAGTTCTAGTTGATGTATTTAATGCACTCCCGTTTCATGTAAACCAGCAAGATATGTGCTCATGATTGCCGGTATATAAAAACCTTAAATAAATAAAATAAATAAAAAATTAACAGATTGCACAGAGCCCTTGGGAAGGACCACATAAGGCCTGCATTACTGGTCTAAAATTCCTCCTATTCAATATGTATCTTAATCATGTGATTTTTCTTAGCTTGAAAATACCTTTCCTCACCACAGTTAATAGCTGTTGCCGTAAGGTAAATCAGGTGTCTAACAAGTCTCCTAAATCATGAATGGCCTTCACACTATCCTAGCTGTAGTGATATTTATGTTTCATTTAATCCTCATGTAAGTGATATCTTTTCTGTCTTTTTTTGCATTTACCAACAGATTATTCTGACCCATCCATGAAATAGCTAGTCAGTATAAAACCTTCCTGACCAGATTTGGGGCTTATAAAGTCATCCTTTATGTTTTCTGGATCATGCTAAGGCTTTAGACATCACCAGGTTCCTCCAAATTGCTAGTTCACATCCTCTATGAAAGTGTCATCTCCTTACAGAGACTCATCTTTCAGTTTAAGGTTAAACAAACCTAAATTAATTTCCTTGGCCAGGTCAATATTCAGCTGCTGCACCACTGAGGTTACCCAGATAAACCAAAGTTAAGTGGATAATTTGGGACTGTCTTGCAACATGAGCAGTCTTATCTCAATATCACCTTTATAAGATATGTGAGCTCCAGCCTGGAATGCCTCATATGGCTTTTGATGCAGATCATGCACCATTTTGGTCACCTCTCTCAGGTCCACCTCCATCCTTCCTCTATCCTTTTTGAGATACGGTCTCCAGAACTGAACACAATAGGGATGTGCATTCGTTTTTCAATGATTTGAAATATCGTACAATATTTCAAAAGTCGTCATGTATCGGGGGGACCCTGAACACGATAGGAAAACCCCACAAACCTTTGTGGGGTTTTCCTATCATTTTTTTTTTTTTTGGGGGGGGGGGGTGGAGAAAGGTCACATAGAAAAAAAAATCCAAACCCACCGCAACCCTTCAGATCTGATTATTTACAATCCCCCCTCCCAACCCCCCCCCCCCCCAAACCTTGCCTAAAGTCCCTGGTGGTCCAGCGAGGGTCCCGGGAGCATTGTCCCCCTCTCGGGCCATCAGCTGCCACTAATCAAAATGGCACTGATGGCCCTTTGCCCTTACCATGTGACAGGGGCTATCAGTGCCATTGTCCGGCCCCTGTCACATGGCCATCTTAAAAAATGGTGCTGGCCATCCATTGCTCCTACCATGTGACAGGGGCCGGCCAATGGCACTGATAGCCCCTGTCACATGGTAAGGGTAAAGGGCCACAGCACCATATTGTTTTCTTGCAGCTGATGGCCCGAGAGCTGGAGATCACTCCTGGGACCCCCGTTGGACCACCAACTTTTTGGGGGGTCAGGAGGGTTGAGGATTGTTAATAATTAAATTTGAAAGTGTTTTTTTTTTTCATCTCAGGACAGCCAAAAAAACAAAAACGGTCAGAACCATGGGAAACAAAGATTTCCTGTGGTTCTACGAACACGATACCGGAAACGATTCCGGAAATGATTCACATCTCTAGAACACAATACTCCAGGGAGGCCTCACTAACGACCTATATAGGGGTATTATCACTTCCTTTTTCCTACCTGGTTATACCTCTCTCCATGCAGCCCAGCATCCCACTGGTTTTAGCTACCTCCTTGTCACATTGCTTAACTATCTTCAGATCCTCAGACACTAAGATCCTGAGGGTTCACTCCTGGTCTGAGCACATCAGTCTTTTGCTCCCCATTCCTATGCTATTACTTTGGATTTCTGCACCCCCAGATGCAGCACTGTGCACTTCTTGGCATTGAATCCCAGCTGCCAAACCTTCAACCACTCCTTTTCTTAGATCACATAGAAACATAGAAACATAGAAATGAAGGCAGAAGAAGACCAATCGGCCCATCCAGTCTGCCCAGCAAGCTTCACACATTTTTTCTCTCATACTTATCTGTTTCTCTTAGCTCTTGGTTCTATTTCCCTTCCGCCCCCACCATTAACGTAGATGTCCACTCTGCTGAACATCTGTACTGCAAAGGGAGCTTCATCTTAACCTGCAGGATCACACTCAAATAAATGTTTGCTAATCCTTTCATCATTATATAAATGAAATATAATGGATGGACATCCCATACTCCCAACCTGATCTCTTGTCTTATTTGTGGATCGATAGCTGCCCTTGTATTAATCTTAGTAGTCTCCAAGTTCTCTTTCTAATTGCTCATATTTTCATTTTACTCTTAAATATGGTGTCAGTTTTATCCAGAAATGCTTGTTTTTCCTTAAAATAATTTTAGTACTTAGAATTAGAGATGAGCTTCGTTTTTTTCTACTGGGTCATTTTTTCAGTCGGACGCTTCGGAGTAAATTTCATTTTTCCTCGGTTAGTTTTTTGGAAAAACGAGCAAAAACTAAACGTGGAAAAATGAAACGGGCCCAAAAAACGACGCGGGAAAACAAAGCTAAAAAAAACCCACCCCAAGCATTAAAATTCACTTTAATACATTAAATACAACCCCCACCCCCCACCATCCTGATCCCTCCCCAAGACTTACTAACATCCCTTGGTGGTCCAGCGGGGTCCTGCGACGGATTTCTCCCTCCGTGCTGTTGAGCTCTCTGGCCTGTCTCGATCAAAATGGCGCAGATAGCCTTTGACCTACTATGTCATAGGGGCTACCAGTGCCATTGGTCAGCCCCTGTCACATGGCCATCGGCGCCATCGTGTGCTCCTACCATGTGACAGGGACTGACCAATGGCACCTGTAGCCTGGTGATATAGTAAGGGCAAAGGCTATTGGCACCATTGTGATTACTGGCAGCCGATGGTCCGAGTGCAGGTGGTCGCTCTGGGACCCCCGCTGGACCACCAGGGACTTTTGGCAAGGCTTGGGAGACCCTCCTGACCCCCACAAGACTTGCCAAAAGTACAGCGGGGGTCCGGGAGTGACTTCCTGCACTCGGACCGTCGGCTGCCAATAATTAAAATGGCGCCGATAGCCTTTGCCCATAATATGTCACAAGGGCTACCGGTGCCTTTGGTCAGCCCCTGTCACATGGTAGGAGCACAAGATGGTGCAGATGGCCATGTGACAGGGGCTGACCAATGGCACCAGTAGCCCCTGTGACATAGTAGGTCAAAGGCTATCGGCACCAGTTTGATCGAGGCAGGCCAGACAGCCCGACAGCATGGAGGGAGAAATCCCTCGCAGGTCCCCGCTGGACCACCAGGGATGTTAGTAAGTCTTGGGGAGGGATTGGGATGGTAGTGGGGTTGTATTACAGTGAATTTTAATGCTTAGGGTGGTTTTTTATTTAAAAAAATTAAATGTGCCCCTCCCTCCGTACAAACCCAAAAAACTAATTTTCCTTGTAAATCGGGGAAAATCAGTTTCGGGGTTTGGGGTCCCCGACCCACGACGAATTAGGCAATTTCGTTGAAATTGCCTAATTCGTGATAAACGAACCACATCTCTACTTAGAATTAATTTTCAAAACATTTTCCCAAACAGATAGAATAGGATAAGATTTTAATAACACAAGAATTTATCTGAGCATTCTCCTCCCAATGCAATAAATGGTCAATGCCCCGCCAGTGAGTTTAATGTGACACCTGTTGAGGTGCAGATCAGTGACTTTTTTTTTCTGGCCACACATTGCAGCATCTGTAATGATCAATGATATCTGTACAAAACATATGTCATATCTAATTTATTCTTATATCCACAGGACAAGAAAAAAGGAACAAATGGACATTGAAAACATGACATTGGTGGCAGAATTTATAATTCTGGGACTTTTTGATAATCCCCAGCTGCAGGTTCCTCTCTACCTGGTCTTCCTAATCATCTACATTATCACCATTCTGGGGAACCTTGTGATTATTACAGTGATCTATGCTGACTCCCGCCTGCACACTCCAATGTACTTCTTTCTCTGTAGCCTGTCACTCACAGATATCTGCAGCACCTCCACTGTCATCCCAAAACTACTGGAGATCTTCCTCTCAGGGAATAAGACCATTTCCTATGCTGGGTGCATGGCGCAGCTGTATTTTTTCCTAGGTTTCAATGGCATTGAGGTGTTCCTTCTCACTGCTATGGCTTATGATCGCTATGCTGCAGTCTGCCACCCCTTACACTATTCAGTCATCATGAATCAGAGAGCCTGTGTCCTGCTGACAGCTGCTTCCTGGATCATTGGCTTTCTACCTGCTGAGACAATCACAGCTTCTGTCACCCGCCTTTCATTCTGTGGCTCTAACAAGGTCAATCATTTCTTCTGTGAGCTCATGCCACTGTTAAAGCTTTCCTGTACTGACACGGCTGGCCCTGAAACTATATTGTTTGTTGAAACTGCATTGTTATCAGTGCCTGCCTTCCTTGTGACTCTTATATCCTACACCTACATCATCTCAGCTATCCTGAGGATCCGCTCTGTGGAGGGGAAGCGTAAAGCCTTCTCCACCTGTTCCTCCCACCTCATTGTCATCTCCATATATTATCTGTCACTCTTTTCCATTTACATGAGCTCCAGCTCAACATATTCCCAGGAGCAGGGAAAAATCCTGTCTGTGGTCTACACAGCAGTCACCCCCATGCTGAACCCCATCATTTACAGTCTGAGGAACAAGGAGGTGAAAAATGCATTGAGGAAAGTCATAGGGAAGCTGCTTATGAGGCCACATGATGTATAAATCACAGCAGGTTATTAGAAGGAGGAGACTCCAGTTTCTAGAAAGGCTCAAGATGATGCTTCCTTTAAAGTTTCTGGTTCAATCCCTGGGTTGGATCTTCTACTCTCGTCAGCCAGTGCTGCGTATTAGCAGAATCAGCATTCACAGCCCCATGGGGGGGGGGGGGGGGGTGCACAGAAAGTTGTGGTCATTGCTCAAGACCGGTTTTAGGGACCAAGATTTTTGAGTTCCAGAAGGATCCCTGCTGCATGGTCTCTGGCTGAGATTCCAATGACCAGACTAAAGACATTGGGCTTGGTGGGGAAAGGAGAATAATGAAATAGGAGAAAAATTGCATCTTAGTTGTGAATGAAGGCTCCTGGTGCCAGATCCAACCCTGGTTCTGATTGGGCCCAAAAAGGAAAACAGAAAAGAACGCTCCAGTGCGACTCAGCACAACTCTTAGACAGCTGACTCAAGAAAAGATTCACAGATATACAAACTCTTCCAATAGGAGAGGGATCTTTCCTTCATCAAAAAATAATCTCACCGAGAACCCTGTGGAGGATCAAATCTCAATTTTGGGATCAGTAAAATTCCTTCCTCTTGGTATTCTCAGGCCTCTACCCACTCCATTATAGCATCAGTATTGTCAATACTACAGCACTGTGACATCATCACTGTGAGAGGCAGCCTAACGACACCACCAGTATGAAATACAGACTAACAAGACATCACCTTTGTGACACACAGCCCCAAGTGACATCACTTCTGTGAGATACAGACTAACATAACTCACTGCTGATAGATACAGTCCCATGTGATATCACAAGTAAGGGATACAGCTCAACATGACATAATTCCTGTGAGTTATAACCAATATTCCCATTGCATGGAAGACCACTAACTCCTTTTTTCCCATTAGTTGTGCCCAGCCCTTCTGTACTTTGAACTGTACTGGGCCACAATTCCCTTAAAGGATTTTGCAAGACCCACAAAATGGCTGGAGCGCACCTGGTAAGGAGAAAGATGTAAGTGGTATTTCATGTACCTAACAGGGGACATTAATTTCAACACAATTTTATATTTCTCTTGTGAGTAACAACCACATGTGACATCACACATAAATTAGCCTATTGTGACATCACTCCTTTGACTTAAAGCTCAGGGCACATTCTTAAGAGTCATTAACTATACAGAAAATATGACTCCAAAAGTCAAGTTGTTTCTGTGTGGAGCCAATCCATCAGGCTTGGGGTACCTTAAAATATCTCCTGTCTGCACATCTCATAAAATGATTCACTGCTTCCATCAGTGGGAGCACTGAGAGGAGAGGATCACCTTGCTAGTGGCTGAAAGGAATCAGTAAGTTTTTTCTTGGAACATTTTCTTTTTTAAAAGTACTGGGGCGAAGTTAACTATTTATGAATATTATTTTGTGTGTTTGTGTGTTTATGCTTTTAATAGTCAGTAAGGCAGCGAATAAACAGAAGTTAGACTGTATTTTTAAATAGTCAGTAAGGCAGCTAGTAAGCAGTAGATAGTGTGTTTATTTTTAATAAGTCTGTAAGGCAGCTAGTAAGCACAAGTTAGAGTGTTTGTGTATATTAAAAACAAACAAACAAAACAACAAAAGTAGCCAGAAGCTAGAAATAAGCTAGGAGCAGTGAATACCTAAGTAAAAAGGTTGAAACGTTCAGTTCAGTTACTCACCTTGGAAAGGTGTTGAGGTAGTGTGATTTGGTTTGAATAGGTACCAACATTTTAAATCAGTAAGTCTTGTGGGGTCGGTTGGGCAAGTCTTGGGGGGTCAAGAGGGTGGAGGGGTACAATTAATTAAATTTGAAGGGTAGAGTGGGTTTGAGTTTTTTGGTTTTTTTTTTTTACAACCCCCCCTTGCTTGGGAACAAGGCAGGGCCCACAGACTCAGGCTTCCTTGTCTGGTTCATGTGGCAGGCAGTGGTGGAAACATGCTACCAGCTCAGGTATCCAGAAAAGTTATCATGTTGTTTAAAATAAAAGCTGCGGCCATATTATACCAAAGATGGAGTATGGGTATGGACAAAGAAAATTGAAGGGACGACAGACAGAGGAGTAAGTGGCAGCTGCGAGCATTAATCTAACGGTCCAACCGATTCCCTCAAAGGTTTCTTGCTTTGGACGTATATTTTTAAAGTTTTTATTAATATTTTTTGCCTCTACAGCCAACTTCATTTCAAATTCTCTCTTTGCCTGTCTTATCAATGTTTCACAGTTAACTTGACAATGCTTATGCTATTTTCTTCAGATGGAACATTTTTCCAATTTTTGAAGGATGTTTTTTGGCTAAAATAGCCTCTTTCACCTCACCTTTTAACCATGCCAGTAATCATTTTGTCTTCCTTCCACCTTTCTTAATGTGTGCAATACATATAGACTGCACCTCTAGGATTGTATTTTTAAACAATGTCCATGCCTGTTGAACACTTTTAACCTTTGCAGCTGCACCTTTCAATTTTCTTCAATTTTCCTCATTTTATCAACTTTTCCCTTTTGAAAATTTAGGGGTAGATTTTCAAACCGCGCGAATTGGCGTACTTTTGCTGGCACATCAGGCGCAAACAAAAGTACGCGGGATTTTAGTAGATACGGCGTAGCCGCTAAAATCCTGGATCGGCGCGCGCAAGGCTATCGATTCCATATAGCCGGCGCGCGCCGAGCCGCGCAGCCTACCCCCGTTCCCTCCGAGTCCGCTCCGAAATCGGAGCGGCCTCGGAGGGAATTCCCTAACGCCCTCCCCTCACCTTCCCCTCCCTTCCTCTACCTAACCCACCCGCCCGGCCCTGTCTAAACCCCCCCCCTTACCTTTGTCGGGGGATTTACGCGCCGGGACGCGATCTGGGGGCGGGTCCGAAGGGCGTGGCCACGCCCCCGGAATGCCCCAGGCCGTAACCATGCCCCCGGAACGCTCCCGACATGCCCCGAAAACACCGCGCGGTTCGGGCCCGCCCCCGACACGCCCCCTCAGAAAACCCCGGGACTTACGCAAGTCCCGGGGCTCTGCGCGCGCCGGTAGGCCTATGTAAAATAGGCTCACTGGCGCGCAGGGCCCTGCTCGCCTAAATCCGCCCAGATTTGGGCGGATTTAGGCGAGCAGGGCTCTTAAAATCCGCCCCTTAGTGTTAGAGCTGTAGATTTACTCATTGTCCCCCATTGCCCCACCACTGTTTCCTCTCTCACCAAAACTTGTGTTCCACTAAGAATTAAACCTAAAATAGCTCCCTCTCTCATTGGTTCCTGAACCAATTGCTCCATGAAGCAGTCATTTATTACATCCAGGAACTTTATCTCTAGCAAGTCCTGATGTTACATTTACCCAGTCAATATTGAGGTAATTGGAATCTCCCATAATTATTGCACTGCCAAATTGGTTTGCTTCCCTGATTTCACATAGAGTTTCATCATCTGTCTGATTATTTCATCCAGATGGACGGTATTGTACTCCTGTCACTGTACTCTTACACAACACACATGGGATTTCTACCCATAAAGATTCTACTGAGCATTTAGTCTCTTGTATGATCTTTATCCTATTGGACTCTAAACCCTCCCAGACATAAAGTGCCACACCCCCACCATGTTGATCCTCCCTATCATTGCGATATAATTTGTACCCTGATATAGCACTGTCCCATTGGTTTTCCTCCTTCCACCAGGTCTCTGTGATGCCAATTATGTCAATCTCATCATTTGCTGCTAAACACTCTAATTCTCCCATCTTACTTCTTAGACTTCTGGCATTGGCATACAGACATTTCAAAGTGTATTTTTTGTTTGTATTAACAACTTGCTTTTCAGTTGTTAGGGATAATTTGGAAATCTTTAGCTCAGGTGACATTTTAAATATAGGCACATGGACTACATTTGCTTTTATTGGAACCTCTCTGTTGGGATTCCTTAACTCTCCTGTTTCATTAGTATCCTTCAAGGATACATTTCTCCGAACCATGCACTGCTGAATGACTGTCGGCTTTCCCCCTTGTTCTAGTTTAAAAGCTGCTCTATCTCCTTTTTGAAAATTAGTGCCAGCAGCTTGGTTCCACTCTGGTCAAGGTGAAGCCCATCCTTTCCCAAAGAGTTTCCCCAATTCCTTACAAAACTGAATCCCTCTTCCCTGTACTAGGGGTGTGCATTCGGATTGACCGCATTAGTAAAACGCTACTCATATTTTTTTTTAACTTAAAAAATTGATTCGACATAAACGATCAGATTTCCCACATATCCAACATAGATATGTTGGATATGTGGGAAATCGCGATTGTTGAGCCAAAATAAAAATATAAACCCCCTCACCCTCCTTAATCCCCCCCCCCCCCGACTTACCACAACTCCCTGGTGATGGAGCGAGGAGTGAGGACGCCATTTCTGCAATCCTTGGCGAGAAGCATGACGTCCTCACTCCTCGCTCGATCACCAGGGAGTTGTGGTAAGTCTGGGGGGGGGATTAAGGAGGGTGAGGGGGTTTAAATTTTTTTTTTGCACATATGTACATATACCCAACTCATTGAATTTTTTTTATGTCCATATTGACCGCAAGTGGGACCCCCTTTCGGACATAAGTAATATGAACATAAAATTTTGCTCTGCACATCCCTACCCTGTACCATTGTCTCATCCATGAATTGAAACTCTGGAGCTCTGCCTGCCTCTGGGGACCTGCGCATGGAACAGGGAGCATTTCAGAGAACTAGGGGTCACGAAATGAAACTCCAGGGAGGATGCCTCAGACCCAATGTCAGAAAATATTTCTTCATGGAGAGAGTAGTGGATGCATGGAATGACCTTCTGGAGGAGGTGGTAAAAACCAAAACAGTGAAAAAATTCAAAAGGGTATGGGATAAATACCCTGCAACCCTAAAGGCTAAAGGATGGAAATGAAAAAAACAAGTGCATGGAGTAACTTGATGGAGCAGTGGTTATTACCCTTAACCAATAAGCCTTGATATTGTTAATGCAACTCTATCATTGCTTTCTGCTTCAACGGCAGGGGGGGGAAAGGGGAATGGATTTTTTCAGCAAGTGAGGGCCCTGATGTTTATGATCTGGGGAAAAAATATGGGGGTAACTTTCTGATGCAGTGGTTACTATCCTTAACCAATAACACTGTTACTTTGATGCAACTCAAACATTGCTCTCTGTTCCAACAGCAAGACATAATAGGGAATTGGATTCAAACAGCAATCAATAAGGGCTAATATGGGTAACTGATAAGAATGTGGGGATACCCGGGAACTGGATTCAAACAGCAAATAACAAGGGCCCTGAGCCTGACTTTTATGGTCTTGAAAACATATAAGCATGGGATAACCTACATAGCACAGCACAAAGTACCATACGCTCACTGTGCAGACTGGATGGACCATTTGGTCCTTTTCTGCTGTCATTTCTATGTTTTTATATTTCTAAGTTTCTGTTTCTTCTTGAACAACTTGGCTATCATAGATATCTGCTCTTTAACCACCATTGTTCCAAAGTTGTATTCAATGCTTGTAACAAACAGCAATGAAATATCATTCAGTGGTGAATTTTGCAATTGTACTGTTATATATTGAGTATTGGTACAGAATTTATGCTTCTTGTTGTCATGGCTTATGATCGTTATGTTGCAATATGCATTCCTTTGCATTACACAGTCATCATGAATATAGAAACATATAGAAACATATAGAAATGACGGCAGAAGAAGACCAAATGGCCCATCCAGTCTGCCCAGCAAGCCTCCCTCATTTTTTTTCTCTCATACTTATCTGTTTCTCTTAGCTCTTGGTTCTAATTCCCTTCCACCCCCGCCATTAATGTAGAGAGCGGTGATGGAGCTGCATCCAAGTGAATTATCTAGCTTGATAAGTTAGAGGTAGTAGGGGTAGTAACCGCCGTAATAAGCAAGCTACACCCATGCTTATTTGTTTTTACCCAGATTATGTTATACAGCCCTTATTGGTTGTTTATCTTCTCCCCTGCCGTTGAAGCAGGGAGCTATGCTGGATATGCGTGAGGTATCAGTTTTTTTCTTCTCCCCTGCCGTTGAAGCAGAGAGCTATGCTGGATATGCATCGAAGGTGAAGTATCAGGCACATTTGGTATGGGGTAGTAACCGCCGTAACAAGCCAGCTACTCCCCGCTTTGTGAGTGTGAATCCTTTTTTCTTCTCCCCTGTCGTTGAAGTTATGCTGGATATGCGTGAAGTATCTGTTTTTCTTTTCCCCTGCCGTTGAAGCAGAGAGCTATGCTGGAAATTCGTGATGTATCAGTCTTTCTCCCATGCCGTTGAAGCAGAGAGCCATGCTGGATATGCGTCGAGAGTGAAGTATCAGGTACATTTGGTTTGGGGTAGTAACCGCCATAACAAGCCAGCTACTCCCCGCTTTGTGAGTGCGAACCCTTATTTCTTCTCCCCTGCCATTTAAGCAGAGAGCTCTGCTGGATGTGTGAAGTAACAGTTTTTCTTCTCCCCTGCTGTTGAAGCAGAGAACTATGCTGGATATGCATTGAAAGTGAAGTATAAGAATGGAGTGATCAAGCTAGTTGAAAGGCATCAGGAATAGAGGAAGGTGGAGGTAGTAATTTGGTCTGTGCTCTTCTGGCAGCTATCTCATGGGTAACAGGTTTAATAGAAGCATTGCCACATACTTTCATTATATCCAAGATATATTTCTTTCTAATTTTATCAGTGACTTTTACTGTGAACTCACAGCTCAGCAGAAACTTTCCTGGAGAGACATCACAATCATTGAAATTATGACTTTTGTAACAGGAGTGATTTCTGCCTTCACCTCATGTCTCCTATCATTGTCATCCTACATATTTATCATCTCCACCATCCTGAGGATCCATTCTACAGAGGGGAAGAGCAAGGCCTTCTCTACCTATTCCTCCCACCTTATAGTCATTTTCTGTTACATGGGACTATAATTGGAGTATATATGCAACCTGGGTCAAAGGAATCTATGAATCCAATGTGCTACCATCTCAATGTATACCGTCACTCTCCTAATCCCTTGGTTTTTAGCATGAGAAGCAAAGACTTTTTCAGATACATTTCTGAGGGGTTTTGAGCAGGATCAAAGTTTTCTATTGGTGCTGATCGATATATCGACAGAATTTAATACAGTCAATTATACTATGCTACTACATCATCTGTCTGAATTCAATACGTTGGGGTTATGAAAGACTGGTTTTACTCATTTCTTTCAAAGAGAAGTTTTCAGGTAACTATTTGGTATGGGAACTTAAAATGGGGGTTTCACAGGGATCTTCCCTGTCTGCTATCCTATTTAATATTTATATTGCATCGTTATGCCAGGTACTGGGAAAACTGGGGCTAGAATATCAGTTGTTCGCAGATGATATTCAATTTTGGTTCCCAATTTAGGATTTCCTGAAGGATGCATTTAAAATGTTAGCATCATATTTGTCAATAATAAATATATGGTTAAATCAAAATCAGTTAACATTGAACACCAGTAAGACCGAAATTATATTGTTGGCAAAATAGTGTTTGCATGATGCCAGCGTATTGAAGATGTCATTTGAAGGAACTGATCTTGTACTATCATCAGTTGTATGTACCTTGGGAGTCCAGCTAGACTGCAAATTAGCTATGAAAGATCACATGCATAAGCTGGTGAAAATCGGGTACTTAAAATTGCGTATATTGCGTTGATTAAAGCCATATTTGGGTTTTGATGATTTTAGGTTAGTTATACAAATGATGGTACTAAATAATGTTAACTAGAGATGTGAATCGTGTCCTCGATCGTCTTAACGATCGATTTTGGCTGGGAGGGGGAGGTAATCGTATTGTTGCCGTTTGGGTGTGTAAAGTATCGTGAAAATCGTTAAAATTGTGAGCCGGCACACTAAAACCCCCTAAAACCCACCCCCGACCCTTTAAATTAAATCCCCCCCCTCCCAAACCCCCCCCCCAAATGCTTTAAATTACCTGGGGATCCAGCGGCGGTCCGGAATGGCGGCGGTCCGAAACAGCCTCCTGCAATTGAATCGTGTTGTCTTCAGCCGGCGCCATTTTCCAAAATGGCGGCACAAAATGGCGGTGGCCATAAACCAACACAATTCGACTGCAGGAGGAGCGGGGGTCCGGAACCCTCGCTGAACGACCTCCTGCAGTCGATCTCCTGCCGGCGCCATTTTCCGTACGGAAAACGATTCGCGGCAAGAGATCGCTCCCGGACCCCCGCTGGACCCCCAGGAACTTTTGGCCAGCTTGAGGGGGCCTCCTGACCCCCCACAAGACTTGCCAAAAGTCCAGCGGGGGTCCGGAACGACCTCCTGCGTCGAATCGTGTTGGTCTATGGCCGCCGCCATTTTGCAAAATGGCGCCGGCTGAAGACTACACGATTTAGTGTGCCGGTTTTCCTGCTCTCCCCTTCCCCTTCCCTTAAACAGGTAATTTAAGGCATTTGGGGGGGGGTTTGGGAGGGTGGGGGATTTAATTTAAAGGGTCGTTGTGGGTTTTAGGGGGTTTTAGTGTGCCGTGTTTTAGTGTGCCGCTGGACCCCCAGGTAATTTAAGGCATTTGGGGGGGGGGGGGTTCGGGAGGGTGGGGGGATTTAATTTAAAGGGTCGGGGGTGGGTTTTAGTGCGTTTTAGTGTGCCGGTTTTCCTGCCCTCCCCCTTCCCCCGATTTACGATTTTTTGACAATAAATCGGGGGAATTGGTATTGTATCGTGGCCCTAACGATTTTTGACGATTTAAAATATATCGGACGATATTTTAAATCGTCAAAAAACGATTCACATCCCTAATGTTAACTATTGTAACTCACTTCTTCTAAGGTTACCAAAAAACATGATTAAATCAGTACAGTTGTTACAAAGTTCCATGGCCAGTGTACTTTGTGGAGTGAGGAGGTATGAACATATCATGCCTGTACTTAAGGACCTTCATTGATTGCCAGTATCTATTAGGATCTGTTTTAAAGTGTTAGTAGCAATACATAAGATACTCTATAAATTGGACAATAGATTGTTGAGATCCAGATTACAGTGGTATCTGCCATAAAGGGAACTATGGTCTGTGAACAAAGGTCTTTTAGTGACGGCCTCAGTGAAGGAAGCTAGCTTGACCATGGTGCATAAACAATTACAGTGGCAGGACCAGTACCCTGGAATTCAGTGCTGGAGGAGTTACAGCTAATGAGAGAACATAAGCTATTTAGGAAAACATTTAAAACTTGGCTTTCTAAGGAGGCTTATAATGATATCTAAAACTAAAGAGACGGGGCTGAAGAGTTAAACAGTAAGGGGACTTAGAGAGGAAGTTCAAGACTCACTTATTCCTGTTTTATATTATTTTGTATTGTTATTGTATTTTATTTATTTTAAAATTGTATTTATGTAAAATTTGTAAACCACCTAGATTGACAAAATGTGGTATAGAAAAAGAGAAAATTAATAAATGAAATAAACTTAAAACTGGCCCTGAAAAAAATCATAAGAAAAAAGTCAACAATTTTGATTAAGAAGCATTTTTGAAAGGTGCCTGTTTGACATTTGGAATCTAGTCAATCTCTAAGACTAAGACTTTTCTCCTTTCTGAACTGGCATTGCACAAATCCTTCTTAGAGAAAAATCCTAATATAAGGCACATGAAATATTTTATTTTTGACAATTTAGAAAAGAGAAATTGCTAATAAACACATTTTCTGGAAAGGCTGCCCGGTCTTGATTCAAGGTTTGTCATGATAACAAAGGTTCCTGGCCCAGGCTCAAGCCATATCCTTCCCTCATCCCCTTCTCCATCCACCTTAGTTCTAATACTATTGGTGAAAAGAAGATATATAGTGAGGAGGGAGAGTTGTGAGGGAGGGAAGGATGGAAAGTCCTGGTCCATGTGTACCTTTGAGCCATGCAGTTAGATCTTAGCTGCTGGTAGGTTTGGGAATGCAAAGGAACATGGAAGTAGGAGATTTAGAATGGGGCCTACAAAGAAAGTAGGATGAGTCTTGCTTGGACTCCTTATCAGGTGATGGCTGGCCAGCATGGGAAATGCGAAGATCATCCTACCTCTTCCCTTGGTTGGTCTGTAGCTTTCTGGTCATTTCCATTAAAAAATAACATGCACAATTTTGAAAATGAAAATGTATGTGCATTGCTTATTCCTCAACCTAACACTGTCATGTGAACAACTCCACTACAATGCAGGTAAAACTATGTGGGTAGTGGAACTATATTAGGATTTTTGCCACATTCAGGGTAGGCAATTTTTAGACAGCTGAATTCTGCAAGCAAAATCTTTCCTGCCACAGAAATCATTTGGGAATATTTAATAATGTTAGTATGTACTATGACCACCAAAACAGCTTAAAAAACCACCCTCTATAGTGCACCTTCAAAGGCAAAAATGAGGGGGAAATATTCTTAAAATGCTGAGCTAGTGTTTCTGGTGTAGTAAATGCTTGAGTTACAACCACTCTTTATTTAAGCTATAACCCAGTGAGTTAACCAAGTTAATTGGATTGTCATAAACTTTGTTGTATGTAGACACTCAAAAATTTTTGTGTTTTTCTATTTTTTGCAATTAAAAATGTCTCTCTTAAATAAACTAAGAACTTCTTGGCCCATATTTATTGAACATATCAGATTAAGTGCCCTCTTGAAACTGCTCCAGAGTTGAAAACAACAGTATCTTATGAGTTATAACGGCACCACAGTGCTCACAGAGCCTGGTTGGCAGTACATTGTTGGTGTTCAAAATAGCCGGACATTGACAGTGTTTTGACGTTCTGTCTGCTTCATGGGCTCAAGGTGGCAGCCATCATGAACAGCACGGTCAGCAGTTATAATCCGATTAACTTGGTGCACTCACTGGATTATAGCTTAAATAAAGAATGGTTATAACCCAAGCATTTACTGCACCAGACACATTATCTCACTCTATCTCAGCATTTAAGAATATTTCCCCCTCATTTTTGTCTTTTGAGGAATATTTATTAATGCACAAAAAACAAATATTTTCAGAGGAAAGAGTTTTAAGAACATAAGAACATGCCATGCTAGGTCAGACCAAGGGTCCATCAAAGTTTCCAACTTTCCAACAGTGGCCAATCCAGGCCATAAGAACCTGGCAAGTACCCAAAAACTAAGTCTATTCCATGTTACTGTTGCTAGTAATAGCAGTGGCTATTTTCTAAGTCAACTTAATTAATAGCAGGTAATGGACTTCTCCTCCAAGAACCTATCCAATCCTTTTTTAAACACAGCTATACTAACTGAACTAACTACATCCTCTGGCAACAAATTCTAGAGTTTAATTGTGCGTTGAGTGAAAAAGAACTTTCTCCGATTAGTTTTAAATGTGCCACATGCTAACTTCATGGAGTGCCCCCTAGTCTTTCTACTATCTGAAAGAGTAAATAACCGATTCACAACTACCCATTCTAGACCTCTCATGATCTTAAATACCACTATCATATCCCCCCTCAGCTGTCTCTTCTCCAAGCTGAAAAGTCCTAACCTCTTTAGTCTTTCCTCATAGGGGAGCTGTTCCATTCCCCTTATCATTTTGGTAGCCCTTCTCTGTACCTTCTCCATCACAATTATATCTTTGTTGAGATGCGGCAACCAGAATTGTACACAGTATTCAAGGTGCGGTCTCACCATGGAGCGATACAGAGGCATTATGACATTTTCCGTTTTATTAATCATTCCTTTTCTAATAATTCATTCTAGAACAAATGATTATGGTGAGAGACTCCAAGGCAGTAGAGTGAAGAACAACATCATGAAATACCTCTTTCTTAGAAAGGATGGAGGAATCATGAAATTGTTATGTTCAGGCTTGTGAACCCTTGGGCCGACGGGAGGATGGTATACCTTGGAGGAAGATCCTTAGGTTTTCCTGTCGGGTGGTGAGGAAGGAACCAAAGATGTGACCAGTGAACCCTCGGCACTGCAGACAGGCGTGACTATGAAAGTGGATGAAGAGTCGTGACGTCGAGGAGCAGGGGTGTGTCTTCACAACTGGAGGTCCGCGGTCCCCCCAGGAGGAGCCTATAGGGACCCAGACCCCTGGGACTTAGGTGGACCTTTGAAAGGTCAAGGAGCAATCGTACGGTGCAAGGGCTGACTGGAGCTTCACCCCTGGAAGCCCGCTGTCTCCCCCGGAGGAGCCCGTAGGGACCCGGAACGCTGGGACTTAGGTGGGCCCTTGGAGATGATACTCAGGAGGAGGTCCAAGTTCAAGTGCCAGAGGGTCGCCGCTTACCAGTCCAAGGTCACACACCAAAGGATCACCACTTGCCAGTCCGAAGTCAATACCAGGAATCACCGCTAGCCGATCCAGTCAAAACCAGGAATCACCGCTAGCCGATCCGAAGTCAATACCAGGAATCCAAGACAAACTGGAACAAGGAATCAAGGTGGTGGAACTCACCGAAGCAAGCAGAGTCAAACAACTCTCACAGGAGACATTGCCAAGTCAAGGAATGGTCAGAGGAAGTTTCCTTTTATACTTCCTCTGGCCCTTCAGCTGGATAGGAATCAGCTGAAGGCAATTAAAGGGATGAGGTCCCTTTAAATCTAGTGAAGAGGCGTGGCCTCACGCCTAAGGATGGCAGCAGCCATCTTGGATCCAGGCCACGGAGGAGAGCAGTAGTGGCCACGAGGGAGGAGCAGGGAGGGCTCCGATCCCGGCGGCCAGCCTGAAGTCCCACACAGACGTGCGGGGGTGCCGAGCTCGGCGCAGGGCAGTCGGCCCCGAAGCTGCCGCTGGCCTAGTTGGAAGAAGAGGTAGGGGGCGCGCCCGTGGATGGCCGCGGGCACGGAACACAACAGAAATGGGACTTTCAGATACTACCTTTGATCAATTTGCTTTTCCCCATGAAAAGAATTTTCCTTTGCTTTCAAGACAAGAGTTCCTTTAAAATACTTTCTTAGTTACCCCCTCACTTGCTGCAAGGGGGAATTAAAGTTTGTCATTGGTAACTCCAGAAATGGAGGGGAAAATCACTATGCCAAATGTCCAGCTATCAGGTTCACTAACCCGCCCAGCACTAGTGACACTAGAAGCGTTATGGGATTTGATGGCAGGCATGTCGACCAATATCAAAGATTTGGAAAGGAAAATGGATGTACTTAATGGGAAACATGAACAGGAACACCTAGAGACTCAAAAGCAGATAAAAGATACCAATGAAAGAGTAAAGTGTTTGGAAGATCAGGGGAAACAAGTATTGGAGTTTAATGCTGCTGTGGTGAAAGATAGGGCTGCCATTAGTAGGAATATAGAGATGTTGGAAAATAACACAAAAAAAATTCAACTTAAGATTTTTAAACTTCCCCAGAATTGTTGGGGAAGAACCTATAATATCTTTAAAGAAAATGTTTGTTGAACAATTAGGGTTTACCTTAGAGCGGTCTCCTACTGTTAATAATTGTTACTTTCTCCCCATGAGAAATGAATTGCCTAGAGTAGAAAATTTCCAAGGAGACCTTACCAATTTTTTGGAGGACTCCACAGCAAATATAATAAGTTGGGGAACTTTGTTGGTTACCTTTTATGCCACCACAGATATTAATATCATAATGAAAAAATACTTTAGCAAGTATCAAATTACCTACTATGAAAAACTTATTAAAATTTTCCCTGATTTAGCTCCCTCTACTCAGTTGAGACGCAAAGCTTTCTTGGCATTTCGTCAGGAGGTAATCTCGCTAGGTTATTTCTATATACTACGCTATCCGTGTAAATGTATAATACAAAAACAAGAGAATACATATATATTTTTTGTTCCTGACCAATTAAAAATGTTCTTGGATCAAGCTAGAGTGCCGACCTCAACCCCACTTTCTAGTTAATATAAAGAAAAAAAGGTATAGGATATGCAAATTATCTTTAAAAAATTTGTTTCTTGATAATGCTCCTATGTGTTGGAATAATAACCCTCCATTATGATTGATAAAATAATGTGGTGGTTAAATGTGGTTCAATTTATTAGTAAGTGTTAAATATATTGCATTAACCATACATTGTCATTTCAGTAACTATGTAATGGGAAATGTGTATTATATAGTGAAAAGTGATAAATAAAGAATTAAAAAAAAATACTTTCTTGAAGCATCTTAGGTAAAGCTTTTTGAAAGTATAACTGTGTGATATCACCTTGATCCACCAGTTTATGTGGTTGCACATATTCTCAAGGAACTTCACTGGATTAACCAGATAAATAATACACCAGTAGAAAATAAGAAATAAATGGGTATGAAGCGGTGCTGGACAATAGAGCTTGTATTTTCTTTGTAGAAAGTCAACTACAGTGTTCCATCTTTATCAAATGCTTAGAACTTCCCACGTATACTTTGTTCATGGGCAGATGATAACATATAACACTTATAAAGTCCACTTGGTAATATTCATCATTATATAAGTACTTATCCAGGTGATGCATCCCGCCATGTTTCTCTATTAATCATCAATGTACAAAACAGTCACCACATGGGGAGTGACCTTTTATATAGGATGCATTTTCATTTCAGTCACATCAGGCAAAACTGATTTTACCAATAAATTTGATTGCTTCCTCGAGTGTATGCAATTAAGTGTAGAGTGTGGGATACTGAATATAATTAAACATGCCAGTGCTTATAAATCAGTGAAGCTACCTTGGCTCCCAATATTTTAATGTCTGTAAGTTTCTTCTAAGTTTCTTTGAATCTAACTTTCTCTATGGCTCCTTTTTCTGGCAGTTCATCTTGACTTGGCATCGCTATACAGATGGGGGCGGATTTTAAGAGCCCTGCTCGCCTAAATCCGGGCGATTTAGGCGAGCAGGGCCCTGCGCGCCGGTGCGCCTATTTTACATAGACCTACCGGTGCGCGCAGAGCCCCGGGACTCACGTAAGTCCCGGGGTTTTCTGAGGGGGGCATGTCAGGGGCGGGCTCAATCCGTGCGGCGTTTTCGGGGCATGTCGGGAGCGTTTTGGGGGCGGGCCCGGGGGCGTGGTTACAGCCCGGGGTGGTCCGGGGGCGTGGACGCGCCCTCCGGACCCGCCCCCAGGTCACGTCCCGGCGCACTAGCGGCCCGCTGGCGCGCGGGGATTTACGTCTCCCTCCGGGAGGCGTAAATCCCCCGACAAAGGTAAGGGGGGGGTTAGACAGGGCCGGGCGGGTGGGTTAGGTAGGGGAAGGGAGGGGAAGGTGAGGGGAGGGCAAGAGAAAGTTCCCTCCGAGGCCGCTCCGATTTCGGAGCGGCCTCGGAGGGAATGGGGGTAAGCTGTGCGGCTCGGCGCGCGCCGGCTATACAGAATTCATAGCCTTGCGCGCGCCGATCCCGGATTTTAGCGGATATGCGCGGCTCCGCATGTATCTACTAAAATCCCGCGTACTTTTGCTTGCGCCTGATGCGCCAGCAAAAGTACGCCAAATCGCACGGTTTGAAAATCTACCCCATGATGTTTTTTAATTTGGTCTGGCTCTATTATCCAATTTTTCCTCTTCTTTGATTGGTTAAATTCTTGCGACCCTAACTTATGGTTTAGGATCTTTGTCTCTTCATGTTCCTTGATATTACTCTCTCTATCATTACTGGTTACTTCCCTCTTTAGGAAATCCTCTGATAGAAATCCTCTGCTCCACTTTAATAGCTACCACCCACATTCCCTTAGACATAACATTCCTACAGGCCAATTCCTGTGACTATCACCTGTGTTCCTCCCAAGAAGAGTTTGTTATTCAGGTCCGTGTGATGGCCAAAAACATTTTTGCACACGTCTATCCTATTTGTGTCATTAAAAAGGCCTTTAAACATGCTTACTTTGTGAACCATGACCTTCTTTTTCTACCCTGGACTGTATTTTCATAGCTACATAAGTTGGTTTATGTGGAAAATCTGCCTTCACAACAACAAAACTGTAGGGATGTGCTTCGGGTTTTTCGTGTCAGGCTTCGTCTTACCCCCCCCCCCCCCCCCCGGGAATTTCATTTTTTCCCCAGTTCTGGGTTGTTTTTTTGGGGGGGCACGATTTTCGGGTTAGCGTGTGCTAAATCCTGATAGTGCGCACTAATGTGGCAGAGTTAGTATGCACTATCGGGGAGTTAACGCAAATCCAAACCTTTGCAAGTTAGGCAAGTTCCTTGAAATTGCCTAATTCGGTAAAAATGATTGCACATCCCTACAAAACAGTGCAAACATCTACTGGTACTTGGTCTCTGTGGCAAGATTCAGAGGGAAAGCAAGACTTGTGACCTTGATCCCCACAGTGAACATTTGAAACTTGCCCCTTTAAACGTACACAGAAAATCAGATTATTTCATGGCTTGATTATCCTGGATTTCTTACACAAGTGAGTAATCACTATGTATGTGAGTTAGGTGTCATATAAGTCTAAAGATACAGAAAAGAAAAACATGGGTCTGTGTGCCTGGAGATCAGATCCCAGAGGTGCGTATAAACCTACTTAAACACTCCAAGCCATTCATTCCAGAGACGCAGCATTCACAGGACTAGAAGGCAAGTAATGGCAGCAGACTTTACTTTACTATAGGATCTGCTCAATTCTTTTTTTCAATATCAAGCTTCCTCTGATACAAACTGTAAAAAGTACTTATACTAAAAGCAAGGTTTTCATGTGAATGAATAATTTCTTGACTAGTTAATCACTGGGTCCAGATACAAATGTGTTCATTCTAGATTTATAAAACAAATTCTACTTTTCTGTAATGTCTTTGGGGGTAGAAGCTCAAAAGTTGATCCCATTACCTCAATAAACCTGAGAATCAGTTCACTTTTAGAGTGGCAGGATCTGAAGTGTAATTTAGGAGGAATCACAATTGATCTGGTGTAGCCTCAACAGAGCACCAGCAACTTAATCATACAGAGAGAGGGAGGAATGTATCTGGGTGGTTATGCAGTGATATCTCTTGTTATATAAAAGGTCATGACATTTAAAGAGAAACCATCTCCAGACTTCTAATTGAAATCAGTGTTTACATAGTAACAAAGTAAATGACATCAGAAAAAATGGTAGATCAAATCTGCCCAGAAAGTTGCATATAGTAGTATAGTAATTGTCATGCAGGTTACCCCTATACTGGTTTTTTTTAATCCTAAATAGATGTTAAACTAAAAAATCAAACATTTTATTGTCTTGGTTTTAATTTCCTATACATTCTATCAATTCATTGATGCCACAGAGAAGGAAGGAGAAATTACTCTCAAAGGAAGAAGTCCAGTCATTTCAGAAACATTTTGAGAGCTGCCTCAAACACAAGCTCATGTAAATTCAAACTGATTTTTTTGCTACTGTGCTGCATGGAAACTTTAACCTGTCTGTACTGATGCTATAAAGGGAGGGTATCACTGTTTTGTGTTGAATCATTTAATGTATGGGAGACTGTTTCCTTCAGTTTGTGATGCTGGGGAATCCTTTGCTCAATTGAGAGGGTAATTTTCAAAAAGATTTATACACTTACAAATGGGTTTTATACATGTAAATGCACTTTATGTAAGTGAGCTTTTGACAATTGCTACAATATATGCCATTGAATTGTCCATTATACCTCCAGAAGTGCACTTTACTTGCATAAATAGCATTTGAAAATTGCTATGATAGTAATTATATTTACACATGTAACACCTTTGAAAATTACTCCTTGTGAGCGATCACCAGCTGCATTGAGTCTGCCAGACTCAGCTGCCCCTCACTCACTTTTCTGGTCAGCTAAATGTATTTGCTGAACAGTTTAGCCAAGGTTTGTGGAAAGGTAGAATCTAATTACAAGTGTCTTGCAAGTGTTGTAAATAAATAATGTTAAAACACTTGCAAGACACTTCATTGTATGATTTCACAGCAGATTATGAAAATCCTTGATTTTTTTGCCATTCTGAACGTGATTTATTTTTTTATTATCTTACTGTGAGGAAACCTTGGGCAACAATCACCATTAGAAATATTCACTAGAATGAGTCCCAGAAGTGCCTTCTTCATCATTTTGTGAGATCAGACAGCAGGATGCTAATAGCAAGGACCCTCTTGAAAAAACATTTCATTCCTGCGGCAGTGCCATAAACTGCCATTGATAACTTTTAGGGGACACAATGGGGGGAAAAATGCATGCTCCCTTCTAATCCTCCTCCTCCTTAAACCCATCATTCTCTGTAATTCTTATTATTCCACTTTTGATCTTCCTGTTTTCATATATATGTTTAAATTAATTGGCCAATACAATGGTGGTTTGAGTCGTTCACCACCCTTTCCTGCCTCCCTTTGTTTCTCCTGCTGATTTTCCCTATCCATCTCTTTTTCAGTCTATATTTTTGCTGTACTTTGTTTGCTCTTTTCTCCTACTTCATTGCTGAACCACATCAGTCTTTTCATTTTCTTCCCCTTCCTATAACTCCAGACACAATGATTTTACAATTCAGTTCTTTTTTGCATTACTGTCCATTGCTTCTCTGCAGCGCTTAGATCCACTACTCTTTTGCAGAGTTTTCCCTAAAAAGAAGATTCATTTTTTAGACACACGTTTGGAATCTAGTGCCCTTGTTCAAGCATAGTTTGCATTTGATCCAGTGTTTACATTGCACCACACAATAAGGTGATCCCTGGATCACAGATTGTCCCCTACCTTAACATCAGTGATAATGTCTCCATTTGTCAATGCCAGGTCCAGAATCAGCTTGTCCAAATACTGCTCCTTAACTAATTGCTTGAGCAATAGTAATTGTATAAGGAGTTAAATATACTTTTATTTCTACTGGATCCAGCAACTGACACTTTCCAAGCTACATCTGGTAGAGACAAGTCCCTCAGTAACAGTACCTCACTTTTACATGCTATATTTTCTTCAGCTTTTATCAGGTCTGTCATCTACTTCCCCACTCTGATAGCAACTAATAGATTACACCGAGCCAGATATTATATCCCATCATGATAACTGAGAGTGAATCAGCGGCCCCTTACTCACTTAGGATCAGATGGTTGATGACTTAAATCAATGCCACTTTTCTGTACTTTTTACATTGTGCATTCACGTACATCACTTCCGGAGGACAATACTCAGGTAGAAGTCAAGCAAGAGTGCTGAACTTTTTCTCAATTCTTTTTTATAATTAGGTGGTTCACCTACTTAAAGCACAGCTCGCATTAAATTCAGTAACAGCATCTGAGCCCGTTTTTGATAATGTTAGCAAATGGGAACAATCTGAAATCGTATCCTCTGCTGAAATTGTTCATATTGTATCAAATATGAGTAACACCTTCTGCCCCTTAAATGATTATTGTCACACTTTTATGAAGGTATTCAGGGAGGGTCTCAGTAGCTTCCTTGTTCAGTTTAAAATAAAACTAACATGGATTCTTTTTAATTAGACAATTATTGCACTATTCCTACCCTCCCTTCCTTAGCTAAATATGTGGAAAATGTGATATTGAAGCATCTTCATGAGTTTATTGAAGATCATACATTACTTGATGTTTATTAGTTTGGTTTTAGAGTGGCACATAATATGCAAACATTACTCTCAAGCTTTGATGTATATCACCATGGAGTTGATAATGGTACTTGCTTTTTCTGGTCATGTTGGACACATCCTCTGGCTTTGATACTATTGACCATTCTATTATGTTGCAACAACTGAAATAGATAGGTTTATCGCCCATTATGTTAAACTGGTTTACTTTGTTTTTGACATCTTGTTCCCAAAGGATAGTTTGTCCCTGGGTCAAAATCATCTTTCTTTTCACTGAAGACAAGAGTTCCAAAGGATTCAGCACTAGAGATGTGATTCGGTTGAACCTTTTGGTTCGGTCTTCATTGTTGGCCCGCCATGGGAAATTTATTTTCCCACGGTTCAGGTAATTTTTTTTTTCGGCTGCCCCAAAACGAAAAACCCCAACCCTTCAAATTAATGATTTACAACCCTCCCAACCCCCCAAAAACTTGCCGAAAGTCCCTGGTGGTCCAGCAGTGGTCCCGGGAGCAATCTCCCACTCTCAGGCCATCGGCTGCCAATAATCAAAATGGTGCCGGTGGCCCTTTGTCCTTACCATGTGACATGGGCTATCAGTGCCCTTGGCCGGCCTCTGTCACATGGTAGGAGCAATGGATGGCCGGTGCCATCTTAAAAACTGGTGCGGGCCATCCATTGCTCCTACCATGTGACAGGGGTTGACCAATGGCACCAGTAGCCCCTCTCACATGGTAAGGGCAAAGAGCCACCAGCACCATTTTGATTAATGGCAGCTGATGGCCCGAGAGGGGGAGATCGCTCCTGGTACCCAACTGGACCACCAGAGATTTTATACAAGTCTTGGGGGGGTTGGGCAAGTCTTGGGGCTCAGGAGGGTGGGGGTTTGCAATTAATTAAATTTGAAGGGTTGGGATGGGTTTGGGTATTTTTTAATGTGCCCTTCCCCCCCCCCCCCAAGAAAATGATAAGAAAACCACACAAAATTCCATGGGTTTTCCTATCATTTCATCAACCCCCCTGAAATGCATCAAAATAGGAAATATCATCTTTATTTCCTATTTCATTGCAAACAAATGCACATCCCTATTCAGCACTGTTTGTGATACAATTGAATCATTATATATTTCCAATATGTCAATTCTTAGCTAATCTAGATATGGGTTATTGGCTTTATGATGACAACATCCAGTTTTTTGTATCAATTCAACAAACTGTTACAGAAACATTGTGTAAAGGATAGGAGGGGTGTGCACCCTTAGTGCTGCAGCATAGTTGATGCAGCATCGAGGGTAAATCCCTGATGATTACGCTGGCAGCCCTGTAGCAAGACAGTCTGAAGATTCACTTTCACCAGCCGACTTCTCTGCAGGATGAGCCCTTGGATTCTGGTGGCCGGCAGAACATAGATGGATCTCTAAGGCAGAGGTGGTACTTAAGAGTCTAGAGACACACCAGAGACAGAGTAGATAGCAGAAGAAGACCAGAGGAGAGAATGTCAGGACAGGCAGCAGGCAAGAATAGTCAGGGCCAGGCAAGGAGGCAGTTCCAGGCAGCAGAGAATCATAGTCAAGTCCAAACAAGAGGTCAAGATCTGGAGTGACAAGCCATTGTTGGACATGGACACACAAAAGACACTGGAAGAAACAACAAGGAAGACAGGATGGATGGGGCTGGAGTTCAAGACAAGGCTGGAAGCCAAATTAAGGATTTTAGGTAGGAAGCTGAAATCCAGAACCTCTAAGGTTACATTCTCTGAACTGCTTCCTGTTCCACGTGCAGGTCCCCAGAGGCAGGCAGAGCTCCAGAGTTTCAATGTGTGGATGAGATGATGGTGCAGGGAAGAGGGATTAAGCTTTATTAGGAACTGGGGAAACATTTGGGGAAAGGGGAGACTTTTCCGAAAGGATGGGCTCCACCTTAACCAGGCTGGAACCAAGCTGCATGGTTCAGAGAAATGTATCCTTGAAGGATACTAATGAAACTGGAGAGTTAGGGCATCCCAACAGAGAGGTTCCATTAAAAGCAAATATAGTCTATGTGCCTATATGTAAAAAATTACCTAAGCTAATGATTTCCAAGTTATCCCTAACAACTGAAAATCAGTTTGTTAATACAAACAAAAAACACACTTTGAAATGTCTGTATGCCAATGAAAGCAGTCTAAGAAATAAGATGGGAGAGTTAGAGTGTATAGCAGCAAATGATGAGATTGACATAATTGGCATCACAGAGACTTGGTGGAAGGAGGATAACCAATGGGACAGTGCTATATCAGGGTACAAATTATATTGCAATGATAGGGAGGATCAACTTGGTGGGGGTGTGGCACTTTTTGTCTGGGAAGGTATAGAGTCCAATAGGATAAAGATCATGCAAGAGACTAAATGCTCAGTAGAATCTACATGGGTTGAAATCCCATGTGTATTGGGTAAGAATATAGTGATAAGAGTATACTATCATTCACCTGGACAAAATGGTCAGTCAGATGATGAAATGTTAAGAGAAATCAGGAAGCTAACCAATTTAGCAGTGAATTAATAATGTGAGATTTCAATTACCCCAGTATTGACTGGGTAAATGTAACATCAGGACTTGCTAGAGACATAAATTTCCTGGATGTAATAAATGACTGCTTCATGGAGAAATTGGTTCAGGAACCAACAAGAGAGGGAGCTATTTTAGATTTACTTCTTAGTGGAACACAGGATATGGTGAGAGAGGTAATGGTGGTGGGGCCACTTGGCAACAGTGATCATAAAATGATCAAATGTATACTAATAACTGGAAGGGGGGCAATAAGTAAATCTACAGCTCTAACACTAAACTTTCAAAAGGGAAACTTTGATAAAATGAGGAAAATAGTTAGAAAAAATCTGAAAGGTGCAGCTGCAAAGGTTAAAAGAGTTCAACAGGCTTGGACATTGTTTAAAAATACAATTCTAGAGGCGCAGTCCATATGTATTCCACACATTAAGAAAGGTGGAAGGAAGGCAAAACGATTACCATCATGGTTAAAAGGTGAGGTAAAAGAGGCTATTTTAGCCAAAAAAAATCCTTCAAAAATTGGAAGAAGGATCCATCTGAAGAACATAGGATACAACATAAGCATTGTCAAGTTAAGCGTAAAACATTGAAAAGACAGGCGAAGAGAGAATTTGAATTGAAGTTGTCCATAGAGGCAAAAGCTCATAATACAAACTTTTTAAAATATATCCAAAGCAAGATACCTGTGAGGGAATGGGTTGGACCATAAGATGACAGAGGGGTTAAAGGGACTCTTAGGGAAGGTAAGGCCATTGCAGAAAGACTAAATGAATTCTTTGCTTCTGTGTTTACTAATGAGGATTTTGGGGAGATACCAGTTCCGGAAATGGTTTTCAGGGGTGATGAGTCAGTTGAACTGAACAAAATCACTGTGAACCTGGAAGATGTAGTAGGCCAGATTGGCAAACTAAAGAGTAGAAAATCACCTGGACCGGATGGTATGCATCCTAGGGTACTGAAGGAACTCAAAAATAAAATTTCTGCTCTATTAGTTAAAATTTATAACCTATCATTAAAACCATCCATTGTACCTGAAGACTGGAGGGTGGTCAATGTAACTCAAATATTTAAAAAAACAGCTCCAGGGGCAATCCAAGTCACTATAGCTGGGAAAAATAGTGGAAACTATTCTCAGGATCAAAATCGTAGAGCATATAGAAAGACATGGTTTAATGGAGCACAGTCAACATGGATTTACCCAAGAGAAGTCTTGCCTAACAAATCTGTTTCAGTTTTTTGAATGGGTTAATAAACATGTGGATAAAGGTGAACCAGTAGATGTAGTGTATTTGGATTTTCAGAAGGCATTTGACAAAGTCCCTCATGAGAGGCTTCTAAGAAAATTAAAAAGTCATGGGATAGGAGGCGATGTCCTTTCGTGGATTACAAACTGGTTAAAAGACAGGAAAAAGAGAGTAGGATTAAATGGTCAATTTTCTCAGTGAAAAAGGGTAAACAGTGGAGTGCCTCAGGGATCTGTACTTGGACCAGTGCTTTTCAATATATATATATATATATAAATGATCTGGAAAGGAATATGATGAGTGAGGTTATCAAATTTGCAGATGATACAAAATTATTCAGAGTAGTTAAATCACAAGTGGATTGTGATACATTACAGATGGACCTTGCAGGACTGGAAGACTGGGCATCCAAATGGAGATGAAATTTAATGGGGACAAGTGCAAGGTGTTGCATATAGGGAAAAATAACCCTTGCTGCAGTTACACGATGTTAGGTTCCATGTTATCATAGTGGATAATATTTTAAAATCGTCAGCTCAGTGTGCTGCAGCAGTCAGAAAAGCAAACAGAATGTTAGGAAGTATTTGCAAGTGAATGGTTAATAAAACAGAAAATGTCATAATGCCTCTATATCGCTCCATGGTGAGATCGCATCTGGAATACTGTGTACAATTCTGGTCGCCACATCTCAAAAAAGATATAGCTGCGATGGAGAAGGTATAGAGAAGGGCAACCAAAATGATAACTGGGATGGAACAGCTCCCCTATGAGGAAAGGCTGAAGAGGTTAGGGCTGTTCAGTTTGGAGAAGAGACAACTGAGGGGAGATATGATAGAGGTCTTTAAAATCATGAGAGGTCTTGAACGAGTAGATGTGAATCAGTTATTTACACTTTCAAATAATAGAAGGACTAGGGGGCATTCCATGAAGTTAGCAAGTAGCACATTTAAGACTAATCGGAGAAAATTATTTTTCACTCAACACACAATAAAGCTCTGGAATTTGTTGCCAGAGGATGTGGTTAGTGCAGTTAGTGTAGCTGGGTTCTAAAAAGGTTTGGATACTTTCTTGGAGAAGTCCATTAATGGATATTAATCAAGTTTACTTAGGGAATAGCCACTGCTATTAATTGCATCAGTGGCATGGGATCTTCTTGGTGTTTGGGTAATTGCCAGGTTCTTGTGGCCTGTTTTGGCCTCTGTTGCAAACAGGATGCTGGGCTTGATGGACCCTTGGTCTGACACAGCATGGAAATTTCTTATGTTCTTATGTTGACTAGATGGCAAATCTGGATGAGGCTAGACTGGAAGGCAAGGCTTTAAATGCAGGAACAGTATAGCAGTACTTTTTAGGGATGTGAATCATTTATCTGACGATTGAAAATATCAGACGATATTTTCAATCTTGTCAGATATCAGGGGGTCCCCGATAGCGATAGGAAACCCCATGATTAATTTTGTGGGTTGTCTTATTATTATTGGGGGAGGGGCGGGAAGAAAGGGCACTTAAAAGTAACCCAAAAACATAGCCCGACTCTTTAAAATCAGTTCTTTAGTATCCCCCCACCCTCCAGACCCCTCCATCCCCCCCAAAAAAAAATTTTAAGTACCTGGTGGTCCAGTGGGGGTCCCGGGAGCATTCTCCAGCTCTCGGGCCATCAGCTGCCATAAATAAAATGGCGCAGATGGCCCTTTGCCCTTAGCATGTGACAGGGTATCCGTGCCATTGGCTGGCCCCTGTCACATGGTAGGAGGAATGGACGGCAGGAGGGGTCCGGAGGGTGGGGGGATACTAAAGAACTAATTTTAAAGGGTAGGGCTATGTTTTTGGGTTATCGGCTCTGTGCAGCCGATAAAAAAAAAATAACGATTGGACCGCGGGAAAAATAGTTTCCCGATGGTCCAAGAATCCAAAACCGAAACCGATTCTGGTTCCGATTCACATCTCTAGTACTTTCTGCTAGAGATACCTGCTGTTGAGGTGAGGAGGGGAATTCTGGGGAGCTCTTATGTAGGGCTGATGTGCTGAGATCATCAGTGAGCACTGAGGGCATTTTTCTCACTGTGGGCTTTTAACTAGCATGCATGCCTAAGGAAGACTGGAGGAGCAGTGGTCATAGTGGCATCCCGCACCACATGAGGGGAGACAAGTGGCATCCTGCCGCAACACAAGATCCAGCTGTTGGTGGCATCATGGGTAAGTCCAGTGGCTCGAGGGGCCTTCCTTCAAGAATGAATCCTAACATATTGATGAAGATCCCTGGAAGGATAACTTTCCAACAACTGCGTACAGCAACATATACAGGATGTGCTTGATTTTCAAAACCATTTACATGCTTAAAAATGAGTTTTTACATATCTAAATGCAATTTACCCATGTAAATGACCTTTTGAAAATTGCTACAATATATACTATTGAAATGTCCATAGGATTTATTTGCATAAGTGTTCTTTACGTACATAAATAGCTTTTGAAAATTGCTACAGAGTATATTACATTTATGTACGTCACTCCTTTGAAATTTCACCTGTATGTGTGTATATGTCAGTGCACATATTTGTTCTTGTATTTTATAATATCCACAAATGATATGTGCACATTTTATAAAATATTCATAATTCTACCCTGCAGCATACGTGAGTACATAGGCTTACGTATAAGAACATAAGAACATAAGAAATTGCCATGCTGGTTCAGACCAAGGGTCCATCAAGCCCAGCATCCTGTTTCCAACAGAGGTCAAAACCAGGCCACAAGAACCTGGCAATTACCCAAACACTAAGAAGATCCCATGCTACTGATGCAATTAATAGCAGTGGCTATTCCCTAAGTAAAATTGATTAATAGCCATTAATGGACTCCTCCTCCAAGAACTTATCCAAACATTTTTTGAACCCAGCTACACTAACTGCACTAACCACATCCTCTGGCAAAAATTTCCAGAGCTTTATTGTGCATTGAGTGCAAAATAATTTTCTCCGATTAGTCTTAAATGTGCTACTTGCTAACTTCATGGAATGCCCCCTAGTCCTTCTATTATTCGAAAGTGTAAATAACTGAGTCACATCTACTCGTTCAAGACCTCTCATGATCTTAAAGACCTCTATCATATCCCCCCTCAGCCGTCTCTTCTCCAAGATGAACAGCCCTAATCTCTTCAGCCTTTCCTCATAGGGGAGCTGTTCCATCTCCTTTATCATTTTGGTTGCCCTTCTCTGTACCTTCTCCATTTCAACTATATCTTTTTTGAGATGCGGCGACCAGAATTGTACACAGTATTCAAGGTGTGGTCTCAGGTGCGAGACAGAGACATTATGACATTTTCCTTTCTATTAACCATTCCCTTCCTAATAATTTTTAACATTCTATTTGCTTTTTTGACTGCTGTAGCACACTGAGCCAATGATTTCAAAGTACTATCGACTATAATGCCCAGATCCCTTTCCTGGGTGGTAGCTCCTAGGGGTGTGCATTCGTTTTGAACTTAAATGTAAAACGCAACTCTTTTTTTTTTTTAACTTAAAAAAGTGATGAGGTGAAAACGATCGGATTTCCAACTTATTCAACATAGCTATGTTGAATACGTTGGAAATCGCGATCGTTGATCCGAAATAAAAATTTAAACCCCTCACCCTCCTTAATCCCCCCCAAGACTTACCAAAACTCCCTGGTGGTCCAGCGGAGAGTCAGGAAGCCATTCCTCTAGTCCTTTGCGAGGAGCACGTGACGGCCGCGTCACGTCGATGACGCGGCCGTCACGTGGTCCACCGGGGTTCCGCTCCCGGACCCCTCGTTGGACACAAACTGAACTTTTGGCCAGCTTGGTGGGGCCTCCTGACCCCCCAAGCTGGGGGGGTCAGGAGGCACTCGACTGTTTACCCTTTTCCACTGAGAAAATTGACCATTTAATCCTACTCTCTGTTTCCTGTCTTTTAACCAGTTTGTAATGCATGAAAGGACATCGCCTCCTATCCCATGACTTTTTAGTTTTCGTAGAAACCTCTCATGAGGGACTTTGTCAAATGCCTTCTGAAAATCCAAATACACTACATCTAACGGTTCACCTTTATCCACATGTTTATTAACCCCTTCAAAAACTGAAGCAGATTTGTTAAGCAAGACTTCCCTTGGGTAAATCCATGTTGACTGTGTCCCATTAAATCATGTCTTTCTATATGCTCTACGATTTTGATCTTGAGAATAGTTTCCACTATTTTTCCCGGCACTGAAGTCAGGCTCACTGGTCTATAGTTACCCGGATCAGCCCTGGAGCGATCCGGGTAACAGCAGTGCATTGAAACCATGTATATCGATGGATTGAACATGTGTACTTTACCCACCTATTTTAAATATATATGTGCACATATTTCACCCCTTATCTAGGTAATTCCCAAAAGCATTTACACGCATAAAATTGGGGTTTTCTGTGTAAATGCACTTTATCCATGTAAGTGGGCTTTTGAAAACCTATACAATATATGCCATAGAATTCTCTATAGGTTTTTTTATGTGAAACTTTATGAACATAAATGGCTTTTGAAAATTGCTATGATGGTATGTTACATTTACATGCATAACTGCTTTGATTGCTTCCTTGTTCTTCACAAATTGATCATCTAAAGGAGTGTGAAATATAAATAACATCTATAAAATCAGGCAGAAATAAAAAAGTTGTGGTCATTTTCAATCACACCAATGCCAAACTGCTGGTAACTGCAAAATAATACATCATTTCTAGCTTACTTGGTCTGATGTATTAATTCAGTGTTTGTGGGAATATGTTCTGATATAAATGTTTTGGTCTCAGAGCTGCCTTGTTTCTCATCATTTTCTCCATTCTCTTTCTTCTTCTTCCTTTCAGTACCCATGAGTTATGGATACTATAAAATGGGAAACCACAGCAGTGTGACCACATTCCTGTTTCTGGGGTTCTCAGAGTTCCCAGATCTGCAACTCCCTCTCTTCGCTCTCTTCTCACTCCTCTACCTGATGGCCGTGCTGGGGAACCTCTTCATTATCTGCATAGTATGGGCTGATCCACACCTGCACACCCCCATGTATTTCTTCCTGCTCAACTTGTCCATCATTGATATCTGCTCTTTGACCATTATTATTCCAAAGTTACTGTCAATTCTTCTAACAAACAGCAATAACATATCTTTTAGCAGATGCTTTCTGCAGATGTATTTCTATCTGGGATGCCTAGGTGCAGAATTTATACTACTTACTGCCATGGCCTATGACCGCTATGTTGCAATATGCAATCCCCTGCGTTACATCATTCTCATGAATAAGAGGGTCTGTGCTCTTCTGACAGGTATCTCCTGGGTAGCAGGTTTATTAGAAGTACTGCCTCATAGGGATGTGAATCGTGTCCTCGATCGTCTTAACGATCGATTTCGGCTGGGAGGGGGAGGGAATCGTATTGTTGCCGTTTGGGGGAGTAAAATATCGTGAAAAATCGTGAAAAATCGTTAAAAATCGAAAAATCGCAAAACCGGCACATTAAAACCCCCTAAAACCCACCCCCGACCCTTTAAATTAAATCCCCCACCCTTCCGAACCCCTCCCAAATGACTTAAATAACCTGCGGGTCCAGCGGCGGTCCGGAACGGCAGCGGTCCGGAATGGGCTCCTGCTCCTGAATCTTGTTGTCTTCAGCCGGCGCCATTTTCCAAAATGGCGCCGAAAAATGGCGGCGGCCATAGACGAACACGATTGGACGGCAGGAGGTCCTTCCGGACCCCCGCTGGACTTTTGGCAAGTCTCGTGGGGGTCAGGAGGCCCCCCACAAGCTGGCCAAAAGTTCCTGGAGGTCCAGTGGGGGTCAGGGAGCGATTTCCCGCCGCGAATCGTTTTCGTACGGAAAATGGCGCCGGCAGGAGATCGACTGCAGGAGGTCGTTCAGCGAGGCGCCGGAACCCTCGCTGAACGACCTCCTGCAGTCGATCTCCTGCCGGCGCCATTTTCCGTACGAAAACGATTCGCGGCGGGAAATCGCTCCCTGACCCCCACTGGACCTCCAGGAACTTTTGGCCAGCTTGTGGGGGGCCTCCTGACCCCCACGAGACTTGCCAAAAGTCCAGCGGGGGTCCGGAAGGACCTCCTGCCGTCCAATCGTGTTCGTCTATGGCCGCCGCCATTTTTCGGCGCCATTTTGGAAAATGGTGCCGGCTGAAGACAACAAGATTCAGGAGCAGGAGCCCGTTCCGGACCGCTGCTGTTCCGGACCGCCGCTGGACCCGCAGGTTATTTAAGTCATTTGGGGGGGGGGTTCGGGAGGGTGGGGGATTTAATTTAAAGGGTCGGGGGTGGGTTTTAGGGGGTTTTAGTGTGCCGGCTCACGATTCTAACGATTTATAACGATAAATCGTTAGAATCTCTATTGTATTGTGTTCCATAACGGTTTAAGACGATATTAAAATTATCGGACGATAATTTTAATCGTCCTAAAACGATTCACATCCCTACTGCCTCACACTATCATTACATCCCAGTTTTCTTTCTGTGACTCCAATGTAATCAATCACTTCTTCTGTGAAATCTCAGCAGTGGTGAAACTTTCCTGCACAGACACCTCTGTCATTCCAGTTATAACTTTTGCAGAAGGAGTGCTTACAGTCTTTACTCCATTTCTCCTAATCCTGATATCCTATGTGTTTATTATCTCTACCATCCTGAAAATCCGTTCCACAGAAGGGAAAAGCAGAGCCTTCTCCACCTGCTCCTCCCACCTTACAGTCATCATTCTGTTATATGGGACTATGATAGGAGTGTACATGCAGCCCAAGCCATGGGACTCTAAGAAATCAAACAAGCTGCCTACTGCATTGTATATCGTCAGCCTACCACTGTTAAACCCCTTGATTTATAGCGTGAGAAGCAAAGAGTTGAAAGTGGCTCTGAAAAAAGTCATAATGAGGAAGACAATATTTTTGCCCCACCAATAGTTTCTGTAAGTTTGCTGTTCTAGCAAAGGAAGCTCAAGACTAATAATGAGAAGCATAAAGCACCCATAGAATAATTTGATAATGTTTCTGTGCACTTCATACTGTGAAAGATTTTTTTTCCCCCTAAGTATGTGATACAATTGTAATCTTGGGAATAAACAGAGACACTAAAGATTGGATTTTCAAAGCCGCGTGCACTTGTCCATGTGCGCATGGTTCCTGGCGCACGCACATGGACACGGTGATTTTATAACATGACACGTCAGCATGCGCATGTTATAAATTAAGTTTCCCGTGTGTACATGCGCGCTGGATTTTAATGTCCGAGCGCGCATGTACGGGTGGGTGACCTCCGCATGGGGGGGAGAATTTTAAAGGGCAATGCACAACAATGTGAGTAGGGCTTCCCCAGTTCCCTCCCAGTTCACTCACTCCAATTAAGGAGCGGACTGGGAGGGAACTTTTCTATATCCCTACCTAAGCTTCCTACGCTTTCCCCTCTCTTCCTCGACCTCTAACCCCTACCTAGCTACTTACAATTTGTTTTGTTTGTTACTTACTGCTCCTCATAATAAAACTCAACGATCATTTAGATCATTTAGATGATAACAAAATACTTTATCCCACCCAATTTGGTTTTAGGAAAAACCACAGTACCGAAATCCTCTTACTCAACCTTTCCAATACCATACTAAGAGGTCTTGACAACAAGAAAGGATACTTACTGATTCTTCTGGACCTCTCCGCAGCCTTCGACACTGTGGACCACAATTTGCTTATTTCTAGTCTTGAATCCATCGTGCTCGCTGGAAAAACCCTAAGCTGGTTTTCATCCTTCCTTAAAAATAGATATTTCAAAGTCTCCTACAACAACATATTATCAAACGCCATCCCCCTCGATACAGGTGTACCACAAGGATCGGCACTCTCACCCATTTTATTCAACATCTACCTTATTCCGCTATGCCATCTCCTATCAAGACTTTACATAACGTATTACATGTATGCTGATGATATACAAATTCTCATTCCAATTTCCTCCTCCATCGAAGTTACAATGTCTAGAGCAGCCTCACACCTTGATACAATCAGAAACATGTTATTCCAGCTTAAATTATGTTTAAATATGAACAAAACTGAATGCATACTTATCGCCAGAAAAAACGCCAGACCAAAAACTATTGCACCTTTCCAATTTGACAATACCCTCATCCAACTCAAAGAGAACGTTAAAGATTTGGGCATTTGGGTAGACAATGATCATGATCTAAATTATAAAAAACACATCTCTACAAGAACAAAAGAAGGATTTCACAAACTACAAGTAATCAAACACCTAAAACCACTGCTTCACCCCCATGATTTCAAAACCGTCCTTCAAGCCCTAATCTTCTCCGGTTTGGACTACTGCAATTCTCTTCTAATTGGCTTACCTAAGTCATCCTTAAGACCTTTACAGCTTCTTCAGAATGCTGCTGCCAGAGTCCTGACGGGTAAAAGAAAATCTGATCATATCACACCTGTTCTCAACCAATTACAATGGCTCACAATTGAGAAAAGAATTGAATTCAAAGTCCTCTCAACATTACAGAAAGCAATTTACAAAGCAGACTACACTGCACTTGATGACATCATTCATATCCATTATTCTCCACGCACAACAAGAACAACTAGAAAACTACAACTAGTGATTCCATCACTCCCACATGCCAAACTCTCTTCCACCAGAAACAGAGCCATTTCCATCATCGGCCCAAAGTTATGGAATTCATTACCTCAGTACCTCACCGTTCAAGAAAATCCAAAATCTTTTAAGAAAGACCTAAAAGCCTGGCTACTCAGCCAATCTCATAATGACAGCTTGCACAATGATCTCAAAACATAATACCACAGCCTACCATAGCCTCCTAACATTCAATCCCCTTTGACAATTTATCCTGCCTCCTACAGATGTCTACTATTATGCTCATGTCTATCAAACATGTCTATCATACATAATAGTAGACATCATACAGATGTCTACTATTATGCTAAATCCACAACTTCTCATTCGACTCTAAAGCATTATTTTCTATCGTATCATCTCTTACAAAACCCTCGCCCCCTATCATCCCAGATGAGCAAGCCTCCTGTAAAGCCAACGAACTCGCTATCTACTTTGACAACAAGATATCTAATCTACTCAAACCATTCACCTCATCTCAACCTACAACACTTCCTTTCAGCTCCACTCTTCCTAATAGGAGCTTTAGCCTTACAACATTTGAGACCCCCTTCCGTAATGGAGATCGTAAACATCCTTAAAAAGCTAAAACCTTCTTCTCACCCGTTGGACGCCATACCCTCCAATCTCCTACTCTCCATTCCTAACACAATCTCTCAATCGTTAGCAGACATCATCAATTGCTCTCTAACACAAGGCAAGGTTCCAGATCAATTAAAGCTAGCCATTCTAAAACCTTTACTAAAAAAACCTAACCTTCCTTCAACTGATCCTGCCAACTACCGTCCAATAGCCAATCTTCCCCTGATCTCAAGAGTGATGGAAAGATTTGTAAATAAGCAACTGTCTGATTACCTTGAAGAGAACAACATACTCTCCCCATTCCAGTTCGGATTCAGAAAATCACACCATCCTTCTCAACCTGGAAAAAAAACAACCCTACCTTCTCGTTCTACTCGACTTATCCGCCGCCTTCGATATGGTCAACCACTCCATCTTACTGGAACGCCTAACAGACATCGGCATCCAAGGTGAGGCACATGAATGGTTCAAATCTTTCCTTGAAGACAGATTCTATAAGGTCAGAATTAATAATAAAGAATCTCTCCCAATCAAATCAAACAGAGGAGTCCCACAAGGTTCATCCCTCTCCCCAACGCTCTTCAACATCTATCTACTACCTCTCTGTCATCTACTCGCCAACCTCAAACTAACATACTACATTTTCGCCGACGACGTTCAAATTCTTCTTCCTATCACTGAATCCCTGCAAAAAACCTGGGCACACTGGAATTGCTGCTTACAATCTATCACCAACCTGCTCACCAACCTCAACCTCATCCTTAACTCAAATAAGACAGAAATCCTTATCATTTCGCCAGATGAAAAACACAATCTCATCAATCCACAAAGCACACCACAACCCACTAATACACTCATAAATCACACCTCTTCCGTCAGAGACCTTGGGGTGCGGCTTGACAACCTATTCAACCTAAAATCTTTCATCCACAATACAACCAAGGAATGTTTCTATAAACTGCAAGTCCTCAAAAATCTGAAACCTCTTCTACACTTCAGTGACTTCAGGCTTGTAGTCCAGTCTCTCATCCTTACAAAATTAGATTACTGCAACTCTCTTCTCCTAGGCCTCCCTGCTATATCTACCAAACCTTTACAGATGGTCCAGAATGCTGCAGCAAGACTTCTCACAAATTCAAACAAAAGAGCACACATCACACCCATACTCCAAAGTCTTCACTGGCTTCCCATAAAACACAGGATCACCTTCAAAACACTAATGATGATTCACAAGGACATCCACGGCATCGCCCACCTCAAATTAAGCTCTCAACTCCGCATTCAAACTTCTGCTAGACCTATTAGAAACGCCTACAAAGGAGCCCTATACGCACCACCGATCAAAACCACTTTAAGAAAACGCGCCATGTCCACAGCCGGGCCCAACCTTTGGAATTCGTTACCACCCGAGCTTCGCCAAGAACCCTCTCTCCAAAATTTTAAAAAACACCTTAAAACATGGCTCTTCAGACAAGCCTTTCCTGAATCTCAACATTACTCTGACACGGGTCAAAAGACATAACATGACACAAGGTAACCTCAGGACATAAGACATATCAGGACTTTAAGGAGACACTTGAGCACCCATCTCTTCCGTACCATACTCTTTAAGGAGTCACCCGACCCTCAAGGATCTTAGGAGACTTGATCACCCTTTACTCCCACATCATATCCCGTTAATCTTGTTCTAATGCCTCACTCCCTTCCTGCCTACATACTCCTCCTTCCCTCCACCACTCAGTCTTACTCTCATAGCTACCTTATGCCCTATGCTACCACCACGCCTTATCCACTATGCAGCTGCACAATGACACTTCATTAAACGTATTTTGATATTACGCATACAGTCGCCCCAGTTGTTGTTCCCCTATTTATATATATTATGTTACTCTATGATGAAGCATTTCACTATATATTATTGTTGAACTGTTGACCTGTTCTATGTTTATTGTTTATTGCTCAATGTTCTATGTTTGATGTAACGCCATAGCCGCGACAGTTATGTTCAATTGTAAACCGATATGATTTGATATCTTTGTTCAAGAATGTCGGTATAGAAAAATTCGAAATAGAAAAAAAAATTCGAAATAAATGCTGGAACTCAGTTTTTTCAATGTACCTAACCTTTGGTATATCTTGCCTTGTTTATATTAATATTATATGACAGTTCTCAGCTTGTTAAATGTAAATGTTTTAAAACTTTTTAATGTAACAGGTTGTTATAATTGTAAACCGGAGTGAAGGCAACTCTGCTATACCTCGGTATATAAAAAAATGCTAAATAAATAAATAAATAAGCCGAAGTAACCTCTGTGCACCATCTAATGGCACTGTCCCATCCTGCCCCATCCCACCTCTCCCCACCCAGACCATGCCCCCGGCCCTCCCCCTCTTCAGGACCTGACACTTCTGTGCATAATGGGGCTTAGGCATATGGCTGGGCCTGTTCTACAATGCGCATTGTGGGGTAGATTTTAAAAGGCGCGCGCGGGCATACATGTGCACGCGCTACCCGGCGCGCACACATCTACGCCCAATTTTATAACTTGCGCACGCAAGTTATAAAATCGGGGGTCGGCGAGCGCAAGGGGGTGCACAATTGTGCACCTTGAGTGCACCGAGCCGTGCTGCCTTCCCCCGTTCCCTTCCCCCTAGCCTGACCTTCCCACCCCTTCCCCTATCCTTTCTCCCCTGCCCTACTCTAAACCCACCCTGCCGGCACGCGATCCTCCGACACAGTAGCAAATGGCCGCTATGTCGTAGGCCTCTGGCCCTGCCTCCGCCAGTGGGCCACCCCACCACACCCATGACCCACCCCCGGACCACTCCTTTTTGCACGCTCCAGGACTTACACATGTGCCGGGGCTTTACACGCATCTCCGGGCCTTTTAAAAATAGGCCCGGCGCACGTAGGGCTTTTAAAATCCAGCCCAGTTTGCACAAGGCCCAGCCACATGCGTAACCCTCATTTTTTACGTGTGCGGCACTTTTAAATCCAGGCCGTTAATGAATGAGAGACAAAAGGGATGAAGAAAAAGAAATGGCCTTGGGATTCTTTATCTCTTAGTGAGGTCCCTAAAGGTTGGATTGTCAAAGCCATGTGCGTGCATCCATGTGCATGCAGTTCCCGGTGTGCGCACGTGGATGTCCCGATTTTATAACATGTGCACGTCAGCTCATGCTTGTTATAAAATATGTTTCCCACATGTATATGCACGCTGGATGTTATTGTCCATGCACACATGTGTGGGCGGAGGCCTCCTTAGTGCGCGGGGGGGGGGGGGGAGGGATTTTAGAAGACATGCGGCGATGCAAGTAGGGCTTCCCCAGTTCCTTCCCAGTCTGCTCCAATTAAGAAGAGGACTGGGAGGGAACTTTCCTATACCTCATACCTAACTTCCTACCTTTTCTCCTTTCCCCTCTCCTCGCAGTGGTAAAGGGGCAGGGGGGGGGGCGAAAAAAGGTGTGGGGGCACTAGTGTGCAGCCGACCACATCTCGGCAGTGCGGTTTCACCTGCTGTGTGTTATGGTTTTGAGGTGTTGGAGTGGATTCTTGGGTACTACGGTGATGGCCACTCCCATGGGGAGGAGCCCCGTGAGGAGCCGCAGTACCAGGCCGGACTCTAAGCACGCAGACACAGAGACGTTGTATTTATTGTACAGCTCGATGGTACTGCCCGGGGAGTGGGCAGCAGTGAAGGTGACCCAGCAGAAGTAGTCCAGGGGTCCTCAGCAGAGGAGACCAGTCTCACACTCGAGTAGGTGATAGGCAGCGCAGCGTAGCAGGGACAGGTCCCGGATATAGACACAGAGCGCTGAAGCTGAAGGTGAGACGGACTGAGAGGGTTATTTATTTATGCATTTATTTATTTATTTATTTATTTATTTAGAGACATTTTTATACTGGTATTAGTGGGTACATCATACTGGTTCACATTTGAGCAACAGGATTAAAAGTACATATTAACAGGGGAAACAAAAGGGGGAGGGGATCATGCAAGAACAGAGCAGAAGTACAGTGCAACAACAGTATAAAACTCGTTAACATAAGGTGAATGTCCGCAATTGTCATTATATGTAACAGCATGACATCGGATTAACGTATGTAAGTGAAACAATTTAACTGAATGGTCAAAAATACATGGGACAACGGCAGACTAAGTGGCTAAAGGAGGAAAGGGGGAGGTTGACTAGTTGACTATGCTTGTTTAAACAACCAAGTTTTTAGTTTTTTTTTAAATTTGAAGAAGCATGGTTCGAGATGGAGACGAGAGGGCAAGGAATTCCAGCGTGATGGCCAGCAATTGAAAGGGCACGGTCTCTTGTGGAGGAGAGGTGTGCTATTTTCAGGGAGGGCACAGTCAAGGTTCCTTTGTAAGCTGTTCTGGTGGGCTGATTGGGCTGAGCAACGCTAAAAGGAATATCAAGCCAGTTGGAGTTGTGGGAGTGAGTGGATTTATGTACGATAGTCAGTGTTTTGTAGAGGATTCGGGAAAGGATGGGGAGCCAGTGAAGGTCTTTGAGAATGAGGGTGATGTGGTCTGTTTTGCGGGTGTTTGTGATGATTCTAGCAGTTGCATTTTGTAGCATTTGAAGCGGTTTTTTCATGGAGTAGGGGAGCCCTAATAGAAGAGAGTTGCAGTAGTCCCATTTAGAAGAAAGGGTGGCTTGGATCACAGTGCAGAAGTCTTGGGTGTACAGTAAGGGTTTAAGTTTTTTTAGGATGTTGAGTTTGAAGAAAGCTTCTTTGAGTATAGAGCTAACATGTTTCTTCATGCTTAAGTGCTTAGTACTCACTGAAGCATAAAGCTGTATTGTTGAAGGTCCCGGCAGGCAGAAGTTGTTCAGTGGCAGGCACCAGATTGGGGAGAGCAGGCCCTCGAGGAGCAAGTACCCGGTATCCCAAGATAGGTACCCGAAATAGAGTAGAAGGGACCCAGAGGAGCAGGTACCCAGATTAGTGAAAAAATACCCCGAAGGGCAGAGAGAGCTTCCTGTGGCAGTTGGGAAGCAGCAGAGCAGCTTAGACCGGAGGCAATCCAATCCTTGCTAACTCAGTGACGGGCCGATACAGTAAAGTCCGTGGGAGAGCGGGCGAACGCCCGCTCTCCCAGCGCGTGCACAGGCCACTCTCCTGTGTGTGCGATTCAGTATGCAAATTAGGTACAGCGGTAGAAACAGGTAAAAAGAGGCGTTAGGAACACTAGCGTGTCCCTAGCGCCTCTTTAGGGACAGGAGCGGCGGCTGTCAGCGGGTTTCACAGCCGATGCTCAATTTTGCTGGCATCGGTTCTCGAGCCCACTGACAGCCACGGGTTTGGAAAACGGACGCCGGCAAAATTCAGCATCCGGTTTTCAACCCGTGAGCTGCAGGCCTACTTTGAATTTTTTTTCCTTTTTTTTACCCTTTGGGACTTCCAACTTAATATCGCCATGATATTAAGGCGCTAATTTCTTAAAGTAAAATGTGCGACTTGGCTGCACATTTTGGGGCGGATTTTAAGAGCCCTGCTCGCCTAAATCCGCCCAAAACCGGGCGGATTTAGGCGAGCAGGGCCCTGCGCGCCGATAAGCCTATTTTACATAGGCCTACCGGTGCGCGCAGAGCCCCAGGACTCGAGTAAGTCCCGGGGTTTTCGGAGGGGGCGTGTCGGGGGCGTGTCGGGGGCGGGCCCGAAGCGCGCGGCATTTTCGGGGCGTGTCGGGAGCGTTCCGGGGGCGGGCCCGGGGGCGGGCCCGGGGGCGTGGCTACAGCCCGGGGCAGCCCGGGGGCATGGCCGCGCCCTCCGGACCCGCCCCCAGATCGCGTCCCGGCGCGCTAGCGGCCCGCTGGCGCGCGGGGATTTACGTCTCCCTCCGGGAGGCGTAAATCCCCCAACAAAGGTAAGGGGGGGGTTTAGACAGGGCCGGGCGGGTGGGTTAGGTAGGGGAAGGGAGGTGAAGGTGAGGGGAGGGCGTTAGAGGATTCCCTCCGAGGCCGCTCCGATTTCGGAGCGGCCTTGGAGGGAACGGGGGTAGGCAGCGCGGCTCGGCGCGCGCAGGCTATACGAAATCGATAGCCTTGCGCGCGCCGATCCAGGATTTTAGTGGATACGCGCGGCTCCGCGCGTATCTACTAAAATCCAGCGTACTTTTGCTTGCGTCTGATGTGCAAGCAAAAGTAGGCTGTTCGCGCGCCTTTTAAAATCCGCCCCTTTACTTACTGAATCGTGCGGGAATACCTAATAGGGCCATCAACATGCATTTGTATGTTGTGGCGCTATTAGGTTCGGGGGGGTTGGACGCGCATTTTCGACCCCTTACTGGATAAGGGGTAACGCTAGCGCGTCGAAAATGCGCGTCCAATCAAGGGTTAACAGTGCGCACCGTCGGAGCGCATTGTACTGTATAAGCCCAAGTGTTAGCAAACGAAGGGCAGGCTAATTACCAGGATGTGATGACGTCACTCGGAGGGGAAGCCCCAAAGGTTCCCACCATGACGTGGATAAAGACATGGGTGGCTTGCGCAGGCACACTCTAGGAGGCCCTCAGGAAAATCATGGCGAACACCGTCGCCGTTGCCAATCCGGGGACACCGGAAAGAGCAGCAAGAAGACGCAGCAACAGCCATCTTCCCAAGGCTTGAGGAGAGAGAAGGAAGAAAGGTGAGGCACAGAGATCGAAGTCATCTGAGACCAATGGATGCAACACTGTGGTGCGGCCGGGCTGCACACTATGGCCCCCATAGAGCTACGCTAAAAGGTGGTGCTATTTCCTGTGCTACTGCCAGCGATAATGTCCAAAATATTATCGCCAGCAGTGGTGTCACCACCCCATTTCCAAAACCCCTCCCAAGCTCCTCCCTAACTCCACCCCTTCCCCCTAATTTTAATTTTACCTCTGCGATAATGGGCTATCACATCTTGGAAAATCACCCTTTTAGCCTGATAAATGCCATCAGGAAATGGTGTCCTCCAGCAATGCCAGAGCCTGGTGATCCAGCCCTGCCTCCTGGGGGAGAGTGGAAGCCGTAGGAAAATATAGAGAACATTTCTCAAATTATTATTATATTATGTTAATGTGGCAAAAGAAAAAACAAACTGTGTCTCCATGGTTCATAGCCCAAAAGGAAGTATAAATGAATACCCAAAGGAATACACAAAGCAAAGTATAAAGAGTCATCAGCTTCTGTGTTTCAGAGATGTAGGCCCATTGGCGAAGAAGGTAAGTAACAGGATCAGATTTTAGTTTTCTTTAGACTGGAACATGAACAAATATTTTCCATAATGAGTCAGATATAATATTTAGGAGTTCTTTACTGAATGCTCATGTATTTCAATTGATATTATCTGTTATGATAATAAACCTGATGTAAGGAAGATCTTAGGGAACAAGTGTTTTTGTTGAGTAATTCATCATCAGGTATGGAAATAAATGAGTCCCCTTCTCATCTAAACAAATGCTAAATATGTTTCTTTTTAATAATCTCCTTGGAGCAGTTGACTAATTCATCCCATCATGACATTTAAAGAGCAAACCTTTCCAGATTTACAAATTCAAATGTCTTTATTTTAAAATGATGCCTAAATTAAAAGGCAAATATTCAATTGACCTAAATACAATGCATTTTATATTCTAAACAACCATTAGCAGCACCACTTTGTGTCATGCTGTCTGGTTTCTTTATCCTGCCAGTTTTCTTGCTATTAAGGATGGTGCTCGGCTTCTTGCTGAATCCTGTAGAGTATTGGAGGTGGATTTCATGAGCTCGGTGACACTGGGGGATCCTTTGTTCAGGTTGGCAGACTCTGTGCAGTCGGTGCTTGCTTACACTCAAGGCATCAGATGAGTGCATCTGTGGAATGGTCTTGCAGGAAATTTATCTAAAAGATCCCAAACCTAGAATGGTATAAATATAACACCCAGAGAAAATGAAGTTAATTATATATTAGGAGATTTATCTAAAATGTAATATTAATAGCTCTAACTGTAGTATTTACAAAATTATAGCTAACTCTTCTTGAGGAAACCTAATGTCACAAACATTTTCAATATTCACCATAGAAACCCCAAATGTGTCCCTGCAGGTTCTGCTTCTCCATTGTGGTAAATCAGTCAACAGGCTGATAATAGCAAAAGCTTCTAAAGAAGCTTATTCATTTTGTTCAATTCCTCCAATGAACAGATTATATTTATAATATCAGATTGACTACTTCGGGACTGATGTTATCCTGGCTGCATCAACTAGGTACCCAGACAACTTTGTCCAGCTTATTTACTCCAGATATTCAGTAAGAACGTGGCTAGCATGAATATCTGGTATAGAGTAATTATAGGTCAACCAATGTTACCTAGATAAATTTATTTGCATAATGCTGATTATCAGTGTAGCCTGGGCAAAGTAAAACCATTTTGTCTGGGCTATAATATGCCCAGGAATAATTTTTCCAGAGGGTATAGGACAAATTTAAGACTTCAATTTTTTCTAATTAACTTCAAATATTTGTCGAACAAAACTTTGAATATCAACCTCATGGTGACTTTCCATTCACTTTGAACATTATTATTACATTTTCAACTGGCATTGATATATTAATGTGTACATTTATAGTTATTTGACAGAACAATATAATAATGCTTATATTTATAGTACTATTGGACATATACAATATTGTACAAATGTAATAAGTTGTCAGGTACACTAAATCCCTTCCCCAAACAGCTTATAATCTAAGTGGATACCTGAGGCAATGTAAGATAATGTGACTTACTTAAGGTCACAAGGTATATTAGCAAGAGGTGTAGAATTTGAATTCTGATCTCCCTGGTTCTCAAGCCATTAAACTAACTATTAGGTCAGTCATTCCTCCTACATACTTTCTTCTCCTTGTTCTTTCCAATTTTCCAATTATATTTATTTATTTATTTATTTTTAATTTTTATATACTGGAATTCCTGTATACAATACAAATCAATCCGGTTTACATTAAACAATAAGTTATATGTCCCCTTACCAGGTTTCCATGCTGTATTCCAGATTTATATGCATCAGTGTGAAGTCTGAATGTGGCATTGGTGAAGATCTGCTCTTCAGCTCTTGGTGCTGTATTTATGCTTTATAGATATCAGTACAATAACTGCATGGGGCTCTGGTGAAGATCCACTCAGTAGCTGTTCAAGCTGTCTTCAAATGTTATCTATGTCATTGTGGGTGATAGCATGAATTTTATGAGTGCCGCCTTTACAGCTTATTGTGCCATATATAGAAATGCTTTCATCTGTCATTGGGATGCTTGATGGAAAGCTAATTGAGAATTCACTCTGCCCAGGTTGCATTCCTAAGCTTTAATAAGAGATCAATATTCAAATTCCTGTTTAGCAGGTAAGACGGCCAGCCAAAAACAATTATCTTTAAACAAATATTCTGGTGAACTTAAGTGGCCAGATATTACAGTTCTAGACACCTGTCACTGAAAAATCAGCCTTTATTATAAAATTACTGCCTCTTCAGCCCCCTACCCTTTGTAAATGACTCCCCACCAACCAACATGTCCTGATTCTCTTTCCTTCTTTATTAAAAAAAATCCTAACATGCAGCGCTCCACCTCCCCTCCCCTCCCCTCCCTACCTAAAAAAACACAAAAAACTAGAACTATGGATGAGCCTGGAGTTTTTGAGGGGGGTCTTAAAAATGAAAATGCCCCACAAGGAAAAGAACCAGCTCTTGAAGAACCCTGCATCCCCATCTGTAATAAAAGACAGGGGTGGTGCTCAAGAGAAGCATGAAACCGATGCCCTGCAAAATCATGGACTCTTCCTACTCTTGGACCAATAAGCTGAAAAAATCCAGGACAAAATAGAGCTGAAATGTATTCCTGATTCCAAGGCATATCTAGAAATCTGTAAGAGCCTAACACACCCATGCCATCTTGCTGGCTACTATGGAATAATAGCAGACAGTTTTACTTATATTCTGCAAACAACATGAGATAGACCCAGGGATAAGTACACATCCAAAACACGTTCACCTCCAAATCGCCACCTCTAGATTAGAATAATAAAGACATCACAATAGGCTCTACCAAAATGCAAATGCTTTCATAGCCTTTTAAATAATCATAGGTCCAATTGTAATATTTTTTAACTTTCTTGGTTTTGCAAATACAATTCCAGAACTTATCTTTCAGAAATGCTTTTACAGTTGGTGAAGATCTGAATTAATAAAATGATTCCTGACATGAGTCTGTGTTTAGCATAGGATCTGTATCAGAGGTTGATTAGATGTTTTCTTCTATAGTCAATACTTCACCATGAATAGCTAGAATGCAGCAACACTGATGTTATCTTCGCAAATAGTGTAAAATAAAATAAAACACAAAAGCAAAGAAGACTACTCGATCATGCTCACTCTGTCAGTGTTCAGGGCTAGTCTGGCACCAGAGTTTTGGTGCCAGACTAGCCCTGAATGGTGTCATATATACAGATTTATTTTATACTGGACAAGAAAGCAATATTCAATAATTGAATTTAAATTTAAATTAAACTGTACAAGTCAATTTCTAAATTAAGGCTGTGTGGTAAAATTGTGTAAACTAAAAATTCAGAATTGTTCCCTATAGTCTAATTCTCCTTTCCCATTGGGAGAGGAGAATGTGTTCATACCCTACCGCATATCCTGAAAGTGTGACCCTGGGCGCTGCAGTGTGCTAAGGGTGATCCCAACTCAATATCATTTTTAGATATTTTAATTTTCAAAAATCAACAATTGGCACATCAGTGTACTGAAAGTTGTCTGAACATTAACAACCTATTGCAGTTCTCAAGATTTCATCATATCGGCTAAAGAAGAAACTTCCTGTGGGACAATTTCTTCTAATTTGGCGAATATTCTCTGACAAAAAAAGGCTTCATCTGTCAAGCACAAGAACTCACTGCTCCACGTCTTGTAAGAGCGCATACCTTTTCTATAATATAAAAGAACTTACAAATGTCTTTCAATGCAGACTGATCTTGGCTACTCTTAGACAAGCAAGATTCCTTAAATTCATAAACAGTGTACGTGATTTGCTACTCTCATGTCACTTCAGCCATTGCAGTGATTATTTTCAAATTGGGAAATACTAAAAATGCACATGATATGAGGACTAAGGATATCAAAGATATGGTAGTAAATGTTATCATCTGAACCCCTTGACAGGTTTTGGTCACTCAGGGCCATATTGCTTATAGAAACATAGAAACATAGAAATGACGGCAGAAGAAGACCAAACGGCCCATCCAGTCTGCCCAGCAAGTTTCACACTTTTTTTTTCTCATACTTATCTGTTACTCTTGGCTCTTAGTAACCTTTTGGTTCTATTTCCCTTCCACCCCCACCATTAATGCAAGGAGCAGTGTTGGAACTGCATCTAAGTGAACTGGGGCAGCATCTAAGTGAAACATACAACATATGTGGGGTTACAGTCTTTTGATTCATAATCTTTTACTTTTTTCTCCAATATTGGATCTTGCTATTCATGCCCAGATAGCAAGACATGCGCAAATGGCACATTGTGGACAATTTGCTCATGTCTTGCTATCTGGGCATGAATAGCAAGATCCAATATTGGAAAAAAAAGTAAAACATTATGAATCAAAAGACTGTAACCCCACATATGTTGTATGTTTCATCATATGTCTATGTAAGAAGACATAACATTGGAAGAACTAAATGGAAAATCAAAATCAGAACTGCAGAACCTAAAAGTTGTATTACTACTCATAAACTTCAGATTCCCTTAATTCCAACCTGCACAGATGTGGGACGCTCTTTTGAGATATGCGAAAGGGAATACTTGAACAAGTTTCCCTCTCCCCATAGGAAGGCAATCACGAATACAGATTTGACTATAGGGAGCAATTCTGGATTTTTAATTTAAACACAATTTCAATTCACAGCCTTAATTTAGGAATTGACTAGTACAGTTTAATTTTATTTTACATTGTATTTTTTAATATAGTGTTTTTGTCCATTACATAAAATATTCTGTATGTGTGACACATTTTGGATATACTTCCAGTGAATACTTTAGTGCTAAACTAGCCATGAACGCTGTCAGAGTGAGCATGATCGAGTGGTCTTCTTTGTTTTCGGGTTTATTTTATTTCACACTATCTCCACAGATAGCATCAATTTTGTTGCATTCAAGATATTCATGATGATTAATTATGGAAGAAAACATCTAATCAACCACTGATGCAGATCCTATATGAACCATGGACCCATGTTGGGAACCAGATTATTAAAAGTCATCTTCACCAACTGTAAAAACATTTATGAAAGATAAATACTGAAATTTTATTTGTAAAACAAAAACATTTCAAAAAAATTAAGACAAGACCTATGATTATCTAAAAGGCTATGGAAGTATTAGCTGCTGATGGAGCTAGTATGAGGTCTTTATTATTATTATCTAGTGGCAGAGAATTGGAATAAAACATGTTTTGAATGTCTACATATACCTGGGGCTATTGTATGTTGTTATTGGATCCCCTTGTATTTGACATCGCTATATTTGAGCGTTTCATTACTTATTTTCTGTTCTGGCTGTTCTTATATATTACTTTAACAAATTTGGAAATATTTTGTTATGTATGCTGCTTAATTTATATTAATGTTCTTGATGATGACTCTTCTTTCTTTCAATCTAAAACTTGAAGCGGATTACATAATATTCTTTGTTATGGATCTCCTTTGCACTCTATTCAGCGCCTTATGGAGCATAAGTACAGGGAAATGGAAAACCACACCATTGTGACAGAATTTCTGTTTCTGGGGTTCTCAGAATTCCCAGAGCTGCAGCTCCCTCTCTTCCTATTTCTCTACCTGATGGCCGTGCTGCTGAACCTCCTCATTATCTGCATAGTATGTGCCGAGCCACACCTGCACACTCCCATGTATTTTTTTCCTGGCCAACTTATCTGCCTTAGATATCTGCACCTTGACCACTATTCTGCCAAAACTGCTGCCAAACTTTCTGACAAACAACAGTTACATATCTTTCAGTGGATGCATTCTGCAGATGTACTGCTATATGATGTGTGTTGATACAGAGATTCTGCTTTTAACTGCCATGGCGTTTGATCGTTATGTTGCAATCTGCAATCCCCTGCGTTACACCATCATTATGAATAAGAGGGTCTGCGTGCTTCTGGCAGCTGTCACATGGGTAACAGGATCATTAGAGACATTGCCACACACTGTCGTTATATCCCAGTTTTCTTTCTGTAACTCCAATGTGATCAATCATTTCTTCTGCGAAATCACAGCAGTGCTGAAACTTTCCTGCACCGACACCTTTGTCCTTGACACTATGATATTGGCTGCATCTGTAATTTCAGGTTTGACCCCATTTCTCCTTACCCTGACATCGTATGTGTTTATCATCTCCACCATCCTGAAAATACGATCTGCAGAGGGGAAAAGCAAGGCCTTCTCTACCTGCTTCTCCCACCTCATAGTCATCATTCTCTTATATGGGACTATGATAGGAATATACATGGAGCCCAGCTCAGGGGACTCTACTAAATCAAACAAGCTGCCTACTGCAGTGTATATATTCACTCTACCACTGTTAAACCCCTTGATCTATAGCTTGAGGAGCAAAGAGTTAAAAGTGGCTCTGAAGAAAGCTTTAAGCAGGAAGCCAAAATATGTGAGCCACTAAACAGTTTACAAAATTCCTGTTCAGCTAATGGATTCGGCCGGTCCCAAACTCTGGAACTCTCTCCCATCAGACCTCAGACTAGTGCAATGCCCCACTATATTTAAAAAAAGACTCAAGACTTGGTTATTCAACCAAGCATTCTCATAACTTCAGCTAGTTCAATTCCTTCCAATGATCCCTTCATTGGTAACCCCCTAGAGAACGCTCATGTTATTTATTTATCTTTATGCAGTCTAAAATAATAAACCTAGCCTTATGCCTAACATCTGTTCTCCAGCCTACATTAGGCTCCGTAACTTTTACGTTTTGTTGTTAACCCCATGTATCTGTATCCAAGTTCTAACTACCTGTTTATTGTAAGACATCAACTTGTCATTGTTATGTTTAGAATGTAAACCGACTTGATTAGTAATTCTGTTACTGGAAAATCGGTATATAAAAGTGCTAAATAAATAAATAAATAACTCTGCAAGACTTAAAACGAAAAAATTCTGAAATCAGTCAAACCTCAATAATACTCAAAGGTAACCATAAAATTGAATTAGCTGGAAAAGTACGTAACTTGGGAATAATTATAGACCCTGAAATCAATCTGAAACAACACATATCACTAAAAGTAAAGGAAGGGTATGCAAAGCTCATGGTACTCAGAAAACCTAAACCACTACTAACTCAAAATGACTTCCGAACAATACTACAGGCACTAATTTTCTCCAGCATGGACTACTGCAACGCCCTTATGCTAGGACTACCTAATACGACATTAAGACCACAGCAGCCAGAATACTAACTGGAAAAAGAAGAAGGGACATATAACTGCAACCCTAGCAGAGTTACATTGGCTACCAATTGAACACAGAATTAAATACAAAACCCTATGTATCATTCACAAACTAATTTATGATGAGAAATCAGATTGGTTAAACAAAGCATTGCGGGTACACACTCCACACAGGAACCTCCGATCAGCAAATAAAGTACTCCTAACCATTCCATCAGTTAAAACAGCAAAACTAACCCAAGTGAGAGAAAGAGCCCTATCACTAGCAGGACCCATATTCTGGAACACAATGCCTCCAGAGATCAGACTACAAAGCGATCTCAAGGCATTCAAGAAAAGTTTAAAAACATTGCTTTTTAAGCAAGCATTTTACAAAGAGACGGGTGAAAAGAGCGAAACTAGTCAGGAAAAGACAGAAAGGTACCGACACACAGTACTTAAGACTTCACAGTAGATTAGTCTATGAACTCTACACCACAATAAGCATAAATATAATACTATCGGGCGGATTTTAAAAGCCTTGCTCGCGTAAATCCGCCTGATTTACGCGAGCAGGGCCTTGCGCACCGGCACACCTATTTTCCATAGGCCGCCGGCGCATGCAGAGCCCCGGGATGCACATAGGTCCCGGGGTTTTTGGAAGGGGCGTGTCGGGGGTGGGACCCAATGGCGCTGCATTTCGGGGGCGGGGTGGAGCATTTTGGGGGCAGGACCGGGGGCATGGTGCCGGCCCCGGGGCGTGGTCCAGGCCTCCGGACCAGCCCCCGGGTCGGAGGACGGCGTGCCAGCAGTCCGCTGGCGCGCGTAGATTTACGTCTGCTTCTCGCAGGCGTAAATCTACGGACAAAGGTAAGGGGGGGGGGTTTTAGATAGGGCCGGGGGGGGGTGGGTTAGGTAGAGGAAGGGAGGGGAAGGTGAGTGGAGGGCGAAAGAGAGTTCCCTCCAAGGCCGCTCCAATTTCAGAGCGGCCTCGGAGGGAACGGAGGCAGGCTGCGCGGCTTGGCGCGCGCCGGCTGCCCAAAATCGGCAGCCTTGCGCGCGCTGATCCAGGATTTTAGAGGATGCGCGCGGCTATGCGCGTATCTTATAAAATCCAGCGTACTTTTGGTTGCGCCTGCTGCGCAAACAAAAGTATGCGATCGCGCTGTTTTTAAAAATCTACCCCTATGTGTAATAAAACTACCCGAGTAAGTACCTTGGTACATCTGATCATGATCTACTTCGCTAAATGACTATGTATATTGATATATTGTAACCGAATCTTTAATAGCACCTGTTAGAATGTACTATAGTACACTATTATCAACATTAAATATGTGCCTACATGTAAACCGTTGCGATGGTATATAACTTAGCAACGGTATAGAACCGTTTTTAAATAAATAAATAAATAAAGTAAATCAGTTTGCTAATGTTGGTACTGTGCATGCCTTTCTTAGGTTAGCCAGAACAGAAGACACACATGAAATATTTTATGTGGGACAGCATTGACAGGAAAAACATTTTTGGTTTTTTGTTTTGTGGCACCCAATAACGCGGAGTGATCCTCTGTAGGCTTCTCTGATGGGTCTAGTGGATGTGTGTTGTCTTAGTGGTATTTGTAAATCGAGCGTTGCTTGGTGATGTGTAGCCTTGTGGATAATAGTGATGGATTTGTGGATGATTCTAAAGTGTATAGGCAACCAGTGCAGGTTCTTGAGAGTGGGGGAAATGTGATCTCTTCTCCCGGTGTTGGTCAGAATTCTCGCAGCTGTGTTCTGGAGCATCTGAAGGGGTTTGATGGAAGCGGAAGGGAGACCTAGTAAGATAGAATTGCAATAGTCTATCTTAGAAAAGATAACTGCTTGAAGGGCCGTTCTGAAGTCTCGCACATGAAGGAGCGGTTTGATTCTTTTAAGTACCTGGAGTTTATAGAATCCGTCTTTAGTAGTTTGTTTGATGAAGGATTTTAAGTTAAGATGGTTTGTCGATAATTATTCCTAAGTCCCTTGTTTGGGTGGTAGGTGGGTTGGTTGGAAGACACGGAGATGGGTTGCTGTTTTCTGGTGAAATGATAAGAAGTTCCGTCTTAGCCGTATTTAATATCAAGTTTAAACCCGAGAGGAGGAAATTGATTTCTTTAAGACAGAGTTCCCAGAATTCCAGAGTTTTGGTGATGGTTTCTTTAATAGGGATCAAGATCTGCACATCGTCTGCGTATAGGAAGTGAATTAGTTTCAAGTGGGTTAGCAGTTGACAAAGCGGAAGAAGGTAAATATTAAAGAGTGTAGGTGAGAGGGAGGAATCCTGAGGAACTCCTAAGAAGAGGAATGGCGGGAAGATTCCTTATTATGGATCTTGACCTTATAGCCTCTGTTGCTGAGGAATGAATTGAACCATAATAGAGCAGTTCCTGAAATTCCTATGATCGACAGTTGGTTGAGGAGGGTGGAGTGGTTGACAGTATCAAATGCGGCCGATAGGTCTAAAAGAATAAGTAGGAAGGATTGGCCTTTGTCTAGTCCATGATGATGTTATCTGTCAGGGAAATGAGTAGAGTTTCCGTGCTTAATGCTTTACGGAATCCATATTGTGAGGGGTAAAGTATTTTGTGGTCTTCAATGTAATTGGAGAGTTTAGTGTTGACCAGCTTTTTCCATTATCTTGGCAATAAATGGAAGATTTGAAATCGGGCGAAAGTTGTTGGGGTCTTTAGGGTGTGTCCGGGGTCAGGGGGTGGTTCGGGGCGGGGCCGGGGCGTGGTGCGGCCCGGGGGGCATGGTTGAGGCCTCCGGACCAGCCCCCGGGTCGGGTGATGGCGCGCCAGCAGCCCGCTGGCACAGCACAGATTTACTCCTGCTTTCAGCAGGCGTAAATCTGCCAACAAAGTAGGGGGGGGGGGGTTAGATAGGGCCGGGGGTGGGTTAGGTAGGGGAAGGGGGGGGAAGGTGAGGGGAGGCGGAAGGAAAGTTCCCTCCGAGGCCGCTCTGATTTCGGAGCGGCCTCGGAGGGAACAGGCAGCATGCGTCGGGCTCGGCCCGCGCAGGTTGCACAAATGTGCACCCCCTTGCACGTGCCGACCCCGGATTTTATAAGAACATAAGAAAATACCATACTGGGTCAGACCAAGGATACATCAAGCCCAGCATCCTGTTTCCAACAGTGGCCAATCCAGGCCATAAGAACCTGGCAAGTACCTGAAAACCAAGTCTATTCCATGTAACCATTGCTAATGTCAGTGGCTATTCTCTAAGTGAACTTAATAGCAGGTAATGGACTTCTCCTCCAAGAACTTATCAAATCCTTTTTTAAAACACAGCTATATTAACTGCGTGTATCTTATAAAATCCAGCGTACTTTTGTTCACGCCTGGTGCACGAACAAAGTACGCACGCATATAAATTTATAAAATCTACCCCTATGCGCGTATCCCCTTTTAAAATCCTCCCCCATGTGTTTATCATCTCCTGCATCCTGAAAATCTATTCTAGAGAGGGGAAAAGCAACCCCCTTCGACATCTGCTCCTCTCACCTCACAGTCACTATTCTGTTATATGGGAGTATGTTAGGAGTTTACATGCACTTGGGGCCTGGACTCTACGAAATCAAACAAGCTGCCTATTGTAATATATATTAGGGATGTGAATCGTTTTAGGACGATTAAAATTATCATCCGATAATTTTAATATCGTCTTAAACCGTTATGGAACACAATACAATAGAGATTCTAACGAGTTATCGTTAATGAAATCGTTAGAATCGTGAGCCGGCACCTAAAACCCCCTAAAACCCACCCCGACCCTTTAAATTAAATCCCCCACCCTCCCGAACCCCCCCCAAATGACTTAAATAACCTGCGGGTCCAGCGGCGGTCCGGAACGGCAGCGGTCCGGAACGGGCTCCTGCTCCTGAATCTTGTTGTCTTCAGCCGGCGCCATTTTCCAAAATGGCGCCGAAAAAATGGCGGCGGCCATAGACGAACACGATTGGACGGCAGGAAGGTCCTTCCAGACCCCCGCTGGACTTTTGGCAAGTCTCGTGGGGGTCAGGAGGCCCCCACAAGCTGGCCAAAAGTTCCTGGAGGTCCAGCGGGGGTCAGGGGAGCGATTTCCCGCCGCGAATCGTTTGCGTAAGGAAAATGGCGCCGGCAGGAGATCGACTGCAGGAGGTCGTTCAGCGAGGCGCCGGAACCCTCGCTGAACGACCTCCTGCAGTCGATCTCCTGCCGGCGCCATTTTCCGTACGAAAACAATTCGCGGCGGGAAATCGCTCCCTGACCCCCGCTGGACCTCCAGGAACTTTTGGCCAGCTTGTGGGGGGGCCTCCTGACCCCCACGAGACTTGCCAAAAAGTCCAGCGGGGGTCCGGAAGGACCTCCTGCCGTCCAATCGTGTTCGTCTATGGCCGCCGCCTTTTTTCGGTGCCATTTTGGAAAATGGCGCCGGCTGAAGACAACAAGATTCAGGAGCAGGAGCCCGTTCCGGACCGGCTGCCGTTCCGGACCGCCGCTGGACCCGCAGGTTATTTAAGTCATTTGGGAGGGTGGGGATTTATTTAAAGGGTCGGGGTGGGTTTTAGGGGGTTTTAAATGTGCCGGTTTTTAGTTTTCGATTTTTCGATTTTTCGATTTTTTCGATTTTTAAACGATTTTCTCACGATTTTTCACGATATTTTACCCCCCCAAACGGCAACAATACGATTCCCTCCCCCTCCCAGCCGAAATCGATCGTTAAGACGATCGAGGACACGATTCACATCCCTAATAGTAGATGCATTTCTTCTTGCCAATTCCTGGGGATAAATGATGGTTTTCCCATGTCTATCTGGCTAATAATTGTTCATGAACTTTTCTTCCAGGAAATTACCTCAAACACCATTTTAACCTCAAGCTATGCTAAATGCATTGATCTCATCCTATAGCAAAACATTTCATGGCTTCTGTGTTGAGCAAAAACAATATTTTATCTGATTTGTTTGAAATATTCTATATGAAAATCTTTTGCATATTCCTTAGTACTTCTGCTTCCTGAAAAAATAAATAACCATTCCCTCTAATGCATATCCTGCTCACTGACAGTAAGATTGGTGTATACTATACTAGCATTATTCTTTTTGTCGTAAATAAATTCTCTCTCCATAAATAGTACTGCCTAAATGAAACCCAATAATGTAGGCTTAAACACAGAAAAAAACCTTGTAAAAGCAAGTTTCAATAGACTTACAGTGTGCAGTTATGACTCAGTTGCTTTTTCCTCAGACTTGCAGCTTTTGTATCAGCCTGATAATAAAGACTGGCAAAGCTTCTGGGATCTGATTGTTGATGATGAGGAGGGACATCCCAAATATAGGAACTCAAAGAATAACAAAATAAACATCTGAGTTTTAGTTAACTTTGCCTTCTATTGTTTTTCTTGTACTTGGGAATTGTTTAGATTTAAAAACCTTGAATGGAAACTGAATTGATCTTGGGTGTTTGAGATGGTAAAGATGAAGAAATGTAAATGCCCAGCTCTGCACCTTTGCACTGTGCGTTGGAGGAGGAATGAGGTGGGAGGTGATGCGAGGAAACCCTGGGCCTTCCTACAGGCAACAATGGAATTAAGATCTGTGTTACAGGTTCAGACCATGCATACTGGTATCCTGCCCAGGGACTCTGGGCAGGATACCCGGGGGGGCAAATGTCATATAAACATACAAAATTACTGGGATTATACCTGGGCTGTTGAACCCAGGAGTTTATCCCATTACACAAAGAGCCACACACAAACTTGGATTCAGTACGTCACAGTTCCAGGTAAGTACCGTATTTTTCACTCCATAAGACACACCTAGGATTCAGAGGGGGAAAATTAAAAAAAAAAATTGTGCTAAACCGACTCTGTCCCCGGGCGTCTTATGGAGCAAATTAGGGGAGTACATAACATTTTTTTCTCCCCATTTTGTTTTCGGGTCTGGGGAGGGCCATTTCAGTCCATTCTCCAGATCAGAAAACATTTATCTTTCTCTTTCTGTGGGAACCCCTTCCCCCCAAAAAAAAAACCATCCCAACCCTTTAAATTAATTAACAACCCCCCACCCTCCTGACCCCCCAAGACCTGCCAAATTAATTAAATACAACCCCCTACCCTCCTGACCCCCCCCAAGACCTGCCAAAAGTCCCTGGTGGTCCAGCAGGGCTCCAGGAGTAGTCCGGGAGTGATCTCCTGGACTTGGGCCGTCGGCTGCCAGTAATCAAAATGGTGCCGATGGCCCTTTGCCCTTACTATGTGATAAATTGCAGGAGGACCTTGCGAGACTGGAAGATTGGGCTTTCAAATGGCAGATGAAATTTACTGTGGACAAGTGTTACGATTCCTCCCGTAGCTAGAGCCACGGGAGGCCTCTTACCTTTTCTCTGGAGGCCGCACCGAAGCCGGGGCCTCAGCCTGGACAGTCTATCCCAGTTTTTCTCCATGGTCTGGGACCTGCCTGGGGCCTGCACTGCTTCCTCTTTGAGTCTCTGGTTTGGGCCTTGCCCCTCCTTCCTAGGGGCTGGCCCCCAGCTCCTTGCTTTAGTTAAAGGGCCAGCCAGGTGTGGCCCATCTACACTCCTCCCAGGGAGTTGCCTGCCTACAGCATTATAAAAGGACCTTCACTTCAGTTCCTGGGTGCCTTCAGGATCGGGTTCCACAGTTGCCTGTGCTCCATGACCGGTCCAGGTCCTCCGTGGTCTACTCATGCTTTGACGGCTTTGTCTTCATGTTGCTGATGTTCCTTGATGTTCTGTCCTGATGTCTTTGCCTTCAGCCATTGCCTCTGGTTCCTTGATGTCCACCTTCCTGGCGTGCCTTGCTGTGGTCCGTGACCAGCGCATGGGTAGTGGCTGCGTAGGGCGCTCATGGTACAAGGCCATCTTCACTTGCGCAAGTACAAGCCTCCGGAAGACTTTTGCTTCAATCCTTACTTGCTTCCATCCTGGTCTTCGGAGTTCCTTGTATTACATCCGTCCATGCCCAAGACTCTGACTGAAGCTTTGCCTTTCAGCATGGTCCTAGGAGTGGCTGTGTAGGGCATGCCTGGGTACAGGCTTCTACAGTATCTTTGCCATGTTCCAGTTCATCTAATCCACATCTCATCTGGAGCCTGCCTCGCGTTCGGCGTGGTCTGCGACCAGCTCACTGGTAGTGGCTGTGTAGGGTGCGTTGCGTGGTAGTGCTCACCCCAGTACTTTGACTTCTTGAATACCTTGAACCTTGTTTGCCTCTCTTGAATACCTTGAACCCTGCTTCAGTCTCTTGAATACATTGAACCCTGCTTCAGATTCCCAAGTACCTCGTTCCTGAGTCTTCGTCTAGTGTCCTCGCCTTAGTCTTCGTCTACGTCTACAGTGTCCTCGCCTGAGTCTTCGTCTGAGTCTCTATGTTCCAGAGCCTTCACCTGCCCACATCCTCTGTCCGGCCTGCCGCCTATTGCCGTACCCAGCGGCAGGTCCAAAAGGGCTTGGAACGGTCGGAGGACTGTTCATTGATCAACATTGCGTTGTTGGTCATCCTGAGGCATGCAGCTCCGGTAGAGGGCAGACCTTCTGCTTCCTTGTTTTTGCTTCTGCCATGTACTTCCATGTTTTCGCTTCTGCCATGTACTTCCTCCCCGTGCTTCCACCAGCTCACCTCCCATGGTATGTCTTGGGGCTCCTCCCTGAGTCATGCCGTGGCCCAAGGGCTCACAACACCCGCTATAGAAATGACCATGCCTCCGTGCTCATAACAGAATCCGAAGACCTCCAAGCCCTCGGTTCATAACAGCATCCGGAGGCCGCGCTCGTAACACAAGTGCAAAGTGATGCATATAGGGAAAAATAACCCTTGCTGTAGTTACTCAATGCTAGGCTCTATCTTAGGAGTTACCACCCAGGAAAGAGGTATAGGCTCATAGTGGATAATACATTGAAGTTGTTGGCTCAGTGTGCTATAGTGATCAAAAAGCAAACAGAATGTTAGGAATTATTAAAAAGGGAATGGCAAATAAAATGATGGATATCATAATGCTTCTGTATCGCTCCATGGTGAGACCGCATCTTAAATACAGTGCAATTCTGGTTACCGCATTTCAAAAAAGATATAGTTGCACTGGAGAAACTGCAGAAAAGAGCAAGCAAAATGATAAATGGCATGGAATGGTTGCCTTATGAGATAAGGCTAAGGAAGTTAGAGCTGTTCAGTTTGGGGAAGAGATGACTGAGCGGGGATAGGATAGAGGTATACATAATCATGAAAGGACTTGAACAAGTTAATGTAAATTAGTTATTTACTCTCAGATAATAGAAGGACTAGGGGACACGCCATGACGTTAGCAAGTAGCTCATTTAAAACAAATCAAAGGAAATTCTTTTTCACTCAGCACATGTGCTTCGGGTTGGAATATTGTGTCAGGCTTTGTTTCAGGACCCCCCTCCCCGTGGGAATTTAATTTTCCCCGTGGTTTGGGTTTGTTTTTTTTTCGGGGGCCCAAATTTTCGGGTTAGCGTGCACTAAATCTGCCACGTTAGTGTGCACTAACCCAAAAGTGAATTTTTTCCAAAATTTCAGAAAAAATTCAATCGTTTTTCGCTTCTCTTGAACCATTCCGAATTAGACAATTTAATAGAATTTGCCTAATTAAGGAAAAACAATTGCACATCCCTAATAGTTAAGTTCTGGAATTCATTGCTAGAGGATGTGGTTACAGCAGTTAATGTAGCTGGGTTTAAAAATGATTTGGATAAGTTCCTAGAAGCATAATCCATAAACTGCTATTAATTATTAAGCAATAGTACCTTGAGAATTATTTAATGTTTGGGTACTTGCCAGGTACTTGTGACTTGGATTGGCCACTGTTGGAAATAGGATACTGGGCTTGATGGACACTTAGTCTGACCTAGTATGGCAATTCTTATGTTCTTATGTAACAGACCCTAAGGTCAGGCACGAGACCTCTTGTACTGAGCACAGGCAGCATAGGTTTCTACATAGTATTTTATGTCGATTTTAACCTGGGGCTACCAGTAGTAGTGAAGAAAGAGTTCTAAGGTATGGACAACTCTGGGGTGTTCTACCATGTGTGAATCATAGGTCCATTTAAATACCTTATCACAAAGCGGCTTGGGTCTACTATCTTCCCAGGGTTTTTCGATTTTTCGATTTTTAACGATTTTTCACGATTTTTCACGATATTTTACCCCCCCAAACGGCAACAATACGATTCCCTCCCCCTCCCAGCCGAAATCGATCGTTAAGACGATCGAGGACACGATTCACATCCCTAATATATATATAGTCACTCTCTGTAAATACTATTCTTGAGGAGGAAAGAATTAAAAGTAGGCCTGAAGAAACCCATTTACAGCAAGTCAGGAAGCCATTTCCAGGAGGCACTCAAAACTTTTAAGAGATACCTATTTGGATGCATTCTACAGATGTACTGCTATATGACATCCATGTAGCTATATAATTTTTGCTTCAAAGAGCCATGACATATGCTTGTTATGTGGCAATATACAATTACAGCATAATCATGAATAAGAGGGTATCTCAGGCAGTATTAAGAACAAAAGATATGCCATACTGGTCAGACCAAGAGTCCATCAAGTCCAGTCTCCTCTTTCCAATAATGGCCAATTCAAGTCACAAGTACTTGACAAGTACCCAAACATTAAATAGATCCAAAGCCCACAACAAGCATTGACTATTCCCTATTGATTAATAGTGGTTTATTGACTTTTCCTCCCAGAACTTCCAAATCTTTTTTTAAACTCAGCTTTTTTACACTAACTGCCTTAACCACATCCTCTGACAATGAATTCCCAAGCTTAATTGTATCTTGAATAAAAAGGAACTATCTCCATTTTGTGTCGTGTGCTATTTGCTAACTTCTTGCAGGGGCCCCTAGTCCTTGATTTATTTGAAATAGTAAATAACCAATTCACTTTTACCTGTTGAAGTCTTTTCATGATTTTGTAGAACTCTGTCATATCCTCCCTCAGCCTCTCCCAGCTGAACAACCCTAACCTCTTTAGCTTTTCCTCCTAGGGGAGCCATTTCATGCTCTTTATGATTTTGGTCACCCTTCTCTATACTTTCTCCAGTACAGCTATATCTTTCTTTGAGGAGCTGCAATGAGAATTTCACACAGTATTCAAGGTACAGTCTCACCATGGAGCAATACAGAGGCATTATGATAAGCTCTGTTATATTTTCCATTCCCATGCAAATAATTCCTAACATTCTGTTTGCTTTTTTGACCACCACAGCACACTGAGGAAAAGATTTCAATGTAATATCAACTATTAGGGATGTGAATTGTTTTTTGATGATTTAAAAAAAATTGTCAGATATTTTTTAAATCGTCAAAAATCATTTGAGTTGCGATACAATAGAAATTCCCCCGATTTATCGTGAAAAATCATAAATCGGGGGGGGGGGGGAACCGGCACACCAAAACAACCCCTAAACCCACCCCGACCCTTTAAAATGAATCCCCCACCCTCCCGAACCCCCCAAAAATGTTTTAAATTACCTGGTGGTCCAGTGGGGGGGTCCCGGCGCGATCTCCCGCTCTCAGGCCATCGGCGCCATTTTGGCTGCCAGTAATATAAATGGCGCCGATGGCCCAATAAAAAAATAAAACCCACCCGACCCTTTAAAATGACCCCCTTAGCCTCCCCCACCCTCCCGACCCCCTCCAAAAGCTTTTAAAATTACCTGGTGGTCCAGTAGGGGCGCAGGGAGCGATCTCCCGCTCTTGGGCCATCGGCTTCGTTAATAAAAATGGCGCCGACGCCCTTTGCCCTTACCATGTGACAGGATATCCGTGTCATTGGCTGGTTCCTGTCACATGGTAGGAGCACTGGATGGCCGTACGGAAAACGATTCGCGGCAGGAGATCGTTTTCCGGACCCCCAGGGACCCCCAGGGACTTTTGGCCAGCTTGGGGGGCCTCCTGACCCCACAAGACTTGCCAAAAGTCCAGCGGGGGTCCGGAACGACCTCCTGCATCTCTCATCTGATAAAAGGAACAGTCTCTTCTCTATTCTTGATGTTAGCATGACAATTTTAGTACATGGTGAGCCTGTGCAGGTGGCGTGGGGGACCAGATGACGAAGAGAGCCTTGGTCACTTCTGTTCTTAGTAGTTTAATGTTTTCAACAAGTTTCCTAGTGGGTTCTGGTAGCTGTGATCCTGACTGCCCTTGTGAAAATGCCTACAGTCCCACACTCCACCAAGGGTCCTTCTGCAGTTATAGGGTGGTCCTTTTTTAAGACCAGTGGTATTTCTCTGTTAAGAATATAAAGGCTATAGACCTAAAATATAGATTTAGGATTTGTAAAAACTTTTCTGATTAAGCTTTTAAATAAAAAAGAAAAAACAAAAAAAACAAAAGAGAAGAGTGGGAGAGGAATAACTCCATGCATGGTGGGAGGAAGGATGAGGGGAGGGGAGGGGAGGGGGGCACATAGTTGCAATACACATGTTTTGGCCACGGGGTGGCACTGTTGCTCCATGTCTAGCTCACTGACTCGGGAGCGTAGTTGGGTCTCAGAAAAATGCACCTCATGCCAGAATTGTCTGGTCTCCTATTTATGCTTCTGGTTGCCAAGGGCGTTTTGGCTTCTGCCTGCTGCAAAGATAGGATTTTAGCTCTCTTGAAGGGCCCACATTTTTCCTCTAGACACAAAATGGGGGGGGGGGGGGAAACCCCAAACCCTTTAGACCACGGAGGGTGATTATGGCACCTGTGATCACAGCAGCTCACAGTATCTCCTTTGACTGTTGGAGCACCCCCTTCTCCCCTCAGCTTCCCATGCATCTTAGCCTTTCCTTTCATGGGAAAGCAGGCAAAAAAAACCCCAACATAAAAATCCAAAATGACCTCGGGACGTGCATAGGTAAAGTTCTCTGGGCTACGTGCAAAGACCTTATATATATATGAAACATTTATATATGTATATATTTATTTTATTATTTTTTATTTAACTTCTTTTACTATACCGACACTCAAGACCAGGTCTTATCGTACCGGTTTACATTAGAACAAGGGGAAAAATCAATTAACGTATAAGTGGAAAAGATATATAATCCTTATAAGTTATGCACTATAGTAGTAAAATTAAAAGATTAACTAAAGGTGTTTAGTGAAACTCGTAGAATACTTGGGAAGCTGGTGGGGGTGACCCCTAGAAATAAAAGTCCTCTTCCTGTGTTTTTACATTGCTGGTGGATTTGTACAAAAGCAAAGGAATAATTCCTAATGTTATGCACTCCCTGCCACTTATTTATTCTTGGAGATAATTTTAAAATAGATAGCAGTATTATCATTAATATATATATATATATAGATATATATTTTTAAAATACTTTTGTGAGTTCCCCATTTTTTTAAATGTCAGTTTAAAAAAAAACAAAAAAAAAAACCAAAACTAAAAAACAAAAAAAGTTTGGAAAATACCTGGGGTGGGAAACAGTTTGGTTCAGGTAGGAGAAGAGCCCCCCCCCCCCCTGCGTAAAGAGGGAAAACTAATTCCGAGGGGCGCCAGAGTCAATTGCCAGCTAGACCTTGCTAACCTGCAGGGTTCCTCATTCTCTTTCTGGTTAAGCGGATTGGTGACCGTATTCTCCCTTTTTTTTTTTATAACACAAGGCAATGCAGGATTTCCTTGATAACAGCACTTTGCTTTAACGCCTCTAAATTATTATTATTTTTTTTATTTGCAATCATAGTAGCTTCATCGACCACCAACTGACTCATGCAGTCTCTCCCCCTCCCCCCATGTCTTTGACCCCCCCCCTAACTTCTCAAGCCTCTTGCTACTCTGCCCCCTCCATCTCTGGCCCCCCTCCACCTCCTCTGCTGGCCGGCTTCTTCCAGGGCTTGGCATCTTTCATCACTGATCCTTACGTGTCCGCTCCCAAGCTTTGTACGGATCATTTTCTCCTACAGAGGCAAGGGCGGTATAAAAACAGGCCCGCGCTGGAAGCCGGCCGTGTCGTCCATGCAAACCTCATTTCTCTTTCTCTTGCCTGCCAAGAATGGAGGACTGGCGGGTTAAAAAAAAATCCATCTCTCACAGCTTTAAAGTCAAGCCACTTAACTTTCCTTTCGTTTTGCATCCTCTGTCTTTCTCCTGGTCATGCCTTTACCTTCTCCCTAGGCATCCTCTCTCTGCTATGGAATGAGTGTCCACCTTGCATTGCATTAACTCCCAGTCTTAGGTCCTCCCCCACCATCCCCAGACACATGGCACTGCCATTCCCGGCTTTTACGTTGGGTGCCTTTCCTAGGTGGAAAACAAATAGAAACAGTTAATAGATCTGAAGTTTTAACCCTCCAGTCTGGCCCAGGATTTCCACCGATAACCGAGAGTGGGTTCTAGGGCACAGACGACCTCCCAGGTTTGTTTTTTTTTTGCTGGGGGTAGAGGTATCCCCCCCCCCCCCCCAGTTTACCTGCCTTCCTCCCTCGCAAGATCTTTTGAGTGTTGGCAATGTGCGCCCAAGTTTCTTCACGACCGAAACGTGCTAGTGACGATTCCACTGTGGCAGTAAATCCGTAGGGCAACAAAACAGGCTTGCAATGAATGTCACAAAAGGAAAGGGAATGAGGAACCTGCGACCGACTTCTAGTTAGCAAGCAGGTCTGTTATGGAAGAGATTTGGCAAGGGACAGCTGAAATTATTTATACGACAGCAGGACATATGCGCTAGTAACTTTTAAGAAAATTTTCTTCCTTGTTCTATCATCTCTCCTTGGGTTTGTCCCCACCCTCCAATGTAATCCATGCTCTCACCCCCCCTACAAGTTTTCCTTATCATAGATGAATCCTCACTACCTGGTCCCTTCCTTAATGTCCCCCTCTCCTGAAAATCACTGAACCCTACTGACTCTGCTCGCTCCCTCTCTCTCTCTCTCTCTCTCTCCTCACTCCACTCCTCCTAGGACAGCAGCACCTGCACGTGTGTGTGTGTGTGAGAGAGAGAGACATCCCTTCTAATATTCCTTTTTTCGTGCTGTATGGTGATGCATTATGGTATATTACACAATAATATGAAAAACAAAATTACATTCTTTGAGTTTTGTTGGAAAACTCACTATATTTGTTGTAAAGAGGTTTACTATTAAAAAAAAAATCCACGTTTCTGATAACTTGCATTTGCTGGTGTCTTTTTTTTGTGTCTTTTTTTTTTTTCCTCTGGGTATGCAGCTGTGCAAAGTTGCTTTAGTTCGGAGGGTGTGCTGTCATTGGCGGAAAGCAACTTGAAGCCAGAATGTTGCATTGTCAACAAACTCCCGTGTCTTGGAGAAATTGGAACTACGTCCGGCTTGGGGCTAGCATCAGTACAATGTTTGGATACTTGCCAGGTACTTGTGACGTGGATTGGCCACTGTTGGAAACAGGATATTGGGCTTGATGGACCCTTGGTCTGACCCAGCATGGCATGTTCTTATGAGGTAATGGGGATGAACCCAGGACTAGCTCAGCTTGCTGGCAGCCCGGTCTCCACTGGTTACCCTCTTAGCTCGAATTCTGTCAATCTGGCCAATGAGTGTTCGCCGTGGCCAACCTGAAAATACCCATCTGTGACTCTCCAGGAACAGAGCTGGAGGCATCCTTGATGGGACAGCTCAGTGGTCTGAACCAACAGCTTCCTAACTTCTGCTTTTGGTACCTTGTTGCTATCCCCTCGTGAAGTCACCCTGCAACACACTTGATCTATTTATCTTAAAATATTTATGACATGCTTATCTAACATCCTAAGCAAGTCACAATCAAACAGGCATAAAATCAATGCATAAAACTTATAAAGCAAACAAAAATTATAGCTTTTCTGTAGGAGTAGATATCCCAATCTGATGAAAGATACAAACTAGCAGACATTTTCACAGTTATAAGCAGTAACTGTGAAAATAATTATCAGAAACAGCCCCCCCACACACATACACCCACACACTATTTCGTAATTTCCACAAAAGGCTCAGTGAAGAAATATGTTTAAAAAAAAAAAAAATTCCGAAAGTTTTCAAGTCCATTATAATCCTTGGCTGCCCTGGAAGGAAGCTCCAAAGCTTAGAACCTACCACAGAAATCATTTGTCCTCTGATTTCACATAGGAACTTAAGGATGCCGCGTCTATCACTCGATGGGGAGGATAGATCTTCAGTGAGCTGATACTGTAAGGCACCTTAAAGATCATAGTGAGGACTTTAAATTTGACCCTCCACATAACTAGGAGCAAGTGCAGACTACGAAGCAACAGGGAGTAACATGAATGAAATGATTGACCCTCATCAAAACTCTTGACTGCAGCATTGTGGACCATGTGCATGAAATGTACAAGCCGGCAGACCTATAGATGTACACCATACCTGAGGCCAGAAGCAACAAGAGCCTGAAAAACAGTTGAAAAAGCCTCAGGAGATAATGGTTTCAATTTGCACAACATTTGTAATTTATAGAATGCACCCTTAACAACATTACTTACTTGTGGTTTGAGTGATAGTGTGGTGTCAACATTGACCTCCCCTACTACCAACCATAGGAGGAACTGGGATCTGATGATCACCTAATTGCAAAAAGTAGGGACATTTGAACCTGGACATCTTGAGAGAAACAATGTTGGGTTTTTTTTGTTTTGCCAAGATTTAATCTTAAGGCAGTAGAAAACCACCAAGATTGAATGTTATTCAGGCAAATATTGGTGGCAACCCCTCAGTGCTTTATCAACTGAATCTGTGCTGGGGGTAGCAAACTGGATATCCTCAGCATAAATGTTCTAGATAACTCCTAACTCCACCAATAGTCTACAAACATGTCTTAAATAAATGTTGAATAATGCTGTGGAGAGGGCAGACCCTTGTGGAATTTCAGGATGAAAGGGAGCTACCACTGATAACCTCTCTGACTTCTATCAGTGAGATATGAACAAAACCAAGAAAGCACATTCCCAAGTCAGAAAGACGTGCTGATGACAATGCATGCTTCAAAGTATCACAAGATGATGACATGCTCAAGAATATCAACAGAAATTGCTTCCCCATAAAAAATGTATCTAGGCTTTTCTCTGAAACCAAACCGCTGATGATCTAATACCTCATGTTCATCTAAGAAGTCCTCTAGTTGTGCATAAACCATGGGAAAGAAGGTACAGGCCTGAAATGTGTAGGATCATTCTGATCTCTTGTACTGCTCTGCAGAGCAGGCTCTATATGTGCACATTTCAAAGAAGTATGCAAGTTACCCTCTGATAAAGACTCATTTACAAGTGGCAATTGGGGGTAGCAAGTTCCTTCCATAAATCCCTTCTTAATTTAGGCGGAACGGGAATTCATTGGGTAATCAGAGCTGTTCTTGTTTGCTAAACAAGTTTTTATCTCCATTGTAAAGACCGTGAAAAAGTATCCCCCTGAACTTTCGCCCAGGACAAGCAGGATGGTGGTCCTCACATGTGGGTGACATCATCAGATGGAGCCCGGCACGGAAAACTTCTGTCAAAGTTTGCAGAACTTTGGGCATCCCACGATCCACGCATCCAGGCAGGGTCCCTCTTCAGTCTCTTCTTTTCTGTGGAGCTATCGCCTCGCGGACATGGAGCTCACGCTTTTTTCTTCGGAAAGCTGTATTTTTTAGTTCATCTCTTGTTCTTTTTCCCAGGCCGGGTCCCTCAAATCCTTTCCCAGCCCTAATTAGAAGCATTGCGGTAGGTATGACGTTCTTTGCGGTCGATTACTGACGGTGCCATCTCCCGGTGGCTGCCAGCCATCGACCATTCGGCGGTTGCTTTTTTTCCATGGTGACCTCCGGTTTCCACCGCTGCCCCCAGACCATGTCCATCACAGACCCTCACAAAGTCTGCATTCTGTGCCTGAGGGCCTTGCACAATGTACGCGGCTGCTCTTTTTGTGCTCAGCTGACCCCCAAGGGTCGCCGAGCATGCCTGGACAAGATGGGCAAGCTTTTTGGGGCCAGGACGTCCAAACCCTTGACAGCAGTGTCGGGGGCATCAACGCTTCACAGTAAGAAGACTCTGGATCTGCTGGCCCCATCTTGTCCTCTCCACTGCCGATTTCCCAGCAGGAGTAGGTGCTGGGGATTGGCTCCTGTCTATCTCTTCTCTCTCTAGGTCTGGATCATCGCCATCATTCTTGGCAGCAGGGAAAGACTGGAGCCTTGAGTTACCAGGTCCTTCAATGACGTTGATGCCCCTAGGGTCCGTGGTGCCTTCGGTGCCTGCGGCACTCTCAGTGCTCCCGGTGCCCTGGCCCAGGACCACGTTTCATGCTCCCCCACCATTGTCGCCAGGCAGTGAGACCGATGCCCCTTATGACCTGTGGGAAGATGAGCCTTCATTCTTTTCCTCTGAAGTCTCTGAAGAGCTACTTTCTGAGCCTTCTCCTCCAGAGGACCAGACATTTGTAGGCTTTGTACGAGCAATGGCAGAGTTGGTCCCCTTCCAGCTCCTGACTGAGGAAGACTCCAGACACATGATGCTAGAGATCCTACTGTTCATGGACGCTGCTAAGGAGATTGTTGTAGTCCCGGTCCATGATATCTTTAAGGACTTGATTGTCCGGCTCTGGGAGCATCTGATCTCTGTCCCTCCAATAAACAGGAAGACCGAGGCGGTTTACCTAGTACAGCCATCTACCAGATTTGAGCGGCACCATCTCCCCCAGCAGACTGTGGTGGTGGAGTCAGCCCTTAAGAAAGCGAAGAGGTCTCGCATCCATGCCTCGGCTCTGCCAGGCCATGATGACAAGACCCTAGATGCCCTGGGCTGCAAGGTCTTCCAGGGATCTATGCCTGCTATACATAAGGCAATATTCCAGAAACCACTGGAAATATGTTCAGCAATTGGCAGACCACCTCCCTCAACAACTCCAAGAAGATTCTACCACTGAGTTCATAGAATTACTGCCCTAGAACATCTCTGTTGCTGTAATCTCTATGACACTCTCTTCATCCTATAGCATGTGATGTTGATATTTTCATCCTCCTAGGCATGCAGTGACAAGGTTGAAACATAAATATTGATGGAGGGAGAATTATATTAAGATAAGGGTTGAAAAGAGCTCAGGACCTGCTCTTAAAAGCCTCTGCTGATGAAGATCCCACCGCCTCCCCTGCGAACTTGTTCTGATGCCTGGCTCCCCGCCCAGGTAGAATGTCCTTACCAGTGTCAAACTTGCTGCACTACATTTCTTCATTTTCCACTACTGGAGCAGGAGAACATATCACTATCTTTAGTGGAGCCCCTCCAGTTATGGACTGCTATCAAGTAGGTCTTCTAGTCATCTCATTTCCAGGTTAAATAAACAACTTCTTCTGGAGGGAGGGAGAGAGAGAGTGTGTGCGCTGTGGTTGATTGAGAAAGCAACAGATCAGTCCAAAAGGCCCCAATCTCCCCATCCAGGCTGGGTCCACATATCCATTGGTATCCCTTAGCCAGTCAACTATTTCAGATATACAGCATGAGTAGGCGCAAGATCCATCTGTATACATTGGAGGTCCAATATATGCAAATTTCTGTTGGGTTAAGAATGGACGTTTTGTGGATCCTAGGCCACTTTGTGATGAGCTGAAGGATAACATGGTGTCCTTTTCAAATAGAGCCACCGAAGGAGCTGCACCAGGCAGCACCCTACCTCTCCCAGGAGCGTGACTCCTAGTGCCTCAGACTTCTACGTGATGAATCAGAGGAGGGTGTGGAGCTCTGCTGTTTGCAGAAGAGGCATACCATTTGAACAATAAAGTGTCAAGCGTTAAAAAGACTTCATGCTGTAAACAATAGAGTAACTTCCAAACATGACCATTTCTAATCTATATATAGTCATTCTTTCTTGTGATAAATGCAGGGAATATGACAGCTGAGAAAAGACCCTCAGGCTCTTCCTGCAGTACCCCACACTCTAGCTGACCACTGGCTTTTATCCCCTCTTCTGGCAAGGATCTTGATTTCCAGGGATGTGAATCGTTTTTCAACGATTAAAATTATCGTCCGATAATTTTAATATCGTCTTAAATCGTTATAGAACACAATACAATAGAAATTCTAACGATTTATCGTTAAAAATTGTTAAATCGTGTTAGTGCGCACTAACTCCCGTTAGTGCACACTAACAGAAAATGATACAAATTGACACTTTCCAGGTCAGTAAAGGTCAGTTAGGAATGAATATGTGTTCCTATTGGCTGGCTGCCCTCTTATCTATTGTGTTACCAAGGTTTCCACTGAGGTGATGGTTGGGGGGATGGGAAATGGACTGGAAACTCACGAACACCAACAGAAAATGAAACAAAGTGTTGACACTTCCCAGGTCAGTAAATGGTCACTTAGGAATGAATATGTATTCCTATTGGCTGGCTGTGCTCTTATCTATTGATGTTACCAAAGTTCCCACTGAGGTAATGGTTGGGGGGATGTGAAATGGAAACAGTTGGAAGCTTGACAAAAAAAGTAATGTGATGATCATCACTCATGTGACTAGAACTTGTTTGTTTATTATTTTTGTTAGCAGGCATGGGAAATGCTAGTGCATGTTGAATTTGCCAATCACTGTGCATTTTAGAAAGGTGGTCCTGGCTGGAACTATTATACACAGTTCAAATATATGTGGTAATTGATTGTTGGTAATTGTATTTTTTAAGTAGCCACACTGGCCACCAGTATGTTTACTTTTCCTCCTACTTAACTCACTAGCTCAACTTTATAAGAAGGGCTTCTCTGCTTGTGTGTTGCTTTTGTTTGGTGTGAGGAGAGCAGAAACATCAGATCTTTATTCAATCTACTACAGTCAGGCAGCTCCCCCCTGTCTGTGAAGCCAGCCTCTCAATAGTAATGCAGGCGGGATAGGGCACTGCATGCAGGAAGATCACAACACCCCTGGTGTCAGGGTTAGGGCACTGTGTGCAGGAAGATCACAACACTCCTGGTATTAATAGGGATAGGGCACTGTGTGTACATGAAGATCACAACACCCCTGGTATCAGGGTTAGGGCACAAGTTCTAGTCACATTGACTGATCACATTACTTTTTTTGTCAAGCTACCAACTGTTTCCATTTCCCATCCCCCATATACTGTCAGTGGGGACCTTGGTAACATGAATAAATAAGAGGGCAGCCAATAGGAATACATATTCATTCCTAAACTGACCTTAACTGACCTGGCTACCGGTCCATATCATCTTAACGATTGAAATCGTGTGGCAGGAGAAGAAAATCATGTTTGGCACGATTATTTCGTTGAAAAATCGTTAAAAATCGTTTTTTCCGATTAGTGCGCACTAGTGCGCACTAATCGGAAAAAAGATGGGGGGGGGTCAGGAGGGGGCTCCTGACCCCCCCCCCCCAAGGCTTGCCAATAATCCCTGGGGGTCCAGCAAGGGTCCGAGAGCGATTTCGTTTTTGGCTGCCAGTAACCAAAATGGCGCCGATAGCCTTTGCCCATACTATGTCACAGAGGCTTTCGGCGCCATTGGTCAGCTCCAATTTCCTAAATAGGGCGAATAACGAACCACATCTCTACTGGATAGCTGTTTTCTATGACAATCCTTTCCTAGCCTGCTCTTTCTCTCCCCCTTTCCCTTTTTCCATATCCTTTTGTCCTCTTCCTCCTCAGTGCTATCACTGTCTCCTTCCTCCTCTACACTTTCAGCTATTGGAAGCTTAATAACCTCTCCAAACCTTTTTCTTAGCTCATCTGCAGTCAGCCTGGATTGGACAAGGTTTGACGGATGCATTTACCCTTTCAAAATGCAAGTCATCTCCTGCCACCCTTCCTGTAATTCTTCCGGAGGTGGAACAAATCCCTCTGCTTGCTGTAGTGCCACAGATGCTGCCACTGACAAAGGAGCAGTGGAAACAGCTGTTGGCAAAGAAGCTACAGGAACACCTATGGACTGAGATATTCCAGAAATACCCTCTCCTGAATTATCAATAGCAGATAGTGGCGTCAGTGGTGGAGGGTATAACTGCAATGGCTTATAGCCTGGAGCTATGTCTTTTGGATCTACAGGTCCTAACTCAGCAGGAACAGATTGTAATGGAAATTGCCCTAACCTACCATAAATATCTGGCAGAGCCAGGTACAAGCCTGAAGAGCTAGAATCAGGTAGCATGGAATAATTAACAGAACCACTATCTGGGGCATATGGTGAGGGCATTTTATCCCACTCAGTATCCTTATGGACAGAATCTCTCTGCTTATACCATAAATCAAACACTTGCAAATAGGGATGCAAATCGTTTTTTGATGATTTAAAATATCGTCCGATATATTTTAAATCGTCTAAAATCGTTAGGGCCACGATACAATACCAATTCCCCCGATTTATCGTCAAAAAATCGTAAATCGGGGGAAGGGGGAGGGCAGGAAAACCGGCACACTAAAACACCCTAAAACCCACCCCCGACCCTTTAAATTAAATCCCTCACCCTCCCGAAACCCCCCCCCCCAAATGCCTTAAATTACCTGGGGGTCCAGCGGCGGTCCGGAACGGTCTCCTGCAATTGAATCGTGTTGTCTTCAGCCGGCGCCGTTCTGCACCGCCATTTTGCAAAATGGCGGCGCAAAATGGCGGCGGCCATAGACCAACACGATTCGACTGCAGGAGGTAGTTCCGGACCCCTGCTGGACTTTTGGCAAGTCTTGTGGGGGTCAGGAGGCCCCCCCAAGCTGGCCAAAAGTCCCTGGGGGTCCAGCGGGGGTCCGGGAGCGATTTCCTGCCGCGAATCGTTTTCCGTACGGAAAATGGCGCCGGCAGGAGATCGACTGCAGGAGGTCGTTCAGCGGGGTCCGGAACCCCCACGTAATTTAAGGCATTTGGGGGGGGGGGTTCGGGAGGGTGGGGGATTTAATTTAAAGGGTCGGGGGTGGGTTTTAGGGTGTTTTAGTGTGCCGGTTTTCCTGCCCTCCCCCTTCCCCTGATTTAGCTACGGACCGCCGCTGGACCCCCAGGTAATTTAAGGCATTTGGGGGGGGGGTCGGGAGGAGGGGTTAATTTAAAGGGTCGGGGGTGGGTTTTAGGGTGTTTTAGTGTGCCGGTTTTCCTGCCCTCCCCCTTCCCCCAATTTAGCTACGGACCGCCGCTGGACCCGCAGGTAATTTAAGACATTTGGGGGGGGGGGTTCGGGAGGGTGGGGGATTTAATTTAAAGGGTCGGGGGGTGGTTTTAGGGTGTTTTAGTGTGCCGGTTTTCCTGCCCTCCCCCTTCCCCTGATTTAGCTACGGACCGCCGCTGGACCCCCAGGTAATTTAAGGCATTTGGGGGGGGTCGGGGGGGGGGTTAATTTAAAGGGTCGGGGGTGAGTTTTAGGGGGTTTTAGTGTGCCGGTTCATGATTTTAATGATTTTTCACGATACTCTAAACACCCAAACGGCGACGATACGATTCCCTCCCCCTCCCAGGCCAAATCGATCGTTAAGACGATCGAGGACATGATTCACATCTCTACTTGCAAATGCTTATCTAAAGACTGTCTTTTTCTTTGAATCTCTAATCTAATCTAATCTAGGTTCTGAATGCTACTGCAAGGATCCTTACCAATGCCAAAAAAAGGGACCATATCACCCTCAATCCTCCAGCATCTCCACTGGCTTCCCATCAAATATAGGATTCAGTTCAAGACTTGCATGATGATTCACAAGGCACTACATAATAGGGATGTGAATCGTTTTTCAACGATTAAAATTATCGTCCGATAATGTTTATATCGTCTTAAATCGTTATAGAACACGATACAATAGAAATTCTAACGATTTATCGTTAAAATCGTTAAAATCGTGTTAGTGCGCACTAACTCGAGTTAGTGCGCACTAACTCCCCCGTTAGTGCGCACTAACTCGATTGAGTGCGCACTAACTGAAATGATACAAATAAACACTTTCCAGGTCACTGAGGTCAGTTAGGAATGAATATGTGTTCCTATTGGCTGGCTGCCCTCTTATCTATTGATGTTACCAAGGTTACCACTGAATGATGGTTGGGGGGATGGGAAATGGAACTGGAAACTAACGAACACCAACAGAAAATGAAACAAAGTGTTCACACTTCCCAGGTCAGTAAAGGTCACTTAGGAATGAATATGTATGTATGTATTCCTATTGGCTGGCTGTGCTCTTATCTATTGATGTTACCAAGGCTAATACTGAGGTAATGGTTGGGGGGATGTGAAATGGAAACAGTTGGAAGCTTGACAAAAAAAGTAATGTAATGATCAGCACTCACGTGACTAGAACTTGTTTGTTTATTATTTTTGTTAGCAGGCACCTGAAATGCTAGTGCATGTTGAATTTGCCAATCACTGTGCATTTTAGAAAGGTGGTCCTGGCTGGAACTGTACACAGTTCAAATATATGTAATTGATTGTTGGTAAGTGTATTTTTTTAAGTAGCCACACTGGCACCAGTATGTTTACTTTTCCTCCTACTTAACTCACTAGCTCAGCTTTGTAAGAAGGGCTTCTCTGCTTGTGTGTTGTTTTTGTTTGGTGTGAGGAGAGCAGAAACATCAGATCTTTATTCAATCTACTACAGTCATCTCTTATAGTGCCCTATCCCTATTAATACCAGGAGTGTTGTGATCTTCCTGCACACAGTGCCCTAACCCTGATACCAGTCTGAGGCAGCTCCCTCCCTGCATTACTAGTGAGAGGCTGGCTTCACAGACAGGGGGGAGCTGCCTGACCCTCACTCCTGACTTCCCCCATGTCCCAGCTAGTGAATGGTGTGTGGGTGAGGGGGGGGGGGAGGATGGTGAAGTCTGAGACAGCTCCCTCCCTGCATTACTAGTGTAAGGCTGGCTTCACAGACAGGGGGGAGCTGCCTGACCCTCACTCCTGACTTCCCCCATGTCCCAGCTAGTGAATGGTGTGTGGGTGAGGGGGGGGGGGGGGGATGGTGAAGTCTGAGACAGCTCCCTCCCTGCATTACTAGTGAGAGGCTGGCTTCACAGACAGGGGGGAGCTGCCTGACCCTCACTCCTGACTTCCCCCATGTCCCAGCTAGTGAATGGTGTGTGGGTGAGGGGGGGGGGGGGGAGGATGGTGAAGTCTGAGACAGCTCCCTCCCTGCATTACTAGTGAGAGGCTGGCTTCACAGACAGGGGGGAGCTGCCTGACCCTCACTCCTCCGGGGTATTGTGATCTTCCTGCACACAGTGCCCTATCCCTGATACCAGGGGTGTTGTGATCTTCCTGCATGCAGTGCCCTATCCCTATTAATACCAGGAGTGTTGTGATCTTCCTGCATGCAGTGCCCTATCCCTATTAATACCAGGAGTGTTGTGATCTTCCTGCATGCAGTGCCCTATCCCTGATACCGGGATGTGTGCAAGAAGATCACAACACCCCCGCTATCAGGAATAGGGCACTGTGTGCAGGAAGATCACAACACCCCCAGTATCAGGAATAGGGCACTGTGTGCAGGAAGATCACAACACCCCTGGTATTAGGGATAGGGCACTGTGTGCAGGAAGATCACAACACTCCTGGTATTAATAGGGATAGGGCACTGTGTGCAGGAAGATCACAATACCCCTGGTATCAGGGTTAGGGCACAAGTTCTAGTCACATTGACTGATCACATTACTTGTTTTGTCAAGCTACCAACTGTTTCCATTTCCCATCCCCCATATACTGTCAGTAGGAAACTTGGTAACATGAATAAATAAGAGGGCAGCCAATAGGAATACATATTCATTCCTAAACTGACCTTAACTGACCTGAAAAGTTTCAAATTGTATCATTTTCAGTTAGTGCGCACTAACTCCCAGTTAGTGTGCACTAACTCCCGTTAGTGCGCACTAATCGGAAAAAACGATTTTTAACGATTTTTTAACTAAAAAATCGTGCCTAAGACGATTTTCTTGCCCTGCCACACGATTTCTATTGTTAAGACGATATGGAAAACGATTCACATCCCTACTACATAACATCTCCCCACTCAACTTAAACTTTCCAGCTTCAACTACACTCTTCTAACAAACCAACCAGAAGGGCATACCAGAACAGAATGATCACCCAACCTGCAAAATCTACCCTGAAGAAACGCGCTCTATCCACAGCGGGCCCATCTCTCTGGAACTCACTACCACCGGACCTCCGGCTTGAACCGTGCCATACTACTTTCAAAGTGAAACTCAAGATTTGGCTTTTCCATCAAGCTTTCCCAGAGAGCTAAAAGCAAGAAGAACAAACATCCAGCCTTGTCTTACCGCAATATTGTAATGTTCATATTGTGTCAGTTATATGTTCCAAGTTGTTTTCTAAGTTGATCCTAGTTGTTTCATAATAGATTGTACTTTGATTATTATCCATTCATTATATTTGATATGTTCCATGTAAACCGCCTCCCCGGCGATAGTTGTCTCTGTTAAATGTGAACCGGAGTGATATGTATTGTATACAGGAACTTCCGGTATATATATAAAAAATAAATAAATAAATAAATAAATAATATATTTAATCAAATTCAACAACACAGGAGGCTGTAACGAGCCCTCTTTCACCCAAACAAAATCAGGATGTGTTTTAGACTTTTTGTACCATTTATTATGAAATTAGTTAATCTCCTTAACATTAAGAGGGTTGGCCTCTAAAACTAACTCTAAAGGAGTTTGCATATTGTCCACTAGATGGCTCCCCTACAGCAGAATACACCCACTGACTCTAGTCAACACGAACTGCAAAAATTTGTTCCTTTCCCTCTCTCTTGTTTTATTTTTTTTTTTTTCTAATAAGAAAAAGAGCTATCAGGATAGAAAAGAATAGATGGAATCCCAAGATGTTAAACTCAAAAGAATTGAATTAGCATCAGTCCATCTTCAGGAACCAATTAGAACACAAAGAGCTATAGCTCGGCCAAGAGGGACCGACAGTGAAAACAAAGGCAGAAACAGAAGCCCTAACTGAGACACAATATCTGATTTGAGATTTAACACACAATCACTATACACTGTACATGTGCACACAAACAATCAAACAAAGAAAAAATATATATATAAAAGAAGATACTCACAGATCATTGAAGATTGATTTACATACTTACAAAATGGATTCATCATACGCATACCACCAGGGTCAGCGTGAAAACTTCCTTAAGCCTCGTCTCTTTGGCTCAATGTCCTCCGGTATTATTTCTCCAACAATGCTCCTCCAGAACACTTAAGTCTGGGTACTTGCCTTCAAACTTAAAATTAAAATAGATGTCCAAGAACTTAGTGTGGAATCGGACCCTGTCCACCAGAATCCAATGCAACACTACACAAAATGACAATAGCCTCAGCTATTGCTAAGTCCCTTCATGCAGTCTCCAAAATGTAATAAATCACCTCACTTTGTAACGGCGCTTCTCTGCATATATAGGACACAAGGATATTACACAGAATTTAGTAGGAGCAAATATAAATGTATTATTGCATATCCTTGGGAGATACAGACAGCCAGACCTACAACACAGGTAGAGCATTAGCACCTGTCTCTCTCCTAGTATATCATGAGGGCTGCCTTTTATAGGTTTAAACAGTACAAAGATGCCTATGAGCCTATGATGATAATCACTTACACAGTATGACATAGTGAAATAGGATAAACTAAAAACTAATTTAACCTGAAACCTCTCCACCCAAGTTAAGCCCCCCCCCCCACCCTTAAAGAGTCACCTTGCTTTTGCCAGATGTGTGTTGCAATCTTCTAAGGTTCTTTGTCCTTCAATATGTCAATCTTTCCAATCTGTTGTCCATCCTCATGGGGCATTGGGAAACTCTGATTTCAGTTGGGCCCCTCAATTGGAGATGGTAGCCTGAGAATGTGGCCTCAGCCATTTGCCATCTGTAACTTCATGACCTTCTAGCATAGGCTTTGAAGAGCCTAAATGTATTCCAGATGTCTTCCAAAGTCTTGAATCTAAGGTCAGTTAAGATTTTTCTATGGCCAGAGTTGCAGGTAGGCCACAGACAATGAAGGCTTCTGGGTAAGCTGAGTGGACCAAAGTCTTAGCAATAGTCTCCATATTAGCCTGCCCATATATCAACAGCCCCTGGATTGCCACCCGACCCTGGCTCAAACCTACCATTGGATGCCTCTTCTGCCTATTCCCTGGACGTGGACTTACTAGGCTTCAGTCTATCTTTGCTCGAGCACCTCCAGTCTGCCTTTGTCTCATTGGCGCTCGAGCTTCCAGAACCTTACCCAGTCCAGAGTAGGACTACTCCATCCCTCACCTGCTATCTCTGGGCTGAACCAGCTTCTCTCACTATCCTACCTCGAGGCCCACCTAAGTCCTGCTGGCCCCAGAACCCAAAGGCTCAACCCACGGGAAACGAGGGCTGGTATAGTTGAAGCTCCAGTGGCCTCTGCCTGTCAGCCCATTCTATCTGCCCAATGGGGGAACCCGTAGGTCCTTGCCTTCGGGTTGCATCAACCCCATCTCAGCCCAAGGGTCTACCTCTGATTCAACAATGCCCTTATGAATAAATCATACAATCTACTGCCATGTCATTATATAGTATGATCAATGATGTGAACAATGATGGATTCATTGCCTTCACACTGTTCACCCTTTTGATTTGAATACAGACCTAGATTTATTGGTATTTCTATAGTTTGAAGTGGTGGTTTGATTCTATCATTTTAGAACTGTGATATCATCAGTTCTTATATGACATTGTCCATAGAGATTTTGAATAAAGTTATTGTTTTCTCTTTCAATATGATGTAGCCAGAAGGCACCTTCCATAAATGACACTAGGGCTTGGAATTTCTAAGATCTCTTTTCTCTATATATACATTGGATTCCTTTTCATGAAGTGAGTGAGATGGGACCATCCAAGTCCCATCTCACTCATCCAAGTAGAAGCATACGGCCTGATAAGTTTGCTTTTATATTCCCCCCTGATAAAGAACAGTACTGAAACATTTGCTGATGTTGGTGTTATTGTGGGTTCACATTGTTTCATATGCCACCAAGCGCTCGCACACAGGGAGACCACCCGCCATCGATGAGCACCCTGAAACACCTCACAGCAATGAGAAAAGGAAAAAGAAGATTTACATCAGGAACTGAGATGGAATGGCGATGAGACAGCCCCAATCTAGAGAACACCCCCCCCCCAACGTCATTGAAGACAGCCCCAGTTCGTTAACAGTGCTATGGCACCAAGTGCTCGCACCCAGGGAGACCACCCACCATTGATGAGCAGCCTGAAACACCTCACAGCAATGAGAAAAGAACAAAGAAGATTTACATCAGGAACTGAGATGGAATGGCGACGAGAGAGCCCTGATTGTGAGACCCGCCCCCCCCCAATGTCATTGAAAACAGCCCCGGTCCATTAAATGGTGCTATGCCACCAAGCACTTGCACACAGGAAGACCACCCGCCATCAATGAGCACCCTGAAACACCTCACAGCAATGAGAAAAGGAAAAATAAGATTTACATCAGGAACTGAGATGGAATGGTGACGAGAGAGCCCCGATCGGGAGACCCGCCTCACCGATATCATTGAAGACAGCCCCGGTCCTTTAAACGGTGCTATGCCACCAGGCATCGCATGCCTTGCGTCGCGCGCTGAAGGGGCACGACAAAGGGGCTCTCCCCTTTGTGCACCCCTTAGTGCAATCCGTAGTGCCATCTCTAGTTGTCTCTCATTATTAACGGTCATATAAATTTGTTTTGTAACCTTCTCATTTTTGTAAACCATTATGATGATTTTTTATTATTTTGTGGTTTCTTTATCCTCCATAGCCTCAGGTACAAAAACTTACAGGCCGATACAGTAAGGAGCGGTAGGAAGAGCTGCTTTAGTGCCGGGTGCACCCATGGTTGCCGCACGCACAGTCTAGCTCACCTACCGCTCGATACTCTATGTAAATAGCTTGCAAATGCAAGCTGCATCCAAGAAGTATCCATGAAGCGTTAGGCCCGCGCAACCCATTTTACTGTATAGAGCGCTATACAGTATCCTGGGTGCACTGCCCTAACGCTTCACGGACACGCTGGTATCTGTTATTTCAAATGTCATTTCAAATGACATTTGAAATGACAGGTACCAGGAAGTGGACAGTTCTCCTACGCTCGGGATTGCCAGTCCCTCTCTCCCCTCCTCCCGAAGCAAGGCGCGTAAAGCTTCGGGAGGAGGGGAGAGAGGACTGGCAATCCCGTGCATAGGAGAACCGTCCACTTTGTTGCTACTTTTTTTTTTTCACTTTTTTTTTTTTCGCTTTTTCGCTTTTGTTGCTTTGGGAGGAGGGGAAAGGACTGGGGCTGCCCCGGAGACCAGCACCCATGGACACGGCCAGGACAGGTGAGCGGGGGCTGGGGGAAAGTTTGCCGCCTACCCTTACCCCTGCCTCTAACACAGGGGTAAGGGTAGGCGGTAAGTTAGCAGGTTAAACGTGCGGCAAAACAGCAGGTTAAAAAAGCGATAGTCAGGCAACGCGTTACTGTATGGGAGGGAATAGCTAATTCAATCGTTTACATCTAATATACATGCCGCGTGCGAAAGGGGTTACCCGGTGATTTAAAGAGGTGGTAAGGATGGGTTAAAGGGGATAGTGTATCGCGGGTTGGACTAAAGCGGCCGGAAAATTAGTAGAAAGCGGGTTAGGAGCAGGGTAACCGCGGCTGCACTTTACTGTATTGACCTGTTAGATTGTAAGCCCTTTAGGGGATAGGGAAATATCTACTGTACCTTATTGTAAACCGGTGTGATATCGCTTATTGAACGTCGGTATATAAAAATCATAAATAAATAAATAAATAAAAATACTTGTTTGCCAACATCATTGGACTTATGTTGTGATTGTCTTTTAGAGTGCATACTAAAAAACAAAAAAGCTTGTTTTTATTATATTGACTGTGTGGGATGAATTATAGAGAAGACTAGATTGTCTACCTCCACTGATGACATCAACCAGCAAATGTTCATGAAACTGTTTAATAAATCCACGTCTGGACAAGATGGATCCTGGGGTAGCCATTTTTAGAGATGTGCATTTGTTTTTTGCTGAATTAAACAGTTTCAACAAAATTGTCTAATTCAGCACTGTCCAGAGGCAATGAAACTCAAAATAATTTTTCCGAAATTTCAGAAAAATTTGTATTTCAGGTTAGCGCGCACTAACCCGAAAATCGGGGAGCCCACAAAAAAAATGAACCACGGGAAAAACGGAAGTTTCCGTGGTTCCCTGAAAATGAAGCTCAAAATGAGACTACAAACCAGTTCACATCTCTACCATTTTGCTGTGTCTGAGGTTTTCCTCTGAACTCCCCAACTGCTGTTATGTGATGTGGTGTTTTTCTCCTGTAAAGGGATGTTTTATACTACATTTTTCTTGGATCTTTTACAACTAATATTCCCTCCCACATTGCTGGGGAACTTTGAGTCCTGCTTTATTCACTACAATTTATAAAGAGCCATCAATGTGCAGAACAGAGAAGACAGCAGGTAAACCCTATAAATTGTAAAAATAATAAACAAGTACAGGACATGACAAGACCCTTCTCAAAACCTACAAGACAGCTTGATATGACAGACAAGATCCATGAGGGATGTGGTACAGAGCAAGGAAGGGACTGTGAGAGGAGATCTCAGAGGAGGCAGCTCAAAAGTTCTCTTGGGATGGAAATTAATGAGTGTGCTAGAGAAAGACAGGGAGGCGACTTTATAAATGAGGAAGGGATTTAAATTAATGTATGAACCCTAAGTGTTTACCATTGATCAGTGTAAGTGAAGGCCTAATCAAACATTTTCTAAATTTCTCTATAACTAGCTGTTATTCCCTCACCAGAGCTAGAGCAGATCAGATTGAGAGGTCCAAAACTTATTCTCCTTATGAATCAATCCCTTCTAAACTCTCAAGACAAATATGCCACAGCAGAATACTTCCCTTAATTGTCTGTGAGACTTTTACATTTCCCTGGTGAACTGAGCACAGTTGTCTCTCTAGGTCCCTTTCTTAACACATTTAAGGACACCTGACGTACCCTAACTCCCCACCTGATCCAGTGGAGGAGAGGAGGCAGCACTGCTGGACAGGTAAGGAGCGAACCCTGCAATCCTTCAGCATGTGACTTTATAATGCCTTCTGTGAGCTGCATTATCTCACCAGATACAATTTACTGTTTTATTCAGAAGCTTCCATTAGGCTCAGACCCTCCCCTCCAAGAGCAGCCAGATAGATCACTGGTGTCTTTTTTCCTACAAATATATTTTTTCCCAGGGAATATAAAATGCATTTATCTTGACTGAATGTACCAGTGTGATGGAACCACATGGAATCTGATGTATCAGGGTAGGATGGAGTTTGAAAAGGACACTGATGAGTTAGAGGCAGTGCTCCCCCTTCATCAGAATATCACTTTATGCTCCTGAGATTAATGAAAGAAAGAAAGAAGGAAAAAAAGTCCTCTCTTAACTTTCAGTTCCTGCTGATCTTGTGTGTAAAGGTTTTAGGAAGGGCCCCTTCTTCAGAAAATCACTGAGCACTGACACTGTTATTACAGCTGTTTTTCAAAGAGAAGTGTCATTTTCTATAAATGCATATACTGTAGATTTCATTAATCTGCAGCTGTGCAAAAGAATATCTTGTTTATTACTAAAAGTGCAAGCTGAAGAACCAGAGGGGTCTGGATGAACTAGGATAGGCCTGGCAAATTGGTTATTTCCTTCACATGCACATGTTTTAAAATCTGCTTAGCTGTGCGCCTTAAAGTCGACAAATTCCTAAGGAAGATATGTGATTAACGTTTACTCGTGTAACCGCTTAAAATTAGAAGCACACTTGCATGCTAGGTGTATTTTAAATATGCGCTCATTAGCACCTGATGATTTAAAATCCCTGCAATATGTGCCCATGCACTCATTGCAAAGTTACCGTCACTGTGTCTTAGCATTCAAAGTGCCCTTTGGTCAGAGCTCAGCATGCTGAAAGAAATCTCTTACTCTGGTGCTTTCCAATGAGGTGTTTTAAGCTCTGCAGGGCATACTGACTTCAACTTTCATCCCAGAGGAGATGATGGAATTCACTCCCAAGCTGTGCTCAGCAGCTTAAACATTGCAAGAAAACAGAGAAGAGGATTCTCTTTGGCAGGATTGTTGGATCATAAGCCTTTTTATTTCTTGTGCCATGATTATATTGTTTAAACTTTTATTAGGTATATATATTAGCTTTATGATTGTTTTTATGTTATTAAGTTGACTTTATAAATGTATTTTACATAAGCCACACTAGACTTACGAATGGAAGTTATGGAATATTTGAAATGTTAAAATTATGATCTGCTGCACTCTTCTCCTTCATTACACAGTGGTAAAGTCTTGGATTATTCCTTTATACATTACTATCTGCTTGCCGATAGCATGAGATCATTCTTTTTTAATCGCTGGACTTGTGCATTGTGGGTTGATACAGACTTTTTAGTCTCTGTACAGTTGTTTTACTGTAACCTGTTTCTGCCGTGGTGGTGGTGGTGGATTGTTTTGTTTGTTGAAACGATCTGGTTCATAAATTTTATGCTGAATATTTTGTCCCTGCTTTGGTCTACCAATAAAGCAGAAACTGAAATTATTAAATAAAACAACATGAAATATTTCCTGTAAATTAAAAGCACCTGTAATAAACCCCACATAAATCTCTCCACTCCTACAGAAATAAAAAAGTAAAAATCACCATTGAAATTTCCTCCTATGATTCCTCTCATATTTTCTGACCAGGCAGAATAAAGATAACTTGTAACTAAGAATAGATTAAAATTTGTCAAAAGGCAACAGGGAAACTTATTTAGATTGTTCCATGGATGTTCAAAGTCCCAGCGTGATCATCTAAAGAAACAACCCTTACCCCCATCCCAAGCCTCAGACTCAGGTACCCTCGGAAATGATCCTAGGAGACAGACACCTGTATTCTGATCCTATATCATATAATAAGAACATAAGAACATAAGAAATTGCCATGCTGGGTCAGACCAAGGGTCCATCAAACCCAGCATCCTGTTTCCAATAGAGGCCAAACCAGGCCACAAGAACCTGGTAAGTACCCAAACACCAAGAAAATCCCATGCTACTGATGCCTGTAATAGCAGAGACCATTTCTTAAGTCAATAATCTACTCCTTCAGGCTAAGGTTTCTGCATGGATATGATTAAAAGGTAAATCCACTTCTGAATGTGATGAAGACTCTCTGTGTTGCACTGACCAGAGCAGAGAGTAAGGTAGAGGAGATTCCATGCCTCTTCTAAGATAAAGGTAGAGTAGATCCAATGCCCCATCTGAGAAGAAGGTACAGGATATCCCATGCCTTGTCTCAGATGAAGGATGAGTAGATCCTATGCCTCAGCCATCTTCCTTCCATTCCTGACAAATGCTAGGAACCAGAGAGAGGGCCTGGGAGTCTCAGAGGAATATAGAAAGAACAGGAGTCCCCTGTAACCATTAGAGATGTGAATCATTTTCCATATCGTCTTAACGATAGAAATCGTTGTGGCAGGAGAAGAAAATCGTGTTTGGCACGATTATTTCGTTGAAAAATCGTTAAAAAATTGTTTTTTTCCGATTAGTGCGCACTAACTCGAGTTAGTGCGCACTAACTCCCCGTTAGTGTGCACTAACTCGAGTTAGTGCGCACTAACTCAAAATGATACAAATAGACACTTTCCAAGTCACTGAAGGTCAGTTAGGAATGAATATGTGTTCCTATTGGCTGGCAGCCCTCTTATCTATTGATGTTACCAAGGTTACCACTGAGGTGATGGTTGGGGGGATGAGAAATGGAACTGGAAACTCATGAACACCAGCAGAAAATGAAACAAAGTGTTCACACTTCCCAGGTCAGTAAAGGTCACTTAGGAATGAATATGTATTCCTATTGGCTGGCTGTGCTCTTATCTATTGATGTTACCAAGGTTACACTGAGGTAATGGTTGGGGGGGATGTGAAATGGAAACAGTTGGAAGCTTGACATGTGATGATCAGCACTCACGTGACTAGAACTTCTTTGTTTATTATTTTTGTTAGCAGGCACGTGCATGTTGAATTTTCCAATCACTGTGGCATTTTTAGAAAGGTGGTCCGGCTGGAACTGTACACAGTTCAAATATATGTAATTAATTGTTGGTAAGTGTATTTTTAAGTAGCCACACTGGCACAAGTATGTTTACTTTTCCTCTACTTAACTCACTAGCTCAGCTTTGTAAGAAGGGCTTCTCTGCTTGAGTGCGGGTCAGGCAGCTCCCCCCTGTCTGTGAAGCCAGCCTCTCACTAGTAATGCAGGGAGGGAGCTGTCTCAGACTTCACCATCCTCCCCCCCCCCCTCACCCACACACCATTCACTAGCTGGGACATGGAGGAAGTCAGGAGTGAGGGTCAGGCAGCTCCCCCCTGTCTGTGAAGCCAGCCTCTCACTAGTAATGCAGGGAGGGAGCTGTCTCAGACTTCACCATCCTCCCCCCCCCCCCTCCCCCACACACCATTCACTAGCTGGGACATGGGGGAAGTCAGGAGTGAGGGTCAGGCAGCTCCCCCCTGTCTGTGAAGCCAGCCTCTCACTAGTAATGCAGGGAGGGAGCTGTCTCAGACTTCACCATCCCCCCCCCCCCCTCACCCACACACCATTCACTAGCTGGGACATGGGGGAAGTCAGGAGTGAGGGTCAGGCAGCTCCCCTCTGTCTGTGAAGCCAGCCTCTCACTAGTAATGCAGGGAGGGAGCTGTCTCAGACTTCACCATCCTCCTCCCCCCCCCCTCACCCACACACCATTCACTAGCTGGGACATGGGGGAAGTCAGGAGTGAGGGTCAGGCAGCTCCCCCCTGTCTGTGAAGCCAGCCTCTCACTAGTAATGCAGGGAGGGAGCTGTCTCAGACTTCACCATCCTCCCCCCCCCTCACCCACACACCATTCACTAGCTGGGACATGGGGGAAGTCAGGAGTGAGGGTCAGGCAGCTCCCCCTGTCTGTGAAGCCAGCCTCTCACTAGTAATGCAGGGAGGGAGCTGTCTCAGACTTCACCATCCTCCTCCCCCCCCCCTCACCCACACACCATTCACTAGCTGGGACATGGGGGAAGTCAGGAGTGAGGGTCAGGCAGCTCCCCCCTGTCTGTGAAGCCAGCCTCTCACTAGTAATGCAGGGAGGGAGCTGTCTCAGACTTCACCATCCTCCCCCCCCCCTCACCCACACACCATTCACTAGCTGGGACATGGGGGAAGTCAGGAGTGAGGGTCAGGCAGCTCCCCCCTGTCTGTGAAGCCAGCCTCTCACTAGTAATGCAGGGAGGGAGCTGTCTCAGACTGGTATCAGGGTTAGGGCACTGTGTGCAGGAAGATCACAACACTCCTGGTATTAATAGGGATAGGGCACTGTAAGAGATGACTGTAGTAGATTGAATAAAGATCTGATGTTTCTGCTCTCCTCACACCAAACAAAAACAACACACAAGCAGAGAAGCCCTTCTTACAAAGCTGAGCTAGTGAGTTAAGTAGGAGGAAAAGTAAAATACTTGTGCCAGTGTGGCTACTTAAAAAATACACTTACCAACAATCAATTACATATATTTGAACTGTGGTACAGTTCCAGCCAGGACCACTTTCTAAAATGCACAGTGATTGGCAAATTCACATGCACTAGCATTTCAGTGCCTGCTAACAAAATAATAAACAAACAAGTTCTAGTCACGTGAGTGCTGATCCTTACATTACCTTTTTTTGTCAAGCTTCCAACTGTTTCCATTTCACATCCCCCCAACCATTACCTCAGTGTTAGCCTTGGTAACATCAATAGATAAGAGCCACAGCCAGCCAATAGAATACATACATACATATTCATTCCTAAGTGACCTTTACTGACCTGGGAAGTGTGAACACTTGTTTCATTTTTCGTTGGTGTGTCGTTAGTTTCCAGTTCCATTTCCCATCCCCCCAACCATCACCTCAGTGGTAACCTTGGTAACATCAATAGATAAGAGGGCAGCCAGCCAATAGAACACATATTCATTCCTAACTGACCTTCAGTGACCTGGAAAGTGTTTATTTGTATCATTTTCAGTAGTGCGCACTAAATCGAGTTAGTGCGCACTAACGGGGAGTTAGTGCGCACTAACTCCCGTTAGTGGGCACTAACACGATTTAACGATTTTTAACGATAAATCGTTAGAATTTCTATTGTATTCGTGTTCTATAACGATTTAAGACGATATTAACATTATCGGACGATAATTTTAATCGTTGAAAAACGATTCACATCCCTAGTAACCATGGCCAAAGCACACACACACATACATTCTCCACACAGGTACTATCAGCTGCATTTAGGAGGTCATATTTAGGAAGGACTGAGAAGTAGCACATGTCATTTTGCAGGAAATGTTCTACTTGCATGGAAAGGCAGGTGAAGTGTTTGCACATACATTGCTGCCCAATCCCCAATTACTCTACCCCAACTGCCCAGGCTCTTAATGGAAAACCCACCCTTTCCACTCCAATAACTGAAATGCCCTGAGCCACTTCCCACCATCACCTTAGACCATCCTTACCTCCTTCACAACTGGAAATTAGGTTAATTATACTGTATGAGAAGATCTTCTGTCTGTCTCAGTGGACCACATAATTCATACCGATGTATGTGCAGATGGGGAGATTGCAGCAGGTAAACTACATAAAATATACAATTAATAGTCAGATACAGAACATTGCAGGGACACGTCCCCAAAGAGCTGAAAATCCAGGAGAAAGTTTGCTGATATCATCAATTAGATAAATACCACAATAATAGTGTATTTGTGAGAGAGAGAGAGCTTGGGAGGGGACTGCACATGAGGAAGGGGTTTAAATTAACTTATGATATCAAATATGACTAATGATCAATTAATAGGATGTACCCCTAGCAGGGGTGGAACAGAACAAAATGAGAGACCCCACATTTATTCTCACCATGGATCAATCACTTCTAAAATTTCCAGGCAACTCAGGCACAGAGCAGCAAACCATCCCTTAATTGTCCTGTGGAGTTTTTTAATTTCTCAAATACACAAACACAGTTTTCTCTCCATGTCCCTTTCTTAAAGCATTTAAGACCCCGGAGGTGTCCTTGCCTGGTCCCACAGTGGAAGAGAGGAGGCAGCGCTGCTGGCAGGTAAGGAGAACTCCAGAAATCCTGTAACATGCGGCTTAATGCCTTCTGTAAGCTTACAATTTTTTTCAGATGCTTCCATGGGCCTCAGACCCTTCTAGCTAGGAGCATCTGAGAAAAAGACTCACCCAAGGAATGTAAAATGGGTTTATCATGATTGAATCTACAACTGTGATGGAGAGAAGCTGCAGGGATCTGATGTGCCAGGGGTAGGATGGAGCTCAGGGACAGATACAAATGAATCTGATAAAGATGCAATATATAACTATCTCAATTCAACGTAAACACCTTTGAGTTCTAAACACTGTACTTGCTTCGTGTTTCATATTAGGGGAGTCACTTTAACTTTCTGTGCCTCAACTCTAATACCCCGGCTCTGTCACTGTGTATGACCTTGGGGGTGTTGCTTTATCTCCCTGTGCCTCAGCTGTAATTCCAGCTCTGTCACTGACTCTCTGTGTATGACTTTGGGGGAGTCATTTATCCTCCCTGTGCCTCAGCTGTAATTCCCAGCTCTGTCATTGTGACCTTTACCCTCTATAACTCTTGCACTCACCCTTAGCTCTTTCTTCTTTTGGGAGAGTCAAATATTTGATGTTTACATCTTTTGATAATTCTCAGAAATGTTAGGGTGGGAATATGAACATAAGAGCATAAGAAATGGCCATATTGGGTCAAACCAAGTGTCCATATAGCCCAGCTTACTGTTTCTAACAGTGGTCAGTCCTAGCTACAAGTACCTGGCAAGTACCCAAACACTAAGTAGATCCAATGCTACTGATGCTAGAAATTGCAGTGGATATTCCCTGAGTCAACGTGATTTCTAGCAGTTAATGGACTTCTCCAAGAACCTATACACATCTTTTTAAACCCAGCTACACTAACTGCCTAATCACATCCTTTGGCAACATATTCCAGAGCTTAATTGTGCAAAGTAAAAAAATAATTTTTCCCCAATTGGTTTTAAATGTGCTACTTGCTAACGTCATGGAGTGCCCCCTAGTCCTTCTATTATCCAAAAGAGTAAATAACTAATTCACATCTACCTGTTCTAGTCCTCTCATGATTTTAAAACCACTATCATATCCCCCCTCAGCCATCTGTTCTCCAAGCTGAACAACCCTAACCTCTTTAGCCTTTCCTCATCTTTTTTGAGATGCGGTGACTAAAATTGTACACAGTCTGAAGGTGCAATCTCACCATAGAATGATACAGAGGCATTATGACATTTTCTGTTTTATTCACCATTCCATTCCTAATAATTCCTAAAATTCTGTTTTCATTTTGACTGCTGCAGCACACTGAACCGCCAATGTTAATGAATTATCCACTATGATGCCTAGATCTTTTTCCTGGGTGGTAGCTCCTAATATGGAACCTAACATCGTGTAACTACAGCATGGGTTATTTTCCCTATCTGCAGCACCTTGCACTTGTCCACATTAAATTTCATCTGCCATTTGGATGCACAATCTTCCAGTTTTCAAGGTCATCCTGCAATTTACCACAATCTGCTTGTGATTTAACTACTCTGAATAATTTTGAATCATCTGCAAATCTGGTTACCTCACTCGTCATATTCTTTCCAGATCATTTATAAATATATTGAAAAGCACAGGTCCAAGTACAGATCCCTCAGGCACTCCATTGTTTATGCTTTTTCACTGAGAAAATTGACAATTTAATCGTACTCTCTGTTTCCTGTCTTTTAACCACTTTGTAATCCATGAAGGCAAATGCCTCCTATCCCATGACTTTTTAGTTTTCTTAGAAGCCTTTCATGAGGGACTTTTGTCAAATGCCTTCTGAAAATCCAAAACACTACATCTACTGGCTCAATTTATCCACATGTTTATTAACCCCTTCAAAAAAAATGAAGTAGATTTGTGAGCAAGACTTCCCTTTGGTAAAGCCATGCTGACTGTGTTCCATTAAACCAAGTCTTCTATGTGCTCTGCAATTTGATCTTTAGAATACTTCTACTATTTTTCCTGACACTAAAGTCAGGCACACTGGTCTATAGTTTTCCCAGATCACCCCTGGAGCTCTTTTTAAATATTGGGGTTACATTGGCCACTCTCCAGTCTTCAGGTACAATGGATGATTTATTGGTATGTTTTAAATTTTAATTAATAGATCTGATATTTCATTTTTGAGTTCCTTAAGAACCCTGGGATGTAGGGATGTTCACATAAATCTGATTTATAGACACTATATAACAGTTTAATAACAGGTGAAAAACCATGAGAGCCACATTCATCTTGTTGCAAAGGATTCACATTGGTTGCCTGTAACACAACAAATAGATTTCAAAGCATTATTCCTAAGTCTTCCCATCTTTATATTTACAATGCTGGAAACCCGCATCAGCCATTATGTTTCTTGCGGTCTTCACAATGAAGCTTGTTGGAAACTCCGGCTCCTACTTCCAAATTAAAGCAAACAAAATGGAGTGCATTTATCTTTGGAGATCTGAGGCTCTGGAACTCATTGTCTTTCCTTTCTGAAGCTATAGATGAAGCTATTTGGCAATTTTGAAACTGTTTAAAAAATGTTTCTAGCTGCAATTTTTATGGTTGCCTTAAGGCTTGGGGATAACTGCACAAAGCGACAGTTACTGCCCTTAAGAGAAACATGGGAGAAACTAGCACGGAGTGGCAGTTACTACCTTAAAAAGCTTGCTGGGCAGACTGGATGGACCATGTGGTCCTTTTCTGCCATTATTTCTATGTTTCTATGTTTTTTTGAATGGTAATGTACAAATTTAACATTAACAGAGATTACGGGCTGGACAATATACTTACGCTAAATCTAGTACGTATGGGGGAAACTTCCCATATAATACCCGATGCACCAATTTCAAAATCTTAAATTGAACTCTGTATTGGAGCAAAGCCTGACTGACTCCTTCAATGTCATAGTGACATGGGCTGATAGAGCACACCTTGCAATCATCCAGGCTGCCACATTCATTAACAGATTGCACAGAGCCCTTGGGAAGGACCACATAAGGCCTGCATTACTGGTCTAAAATTCCTCCTATTCAATATGTATCTTAATCATGTGATTTTTCTTAGCTTGAAAATACCTTTCCTCACCACAGTTTAATAGCTGTTGCCGTAAGGTAAATCAGGTGTCTAACAAGTCTTCCCTAAATCATGAATAGCCTTCACACTATGCTTTCCTACCTGTAGTGATATTTATGTTTCATTTATTCCTCATGTAAGTGATATCTTGTCTGTCTTTTTTTACATTTACCAACAGATTATTCTGACCCATCCATGAAATAGCTAGACAGTATAAAACCCTCCTGATCATATTTGGGCTTATAAAGTCTTCCTTTATGTTTTCTGGATCATGCTAAGGCTTTAGACATCACCAGGTTCCTCCAACTTGTTAGTTCACATCCTCTATGAAAGTTTCATCTCCTTATAGAGACTCATCTTTCACTTTAAGGTTAAACAAACCTAAATTAATCTCCTTGGCCAGGTCAATATTCAGCCACTGCATCACTGAGGTTATCCAGATAAACCAAAGTTAAGTGGATAAATTTAGGGATGCCTTGCAACATGAGCAGACTTATCTCAATATCTCCTTTATAAGGTATGTGAGCTCTACCTTGGAATGCTTCATATGGCTTTTGATGCAGACCCTGCACCATTTTGGTCAACTCTCTCAGGTCCACCTCCATCCTTTCTCTATCCTTTTTGAGATACGGTCTCCAGAACTGAACACAATAGGGATGTGCATTCAATGATTTGAAATATCGTACAATATTTCAAAAGTCGTCATGTATCGGGGGGACCCTGAACACGAAAGGAAAACCCCACAAACTTTTGTGTGGTTTTCCTATCATTTTTTGGGGGGTGGAGAAAGGGCACATAGAAAAAAAATCCAAACCCACCCCAACCCTTCAGATCTGATTATTTACAATCCCCCATTGGCCGGCCTCTGTCACATGGCCATCTTAAAAAATGGCGCTTGCCATCCATTGCTCCTACCATGTGACAGGGGCCGGCCAATGGCACTAATAACCCCTGTCACATGGTAAGGGAAAAGGGCCATGGCATCATTTTGTTTTCTTGGAGCTGATGGCCCGAGAGCGGGAGATCACTCCTGGGACCCCTGCTGTACCACCAGGGACTTTAGGCAACTTTTTTTTTTTTTTTGGGGGGGGGGGGGGGGTCAGGAGGGTGGAAGATTGTAAATAATTAAATTTGAAGGTGGTTTTTTTTTCAGCTCAGGACAGCCAAAAAAAAAAAGCTATCAGAACCACGGGAAACAAAGATTTCCTGTGGTTCTACGAACATGATTACCGGAAACGATTCCGGAACTGATTCACATCTCTAGAACACAATACTCCAGGGAGGCCACACTAATGACCTATATAGGGGTATTATCACCTCCTTTTTCCTGCCTGGTTTATACCTCTCTCCATGCAGCCCAGCATCCCACTGGTTTTAAGCTACCTCCTTGTCACATTGCTTAACTATTCTTCAGATCCTCAGACACTAAGATCCTGAGGTTTCACTCCTGGTCTGTGCACATCAGTCTTTTGCTCCCCATTCCTATGCTATTACTTTGGATTTCGGCACCCCCAGATGCAGGACTCTGCACTTCTTGGCATTGAATCCCAGCTGCCAAAACTTCAACCACTCCTTGAGTTTTCTTAGATCACCTCTCATTTTCTCTACTCCTTCAGGTGTGTCCACTCTGCTGAAGATCTGTACTGCAAGGGGAGGTACATCTTAACCTGCAGGATCACACTCGAATAAATGTTTGCTAATCCTTTCATCATTATGTACATGAAATATAATGGATGGACATCCCATACTCCCAATCTGATCTCTTGTTCTTATTTGTGGATCGATAGCTGCCCTTGTATAATCTTAGTAGTCCCCATGTTCTCTTTCTAATTGCTCATATTTTCATTTTACTCTTAAAAAATTGGTGTCAGTTTTATCCAGAAATGCTTGTTTTTCCTTAAAATAATTTTAGTAAGAATTAGAGATGAGCTTTCGTTTTTTTTCTACCGGGTCGTTTTTCAGTCAGACGCTTCAGGGTATATTTCGTTTTTCCTCAGTTTTTTTGAAAAATGAAACAAAAACTAAATGGGGAAAACAAAACCGGCCCAAAAAATGACACGGGAAAACAAAGCTAAAAAAACCCCACCCCAAGCATTAAAATTCACTTAAATACATTAAATACAACCCCCCACCACCATCCTGATCCCTCCCCAAGACTTACTAACATCCCTGGTAGTCCAGCGGGGTCCCGCGAGGGATTTTTCCCTCTGTGCTATCGGGCGGTCTGGCCTGCCTCGATCAAAATGGCGCCGATAGCCTTTGACCTACTATGTCACAGGGGCTACCGGTGCTATTGGTCAGCCCCTGTCACATGGCCATCGGCACCATCTTGTGCTCCTACCATGTGACAGGGGCTGACCAATGACACCGGTAGCCCCTGTGACATAGTAAGGGGATTGGCGCCATTTTGATTACTGGCAGCCGATGGTCCGAGTGCAGGAGGTCGCTCCCGGACCCCCGCTGGACCACCAGGGACTTTTGGAAAGGCTTGGAGGACCTTCCTGACCCCGATTAGACTTGCCAAAAGTCCAGCGGGGGTCCAGAAGCGACTTCCTGCACTCGGACCATCGGCTGCCAGTAATCAAAATGGTGCCGATAACCTTTGCCCATACTATGTCACAGGGGCTACCGGTGCCATTGGTCAGCCACAGGTCACATGGTAGGAGCACAAGATGGCGCCGATGGCCATGTCACAGGGGCTGACCAATGGCACCGGTAGCCCCTGTGACATAGTAGGTCAAAGGCTATCGGCGCCATTTTGATCAAGGCAGGCCAGAACCGCCTGACAGCACAGAGGGAAAAATCCCTCGCAGGACCCCGCTGGACCACCAGGGATGTTAGTAAGTCTTGTGGAGGGATCGGGATGGTAGGGGGGTTGTATTACAGTGAATTTTATTCTTGGGGTGATTTTTTATTTAAAAAAATAAAATGTGCCCCTCCCCCCCGTACAAACCCAAAAAACTAATTTTCCTCATAGATCAGGGAAAATCAGTTTCGGGGTTTGGGGTCCCCGACCCATGACAAATTAGGCAATTTCGTTGAAATTGCCTAATTCATGATAAACGAACCACATCTCTACTTAGAATTAATTTTCAAAACATTTTCCCAAACACATAGAATAGGATAAGATTTTAATAACACAACAATTTGTCTGAGCAATCTCCTCCCAATGCAATAAATGGTCACTGCCCAGCCAGTGAGTTTAATGTGACATCTGTTGAGGTGCAGATCAGTGACCTTTTTTTTTCTGGCCACACATTGCAGCATCTTTAATGATCAATGATATCTGTACGAAACATGTCATATCAAATTTATTCTTATACCCACAGGACAAGAAAAAAAAGGAACAAATGGACATTGAAAATATGACATTGGTGGCAGAATTTATAATTCTGGGACTTTCTGATAATCCCCAGCTGCAGGTTCCTCTCTACCTGGTCTTCCTAGTCATCTACATTATCACCATTCTGGGGAACCTTGTGATTATTACAGTGATCTATGCTGACTCCCGCCTGCACACTCCCATGTATTTCTTTCTCTGTAGCCTGTCCCTCACAGACATCTGCTGCACCTCCACTGTCATCCCAAAACTGCTGGAGATCTTCCTGTCAGGAAATAAGTCAATTTCCTATGCTGGGTGCATGGCGCAGCTGTATTTTTTCCTAGGTTTCACCGGCATTGAGGCCTTCCTTCTCACTGCTATGGCTTATGATCGCTATGCTGCAGTCTGCCACCCCTTACACTATTCAATCATCATGAATCAGAGAGTCTGTGTCCTGCTGACATCTGCTTCCTGGATCATTGGCTTTCTACCTTCTGAGACAATCACAGCTTCTGTCACCCGCCTTTCATTCTGTGGCTCTAACAAGGTCAATCATTTCTTCTGTGAGCTCATGCCACTGTTAAAGCTTTCCTGTACTGACACGGCTGGCCCTGAAACTATATTGTTTGTTGAAAACTGCATTGTTATCAGTGCCTGCCTTCCTTGTGACTCTTATATCCTACACCTACATCATCTCAGCTATCCTGAGGATCCGCTCTGTGGAGGGGAAGCGTAAAGCCTTCTCCACCTGTTTCCTCCCCACCTCATTGTCATCCTCCATATATTATCTGTCACTCTTTTCCATTTACATGAGCTCCAGCTCAACATATTCCCAGGAGCAGGGTAAAATCCTATCTGTGGTCTACACAGCAGTCACACCCCTTGCTGAACCCCATCATTATAGTCTGAGGAACAAGGAGGTGAAAGATGCATGAGGAAAGTCATAGGGAAGCTGCTTATGAGGCCACATGATGTATAAATCACAGAAGGTTATTAGAAGGAGGAGACTCCAGTTTCTAGAAAGGCTCAAGATGAAGCTCCCTTTAAAGTTTCTGGTTCAATCAATGGGTTGGGTCTTCCACTCTCAAGTCAGCCAGTTGCTACGTATTGGCAGAGACAGCATTCATAGCTCCATTGAGGGAGGGGGGGTGGTGCACAGAAAGTTGTGGTCATTGCTCAAAGCCAGTTTTAGGGACCAAGAGTTTTGAGTTCCAGAATGATCCCTGCTGCATGGTCTCTGGCTGAGATTGCAATTACCAGACTAAAGGGGAAAGGGGAATAATAAATAGGAGAAAACTGCATCCTAGTTGTGAATGAAGGCTCCTGGTGCCAGATCCAACCCTGGTTCTGATTGGGCCCAAAAGGAAAACAGAAAACAATGCTCCAGTGCAACTCAGCACAACTCTTAGACAGCTGACTCAAGAAAAGATTCACAGATATACAAACTCTTCCAATAGGAGAGGGATCTTTCCTTCATCAAAAAATAATCTCACCGAGAACCCTGTGGAGGATCAAATCTCAATTTTGGGATCAGTAAAATTCCTTCCTCTTGTATTCTCAGGCCTCTACACACTCCATTATAGCATCAGTACCGTCCATAATACAGCACTGTGACATCATCACTGTGAGACTCCTACCAAAAATACCCTACCTATTGTGCACCTTCTAACTAATACTCTATAAACTAAAAAAATATTTGAAAGCAGGAAGAGGAAGGTTTCATATATATACTGCACCTTGCTAATACATAGCCTTGTCTGCAGTAATCATCACACATATAATCATCAACCAACCTTCCTCCTGCCGTTTTTATTAATTGTTCTCCAAGCAATTCAACCCTTTATTTCCCTTATCTTGCAGCTTAAAAAACTTTAAACAGTTTATGGGTGACGCTCTTTAACTAATGAGTCTTGCTGATGTAATCTTACTTAGATATTTTTCTTGCACTCCATTGCTGTAATTGATATTTCCTCTTTTTAATTTCTTAAAAAACAATTGTACTTGTGCCGTTATTTTCAAACCGGCACCCATCAGCTATCCTTGTGGTTGGAATTAGGTTTACGTAAGAGACGCGGTGCTCCATTGGTTCGAATGAGATCAAATGACTGGTTTAAAAACAGCAGTTACAAGTTTTATGAGCTTGAGGAACAAGGAGGAACAAAGAAGAGCGACCCGACGATAAAGAAACAACTAAGAGACTCCCTTGAAGAAGATAACACACAGATATCGAAACATGGCCATGTCGGGAGACATTAAGCAAGGAAGATAAGTAGATCGGGAATGCAGTGTTATTTGATAAAACAGGATGAAGGGGCAGTGTATGGGTTAACAAGACGCTGAAGATGGAGTAAAGAGATGCTGTGATTTTGAAGGGGCAGAATATATATTATATAGATGCAGTTAATTTGAAAGGAGATTATAAATTAAAGCGATTATTACAATAATGTAAAGTATTGATAAGGATAAGAAATGTCATAATACATTTTACAATAACAAGTTCTTAAAGACAGCCGGTAGTTATCGGATTGAGAGACCACAAGGATAGTTTGAAAAATAACGGCGCAAGTACAATTGTTTTTTAAGAAATTAAAAAGGAAATTTCAATTACAGCAATGGAGTGCAAGAAAAATATCTAAGTAAGATTATATCAACAAGACTCATTAGTTAAAGAGCGTCACCCATAAACTGTTTAAAGTTTTTTAAGCTGCAAGATAAGGGAAATAAAGGGTTGTAATAATATATTTTTTAACATAAATAAGAAAAATAAAAATTGTTTGGACAACAATTAATAAAAATGGCAGGAGGAAGGTTGGTTGATGATTATTATGTATTAGCAAATTGATTATTATTATTATTATTATTATTATGTATTATTATGTATTAGCAAACTGATGTATTAGCAAGGTGCAGTATATATATATGAAACCTTCCTGCTTTCAAATATGAGTTTAGGTTATAGAGTATTAGTTAGTAGGTGCACAATAGGTAGGGTATTTTTGGTAGGAGTATTGTGATATTTTTATCTTACCAGTAGCGGGGAGTGAGGATAGATCATCACTGTGAGAGACAGCCTAACAACATCACCACTGTGAAATACAGATTAACATGACATCACTGTTGTGACACACAGCCCCAAATGACATCACTTCTGTGAGATACAGATTAACATGACATCACCGTTGTGTCACACTGCCCCAAGTGACATTAGTTCTTTGAGATACAGATTAACATGACATCTCCGTTGTGACACACTGCCCCAAGTGACATTAGTTCTGTGAGATACAGCCCAACATAACTCACTGCTGATAGATACAGTCCCATGTGATATCACAAGTAAGGGATACAGCTCAACATGACATCATTCCTGTGAGTTATAACCAATATTCCCTTTGGATGGAAAACCACTAACTTCTTTTTTCCCATTAGTTGTGCCCAGCCCTTCTGTACTTTGAACTGTACTGGGCCACAATTCCCTTAAAGGGTCTTGCAAGACCCACAAAATGGCTGGGGTGCACCTGGTAAGGAGAAAGATGTAAGTGGTCTTTCATGTACCTAACAGGGACATTGATTTGAACACAATTTTATATTTCTCTTGTGAGTAACAACCGCATGTGACATCACACATAAATTAGCCTATTGTGACATCATTTGTGTCACTGCATTGTGACATCACTCCTGTGACTTAAAGTTCAGGGCACATTCTTAAGAGTCATTAACTATACAGAAAATGTGATTCCAAAGGTCAAGTTGTTTCTGTGTGGAGCCAATCCATCAGGCTTGGGGTGCCTTAAAATATCTCCTGTTTGCACATCTCATAAAATGATTCACTGTTTCCATCAGTGGTAGCACTGAGAGGAGAGGATCACCTTGCTGGTGGCTGAAAGGAATCAGTAAGTTTTTTCTTGGGACATTTTCTTTTTTAAAAGTACTGGGGCGAAGTTAACTATTTAGGAATATTATTTAGTGTGTTTGTGTGTTTATGCTTTTAATAGTCAGTAAGGCAGCAAATAAACAGAAGTTAGACTGTTTGTATTTTTAAATAGTCAGTCAGTAAGGCAGCTAGTAAGCAGTAGATAGTGTGTTTATTTTTAATAAGTCTGTAAGGCAGCTAGTAAGCACAAGTTAGAGTGTTTGTATATATTAAAAATAAACAAACAAAACAACAAAAGTAGCCAGAGCTAGAAATAAGCTAGGAGCAGTGTATACCTAAGTAAAAAGTTGAAAAGTTCAGTTCAGTTACTCACCTTGGAAAGGTGTTGAGGTAGTGTGATTTGGTTTGAATAGGTACCAACATTTTAAATCAGTAAGTCTTGTGGGGTCGGTTGGGCAAGTCTTGGGGGGTTGGGAGGGTGGAGGGGTACAATTAATTACATTTGAAGGGTAGGGTGGGTTTGAGTTTTTTGGGTTTTTTTTTTACAATCCCCCTTGCTCGGGAACAAGGCGGGGCCCACAGACTCAGGCTTCCTTGTCTGGTTCATGCGGCGGGCAGTGGTGGAAACATGCTACCAGCTCAGGTATCCAGAAAAGTTATCATGTTGATTAAAATAAAAGCTGTGGCCATATTATACCAAAGATGGAGTATGTGTAGCTATGGACAAAGAAAATTGAAGGGACGACAGACAGAGGAGTAAGTGGCAGCTGCGAGCATTAATCTAACGGTCCAACCGATTCCCTCACAGGTTTCTTGCTTTGGACGTATATTTTTAAAGTTTTTATTAATATTTTTTTCCTCTACAGCCAACTTCATTTCAAATTCTCTCTTCGCCTGTCTTATCAATGTTTTATACTTAACACTGCTTATGTTTTATCCTATTTTCTTCAGATGGATCCTTCTTCCAATTTTTGAAGAATTTTTTTTGGCTAAAATAGCCTCTTTCACCTCACCTTTTAACCATGCCAGTAATTATTTTGCCTTCCTTCCACCTTTCTTAATGCGCGGAATACATATGGACTGCACCTCTAGCATTGTATTTTTAAATAATGTCCATGCCTGTTGAACACTTTTAACCTTTGCAGCTGCACCTTTCAGTTTTTTTCTAACTATTTTCCTCATTTTATCAACTTTCCCCTTTTGAAAATTTAGTGTTAGAGCTGTAGATTTACTCATTGTCCCCCATTGCCCCACCACTGATTCCTCTCTCACCAAATCCTGTGTTCCACTAAGAATTAAACCTAAAAAAGCTCCCTCTCTCATTGGTTCCTGAACCAATTGCTCCATGAAGCAGTCATTTATTACATCCAGGAACTTTATCTCTAGCAAGTCCTGATGTTACATTTACCCAGTCAATATTGAGGTAATTGGAATCTCCCATAATTATTGCACTGCCAAATTGGTTAGCTTCCCTGATTTCACATAGAGTTTCATCATCTGTCTGATTATTTCATCCAGATGGACAGTATTATACTATCACTATACTCTTACACAACACACATGGGATTTCTACCCATAAAGATTCTACTGAGCATTTAGTCTCTTGTATGATCTTTATCCTGTTGGACTCTAAACCCTCCCAGACATAAAGTGCCACCCCCCACCATGTTGATCCTCCCTATCATTGTGATATATTTTGTACCCTGATATAGCACTGTCCCATTGGTTATCCTCCTTCCACCAAGTCTCTGTGATGCCAATTATGCCTATCTCATCATTCACTGCTATACACTCTAACTCTCCCATCTTACTTCTTAGACTTCTGGCATTGGCATACAGACATTTCAAAGTGTATTTTTTGTTTGTATTAACAACCTGCTTTTCAGTTGTTAGGGATAATTTGGAAATCTTTAGCTCAGGTGACTTTTTACGTATAGGCACATGAACTACATTTGCTTTTATTGGAACCCCTCTGTGGGATGCCCTGTTTCATTAGTATCCTTCAAGGATCCATTTCTCCGAAACCATGCACTGCTGAGTGACTGTTGGCTTTCACCCTTGTTCTAGTTTAAAAGCTGCTCTATCTCCTTGTTGAAAGTTAGTGCCAGCAGCTTGGTTCCACTCTGGTCAAGGTGAAGCCCATCCTTTCAGAAAAGTCTTCCCCTTCCCGAAGAGTTTCCCCAATTCCTTACAAAACTGAATCCCTCTTCCCTGCACCATTATCTTATCCATGAATTGAAACTCTGGAGCTCTGCCTGCCTCTGGGGACCTGCGCATAGAACAGGGAGCATTTCAGAGAACTAGGGGTCACGAAATGAAACTCCAGGGAGGATGCCTCAGACCCAATGTCAGAAAATATTCTTCATGGAGAGTGTACTAGATGCATGGAATGACCTTCTGGAGGAGGTGGTAAAAACCAAAACAGTGAAAAAAATTCAAAAGGGTATGGGATAAATACCATGCAACCCTAAAGGCTAAAGGATGGAAATGAAAAAAACGAGTGCATGGAGTAACTTGATGGAGCAGCGGTTATTACCCTTAACCAATAAGCCTTGATACTGTTAATGCAACTCCATCATTGCTTTCTGCTTCAACGGCAGGGGGGGGGGGATAGGGGAAATTGATTTTTTCAGCAAGGGAGGGCCCTGACGTTTATGATCTGGGGGAAAAAAATATGGGGGTTACTTTCTGATGCAGTGGTTACTATCCTTAACCAATAACACTGTTACTTTGATGCAACTCAAACATTGCTCTCTGTTCCAACAGCAAGACATAATAGGGAATTGGATTCAAACAGCAATCAATAAGGGCTAATATGGGTAACTGCTAAAAATGTGGGGATACCCGGAAACTGGATTCAAACAGCAAATAACAAGGGCCCTGAGCCTGACTTTTATGGTCTGTGCTCTTCTGGCAGCTATCTCATGGGTAACAGGTTTAATAGAAGCATTGCCACATACTTTCATTATATCCAAGATTTCTTTCTTTCTAATTTAATCAGTGACTTTTACTGTGAACTCACAGCTCAGCAGAAACTTTCCTGGAGAGACATCACAATCATTGAAATTATGACATTTGTAACAGGAGTGATTTCTGCCTTACCTCATGTCTCCTATCACTGACATTCCTACGTATTTATCATCTCCACCATCCTGAGGATCCATTCTACAGAGGGGAAGAGCAAGGCCTTCTCTACCTATTCCTCCCACCTTATAGTCAATTTCTGTTACATGGGACTATAATTGGAGTGTAAATGCAACCTGGGTCAAGGGAATCTATGAATCCAATGTGCTACCTTTCTCAATGTATACCGTCACTCTCCCAATCCCTTGGTTATAGCATGAGAAGCAAAGACTTTGTCAGATACATTTTGAGGGGTTTTTGAGCAGGATCAAAGTTTTCTATTGGTGCTGATCAATATGTGACAGAATTTAATACAGTCAATTATACTATGCTACTACATCATCTGTCTGAATTCAATACGTTGGGGTTATGAAAGACTGGTTTTACTCATTTCTTTCAAAGAGAAGTTTTCAGGTAACTATTTGGTATGGGAACTTAACATGGGGTTCCACAGGGATCTTCCCTGTCTGCTATCCTATTAATATTTATATTGCATCGTTATGCCAGGTACTGGGAAAATTGGGGTAGAGTATCAGTTGTTTGCAGATGATATTCAATTTTGGTTCCCAATTTAGGATTCCCTGAAGGATTGCATTTTGAAATGCTGGCAATCATATTTGTCAATAATAAAAATATGGTTAAATCAAAATTGGTGTTAACATTGAACACCATGTAAGACTGAAATATATTGTTGGCAAAATAGTGTTTGCATGATGGCAGCATGTTTGAAGATGTCATTGAAGGAAACTGATCTTGTACTATCATCAGTTGTATGTAGCTTGGGAGTCCAGCTAGATTGCAAATTAGCTATGAAAGATCACATGCGTAAGCTGCTGAAAAACTGGGTACTTCAAATTGTATATATTGCCATTGATTAAAGCCATATTTGGGTTTGATGATTTTAGGTTAGTTATACAAATGATGGTACTAAATAATGTTAACTATTGTAACTCACTTCTTCTAGGGTTACCAAAAACGTGATTAAATCAGTATAATTGTTACAAAGTTCCACAGCCAGTGTACTTTGTGGAGTGAGGAGGTATGAACATATCATGCCTGTACTTAAGGACCTTCATTGATTACCAGTATCTATTAGGATCTGTTTTAAAGTGTTAGTAGTAATACATAAGATACTCTATAAATTGGACAATAGATGGTTGAGATCCAGATTACAGTGATATCTGCCACAAACGGAAATATGGTCAGTGATCAATTAGTTTTTCCCATGAAAAGAATTTTCCTTTGCTTTCAAGACAAGAGTTCCTTTAAAATACTTTCTTGAAGGATCTTATGTAAAGCATTTTGAAAGTATAACTGTGTGATATCAACTTGATCCACCAGTTTATGTGGTTGCAGATATTCTCAAGGAAGTTCAGTGGATTAACCTGATCAATAATACACCAGTAGAAAACAAGAAATAAATGGGAATGAAGCGGTGCTGGACAATCAGAGCTTGTATTTTATTTTTAGAAATACAACTACAGTGTTCCATCTTTATCAAATGCTTAGTTCTTCCCACATATAATTTGTACATGGGCAGATGATAACATATAACACTTATAAAGATGTACAATTGGTCATATTCATCAATATATAAGTACTTATCCAGATGATGCCTCCCGCCATGTTTCTCTACTAATTGTCAATGTACAAAACAAACAGTCACCACATGGGGAGTGACCTTTTACATAGGATGCATTGTCATTTCAGTCACATCAAGCAAAACTGATTTTACCAATAAATCTGATTGCTTCCTCAAATTTATGCAATTAAAGGTAGAGTGTGGGATACTGAATGTAATTAAATATGCCAGTGCTTATAAATCAGTGAAGCTACCTTGGCTCCCAATATTTTAATGTCTGTAAGTTTCTTCTACATTTCTTTGAATCTTACTTTCTCTATGCTTCCTTTTTCTACCAGTTCATCTTGACTTGGCATCGCTATATAGATAATGTTTTTTAATTTGGTCTGCCTCTATTATCCTATTTTTTACTCTTCTTTCATTGGTTAAATTCTTGCGACCCTAACTTACAGTTTAGGATCTTTGTCTCTTCAGGTTCCTTGATATTAATCTCTCTATTATTACTGGTAGTGGTTACTTCCCTCTCTAGAAAATTCTCTGACAGAAAAAATCCCCTCCACTTTAATAGCCACCACCCACATTCCCTTAGATATAACATTCCTACAGGCAAATTCCTGTGACTTTATCACCTGTGTTCCTCCCAAGAAGATTTTGTTATGCATGCCTGTGTGATGGTGAAAAACATTTTTGCATATGGCTATCCTATTTGTGTCATTAAAAAGGCCTTTAAACATGCTTACTTTGGGTCAGATTTTCAAAGGGGTATGAGCGTAAGATACGTGTGTACCCCCCGAAAACCTGCCCGAAGGTCTCCCTGCATGCACCAAGCCTATGTTGAGTAGGCTCGGAGGCACGAGCAAGCCCCGGGACGCACGTACGTCCCGGGGCTTTCCTGGGGGAGGGGAGGGGGGGGTGTCGCAGCAGCACGTCATTTGGGGGCGGGGCCATGGGCATGGTTCTGGCCCAGGGACGTGGCCGCGGCCTCTGAAATGGCTTCTGGGCCTGGGAATCGTGCACCGGGCCAGCCCTGACGCAGGCAGGCGTAACTTGTGCAACAAAGGTAGGGGGGTTTAGGTAGGGCTGGGGGGGGGGGTTTAAGTAGGGGAAGGGAGGGGAAGGGAGGGAAAGTTGCGGTGGGGGAGGGGTGGAAGGAAAGTTCCTTTCGAGGCCGCTCCGATTTTGGAGCTGCCTTGGAGGGAACGGAGGCAGGCTGTGCAGCTCGGTGCGCACAGGCTGCCAATTTTGCACAGCCTTGCATGCGCCGATCCCGGATTTTAACAGATACACGCGGCTACGCGCATATCTATTAAAATCCCGCATACTCTTGTTTGCGCCTGGTGTGCGAACAAATGTACGTGTGTGCGCAAATTTGTAAAATCTACCCCTTTGTGAACTGTGACCTTCTTTTTCTACCCTGGACTGTAACTACATAAGTTTGTTTCTGTGGAAAATCTGCCTTCGCAACAACAAAACTGTAGAGATGTGCTTCGGGTTTAATTTTCGTGTCGGGCTTTGTTTCGGGGACCACCCTCGGGAATTTCATTTTTTCCCCGGTTCTGGGTTGTTTTTTGGGGGGGCCCAGATTTTCGGGTTAGCGTGTGCTAACTCCCGATAGTGCGCACTAATGTGGCAGAGTTAGTGTGCACTATCTGGGAGTTAGCGCAAACCCGTGCTAACCTGAAAATGAATTATTTCTGAAATTTTGGAAAAAATTCAATCATTTTTTCCATTCTCCGGAACCTTTCCAAATTAGGCAAGTTCATTGAAATTGACTAATTTGGGAAAAATGATTGCACATCCCTACAAAACAGTGGCAAACATCTACTGGTGCTTGGTCTCTGTGGCAAGATTCAGAGGGAAAGCAGGCACACACGTTTAACTTTGACTCGGATCACTATCAATAGGCAAAGATTTGTGACCTTTATCCCCACAGTGAACATTTGAAAACTTGCCCCCTTAAAAGTATCCAGAAAATCAGATTATTTAATGGCTTGATTATCCTGGATTTCTTACACAAGTGAGTAATCACTATGTATGTGAGTTTAGGTGTCATATAGGTCTAAAGATACAGAAAAGAAAAGCATGGGTCTGTGTGCCTGGAGATCAGATCCCAGAGGTGCATATAAACCTACTTAAACACTCCAAGCCATTCATTCCAGAGACGCAGCATTCACTGGACAAGAAGGCAAGTAATGGCATCAGACTTTACTTTACTATAGGATCTGCTCAATTCCTTTTTTCAATATCAAGCTTCCTCTGATACGAACTGTAAAAAGTATTTATACTAAAAGCAGGGTTTTTCATGTGAATGAATAATTTCTTGACTAGTTAATCCCTGGGTCCAGATACAAATGTGTTCATTCTAGATTTATAAAACAAATTCTGCTTTTCTGTAATGTCTTTGGGGGTAGAAGCTCAAAAGTTGATCCCATTACCTCAATAAACCTGAGAATTGGGTCACTTTTAGAGTGGCAGGATCTGAAGTGTAACTTAGGAGGAATCACAAATGATCTGGTGTACCCTCAACAGAGCAGTGATATCTCTTGTCATATAAAAGGTCATGACATTTAAAGAGAAACCATCTCCAGACTTCTAATTGAAATCAGTGTTTACATAGTAACAAAATAAATGACATCAGAAAAAATGGTAGATCAAGTCTGCCCAGAAAGTTGCATATGGTAGTATTAGTAGTTGCCATGCAGGTTACCCCATGCTGTTATTTATTTATTTATTTTTAAATTTAGTCTTTATTATTTTTTTTAAATTATGACATAATACTGTCATTTACACTATTCAGATGTCTACTATCATAAGTTTACAATACAGAAAATTATTTAAATTAAATATTTAATTTCATATAAATTCAATTATAGAAGGCAGAATAAATTTAGACATTCTTTTAGACATCCTAAACCATGAAGTAGGAGGAATCAACATCTTAGCTGAGCATATATCAAAGCAATTTAAGATTAAATATATTAACTGGAAAAACCCCTATCTTCATTACTTTATGAATACCATTAATCAGAAACCATTTCCCCCAATAAATTCTTAGCCTCCAGGAATTTTTTTAGATCAGAGGTTCATAATAGATATAATTTATATTATTCAATTTTATCATACATTTACTAGGGTATCATATTGTCATCTGAGCACCCACTCTGTCTGCTAATTGTTTTAAAGCCAAAAATTCCTTTCGTCTGGTTTGTGTTGTTTTAGTTACATCTGGAAAAATACAGATCTGTTGATCATAATACTTTACAGATCTATTTCTCAAAAACAATTTTAGTACCATATCCCTATCTGATGGAAAAATGAATCTAACAAGTACAGTTCCTCTCTTAAGAACCATTTCTTTATTTGACATTTCTAACAATTCTGTAACATTTAATGGTTCTTGTCCTTGTTGTTGCTGTTGATCTTGCTGTCCTGCTTGTTCTTTCTCTCTTCTCTCAGATAGAAAGTATATTTTTGCCAGAGATGGTGTCAATTCATTCGGTATTTTTAATACTGTACCCAGATATTGTTTAAATTGCTCTTGAACTGAAATTCCTCCCACCTGTGGAAAATTAATCACCCTCAGATTTAAGTATCACAGTTCATTTTCAATTTTCTCCATTTTTATAAGATGTATCGAATCCCCTTGTATTAGGCTCGTCTGTATTTTCTCTATTTTTGAAATCCTCAGGTCTATATCCTGCATTTGCGTCTTTTGTGTTTCATTTTGTTGTTCAATATTTAACATTCTTTTATTCACATCTGTGACCACATTTGTAAGAGTGGTAATAGACTTTTCCAAAGCCATTATAGCAGTCCAGACATTATCTAACATTATTTTATAGGGTTTCTCGAATTTTGGAGGTAAAATGGGTTCTGACCCTAAGGCACTGACAGTATTCACACCCTTGTGTGTGTCTGTGCCTACTCCTTCATCCAAATCACAAGGTTCTACATCACCTCCTTCTTGTATTACCTTGTCCCCTGTTAAAGCAGAATTTAACTCAAAAATCTTAGATACAGATAGTCCACCGAGGGGGGGGGGGGGGGGGGGGTGTTTGAAGATGTATTCGGTGCTCCCGGACTTAAAGATGTCAATGAGGCAGGTGACTCCTCTTTGTGCTCAACCATAGGCTGCACAGCACCTCATTTTATTTTAAATAGATGGTAAACTTAAAAATATCAAACATTTGAGTGCTTAGTTTTAATTTCCTATACATTCTATCAATTCATTGCTTCATTGCTGAACCACATCAGTCTTTTCATTTTCTTTTCCTTCCTATAACTCCCGACACAATGATTTGACAATTCAGTTCTCTTTTGCATTGCTGCCCATTCCTTCTCTGCAGCGCTTAGATCCACTACTCTTTTGCAGGGTTTTCCCTAAAAACAAGATTAATTTTCTTAGGACAAGCTGATTCTGGACAGGACAGACAGAAAGAAGAAATTACTCTCAAACTAAGAAGTCCAGTGATTTCAGGAACATTTTGAGAGCTGCCTCAAACACACGTCATGTAAATTCAAGTTGATTTTTTTTTTTGCTAGTGTGCTGCGTGGAATCTTTAACCTGTCAGTACTGATGCTGTTTTGTGTTGAATCATTGAAAGTATGGGAGACTGATTCCTTCAGTTTGTGACACTGGGGAATCCTTTGCTCAATTGAGAGGGTCATTTTCAAAAAGATTAATACACTTAAAACTGGGTTTTATACATGTAAATGCACTTTACATACATGGGCTTTTGACAATTGCTATAATGTATCCATTGAATTATCCATTATACCTCCATAAGTGCACTTTACTTGTATAAATAATATTTGAAAATTGCTATGAAAGTAATTATATTTACACGTGTAACACCTTTGAAAATTATTCCTTGTGAGCGATCACCAGCTGCATTGAGTCTGCCAGACTCAGCTGCCCCTCACTCACTTTTCTGGTCAGCTAAATGTATTTTCTAAACAATTTAGCCAAGGTTTGTGGAAAGGTAGCATCAAAATCACTCAAAATAAATAAATAATGTTAAAACACTTGCAAGACACTTTATTGTATGATTTCACAGCAGATTATGAAAATCCTTAATTTTTTTTGCCATTCTGCATGTGATTTTTTTTTTTATTATCTTATTGTGAGGAAACCTTGGGCAACAATCACCATTAGAAATATTCACTAGAATGAGTCCAGAAGTGCCTTCTTCATCATTTTGTGAAATCAGACAGCAGGATGCTAATAGCAAGGACCCTCTTGAAAAACATTTCATTCCTGCGGCAGTGCCATAAACTGCCATTGATAACCCTTAGGGGACACATTGGGGAAAAAATGCATGCTCCCTTCTAATCCTCCTCTTCCTTAAACCCATCATTCTCTGTAATTCTTATTATTCCACTTTTGATCTTCCTGTTTTCATATATATGTTTAAAGAAAGTTTTTACTAATTGGCCAATACAATGGCGGTTTGAGTCATTCACCGCCCTTCCCTGCCTCCCTTTGTTTCTCCTGCTGATTTTGCCAAACCATCTCTTTTTGAGTCTATATTTTTGCTGTGCTTTGTTTGCTCTTTTCTCCTACTTCATTGCTGAACCACATCAGTCTTTTCATTTTCTTTTTCTTCCTATAACTCCCGACACAATGATTTGACAATTCAGTTCTCTTTTGCATTGCTGCCCATTCCTAGACACACTTCCTAGACGCACTTCCTAGACACACTTCCTAGACGCAATCCCCTCCAAAACCCTCCTCTCCATACCCACCACCATCGCCAAACCCCTAGCTAACTTCATTAACTGCTCCCTCACCTTCGGCAGAATCCCAGACCCCCTCAAACTCGCCGTTGTGAAACCCCTCCTAAAAAAACCCTCCCTTGACCCCGCTGACCCAGCAAGCTATCGGCCCATATCCAACCTACCCTTCCTCGCGAAAGTCCTTGAGAAAGTAGTCAACACCCAGCTCACCGACTACCTCGAGGACCACAGCCTCCTGCACCCCTCACAATTTGGTTTTCGGAAAGGCCGAAGTACCGAGAATCTCCTCTTAGCCATCACTGATACCATGCTCATCGGACTAGACCAAGGAAAATCTTACCTACTGGCTCTTCTAGATATCTCGGCAGCCTTCGACACTGTCAATCATCAAATCCTTATCACACGCTTGACAGAGATAGGAGTCGCTGACACAGCGCTAGACTGGTTCACCTCTTACCTTACTAACAGAGAATACCTCATAAAACTTTTTTTTTTTTTTTTAATTATTTATTTATAGATTTTCAAAAATTACAGAAAATAATAATTGAACTTTACATTATTCAAAGAAATCCTTGAATATTTTTCAGGAACTCAGAACATTTTTATATTAAATTTACATAACCTTCATTCTCCTAAAAATAAATCTAATTCATGAGACCAGTTACAATACCAATATTTGGGGAACCTAGAAGCAAAAATTTAACATAAATGCATCAATCCTTCAGGATACATTACAACAGGAATTAGGTAGAAAATTACATTTTTTCCAACTTGAAACAGGTTTAGACAATGTTCCCTACCCCTTGGTTTCTTCGCTCTTCCAAATATTTCTCTAAATGAGATGGATCATAATATACATATCTTACCCCTGCCACCCGCATGATGCATTTACAGGGAAATCTACCTCATAAAACTTGATAACTTTGAATCATGCCACGTTCCCCTCAGACAAGGCGTTCCCCAAGGATCATCCCTTTCCTCCACCCTCTTCAATATATACCTCCTCCCCCTCTGCAACTTACTCTCAAACCTAGTCCTGGACTTCTTCCTATACGCCGATGACATACAAATACTCATACCCATTCAAAAAACCCTCAATGAAACCATCCTTTTCTGGGAATCCTGCCTAGTCTCCATCAACTCCCTACTAACCGACCTACACCTTGCTCTCAACACTACCAAAACCGAACTACTCTTTATATCCAAGCAACCTGAACACGACACCTCCACCACACCACCGCACCCCTACATCTCCCCCCACACTACCCCCCTCCGTGAGAGACCTGGGAGTCACCCTTGACCAACACCTGAATTTCAAGCCACACATCAAGTCCCTCCTCAAAGCAGGTTTCTACAAACTCCAGATCCTCAAAAAACTTAAGCCCCTACTCCACACTCAAGACTTCAGATTAGTCCTACAGTCCACCATTTTCTCCAAAGTGGACTACTGCAACGCCCTCCTACTAGGCCTCCCATTCTCCACCATCAAACCCCTACAAACCCTTCAAAACGCCATGGCTCGTATTCTTACTAACACACGTAAAAGAGAGCATATCACACCCATCTTAGTAGACCTATATTGGCTGCCCATCCAGTTCCGCTCCCAATACAAAACCCTTACTATTCTTCACAACACCCTCTACAAAAACAACTCCCCCTGGCTTAAAGAAATGCCCCACTTCCACCTCTCAACCAAACAGACTAGATCCACCTCCACAGGCACCCTCCACACTCCCCCCCTCAAAACTGCCCGCCTATCCACCACCAGAGAAAGAGCCTTCACCATCGCAGGCCCTGCCCTCTGGAATTCCCTCCCCACACACCTCCGTCTTGAACCCTCCCTAACCATCTTCAAAAAAGGCATTAAGACCTGGCTTTTCAGACAGGCTTACCACTGTTCCAGCCCCTCATAGTCTACCCCCCTGAAACCCCCCCTAGTCACTCCCCCCTGTCTCTCCCCTGTCTCACCACCCTGAAACTACCCTAGTCTCACCCTTCAACCCACCCATACCCACCCTCCCTCCCCTCACCCTTTCCCTATACCCCCGCCCACCTCTCACCCCATCCCCACCTATCTACCGTGCTCCTCTGTAACCCCAGTTAAAACGTACAACCTTTATGATTAAATCAAGATACCGTTATTACCTGATATAACTGCTGTAAATAACCTAATATTTTATATATATGTGTTTAATTGTTTAATAAGTCATCAATATAATCCACCATAACTGCTGTAATTAAGCTTTAATATATATCTTTATATAATCTATTTATCCTGCATTAACCGCTGTAATAACCATCCATATTCTAACCTCGTTAAGCATCCTTTTTTGTAAATACTGATACGTTCCTTGTACCTTTCTCAGCTGCTGTCTTTCCTACTTTACCTCTCTCCCCCCTCTCCCCCGCCCCTTTTTTTTCGCTCCTGCTCCTTTCCCCCACTCCCTGTTTTTTGTAATTTCCTCCTTTCTCAAGTTTATTGTAAACCGGCGTGATGTGCTTGCACGAACACCGGTATATTAAAAGCTGTTAAAATAAATAAATAAAAAACACTTAGATCCACTACTCTTTTGCAGGGTTTTCCCTAAAAACAAGATTCATTTTCTTAGACACAAGTTTAGAATCTAGTGCCCTTGTTCAAGAATAATTGCATTTGATCCAGTGTTTACTAGAGATGTGAATCGTGTCCTCGATCGTCTTAACGATCGATTTCGGCTGGGAGGGGGAGGGAATCGTATTGTTGCCGTTTGGGTGTGTAAACTATCGTGAAAATCGTTAAAATCGTGAGCCGGCACACTAAAACCCCCTAAAACCAACCCCCCGACCCTTTAAATTAAATCCCCCACCCTCCCGAAACCCCCCCCCCCAAATAGGCTACTGATGCAATTAATAGCAGTGGCTAATGGCTATTCCCTAAGTAAAATTGATTAATAGCCATTAATGGACTTCTCCTCCAAGAACTTATCCAATCCTTTTTTAAACACAGCTATACTAACTGCACTAACCACATCCTCTGGCAACAAATTCCAGAGTTTAATTGTACGTTGAGTAAAAAAGAACTTTCTCCGATTAGTTTTAAATGTGCCCCATGCTAACTTCATGGAGTGCCCCCTAGTCTTTCTACTATCCGAAAGAGTAAATAACCAATTCACATCTACCCGTTCTAGACCTCTCATGATTTTAAAACACCTCTATCATATCCCCCCTCAGTCGTCTCTTCTCCAAGCTGAAAAGTCCTAACCTCTTTAGTCTTTCCTCATAGGGGAGTTGTTCCATTCCCCTTATCATTTTGGTAGCCCTTCTCTGTACCTTCTCCATCGCAATTATATCTTTTTTGAGATGCAGCGACCAGAATTGTACACAGTATTCAAGGTGCGGTCTCACCATGGAGCGATACAGAGGCATTATGACATTTTCCGTTTTATTCACCATTCCTTTTCTAATAATTCCCAACATTCTGTTTGCTTTTTTGACTGCCGCAGCACACTGCACTGACAATTTCAATGTGTTATCTACTATGACACCTAGATCTCTTTCTTGGGTTGTAGCACCTAATATGGAACCCAACATTGTGTAATTATAGCATGGGTTATTTTTCCCTATATGCATCACCTTGCACTTATCCACATTAAATTTCATCTGCCATTTGGATGCCCAATTTTTCCAGTCTCACAAGGTCTTCCTGCAATTTATCACAATCTGCTTGTGATTTAACTACTCTGAACAATTTTGTGTCATCTGCAAATTTAATTATCTCACTCATCGTATTTCTTTCCAGATCATTTATAAATATATTGAACAGTAAGGGTCCCAAAACAGATCCCTAAGGCACTCCACTGTCCAGTCCCTTCCACTGAGAAAATTGCCCATTTAATCCTACTCTCTGTTTCCTGTCTTTTAGCCAGTTTGCAATCCATGAAAGGACATTGCCACCTATCCCATGACTTTTTACTTTTCCTAGAAGCCTCTCATGAGGAACTTTGTCAAACGCCTTCTGAAAATCCAAGTATACGATATCTACCGGTTCACCTTTATCCACATGTTTATTAACTCCTTCAAAAATGGCAGCTGATGGCCCGAGAGGGGGAGATCGCTCCTGGTACCCAACTGGACCACCAGAGATTTTATACAAGTCTTGGGGGGGTTGGGCAAGTCTTGGGGCTCAGGAGGGTGGGGGTTTGCAATTAATTAAATTTGAAGGGTTGGGATGGGTTTGGGTATTTTTTAATGTGCCCTTCCCCCCCCTCAAGAAAATGATAAGAAAACCACACAAAATTCCATGGGTTTTCCTATCATTTCGTCAACCCCCCTGAAATGCATCAAAATAGGAAATATCATCTTTATTTCCTATTTCATTGCAAACAAATGCACATCCCTATTCAGCACTGTTTGTGACACAATTGAATCATTATATATTTCCAATATGTCAATTCTTAGCTAATCTAGATATGGGTTATTGGCTTTATGATGACAACATCCAGTTTTTTGTTTCAATTCAACAAACTGTAACAGAAACATTGTGTAAGGGATAGGAGGGGTGTGCACCCTTAGTGCTGCAGCATAGTTGATGCAGCATCGAAGGTAAACACCTGATGATTACACTGGCAGCCCTGTAGCAAGACAGTCTGAAGATTCACTTTCACCAGCCGACTTCTCTGCAGGATGAGCCCTTGGATTCTGGTGGCCGGCAGAACATAGATGGATCTCTAAGGCAGAGGTGGTACTTAAGAGTCTAGAGACACACCAGAGACAGAGTAGATAGCAGAAGAAGACCAGAGGAGAGAATGTCAGGACAGGCAGCAGGCAAGAATAGTCAGGGCCAGGCAAGGAGGCAGTTCCAGGCAGCAGAGAATCATAGTCAAGTCCAAACAAGAGGTCATGATCTGGAGTGACAAGCCATTGGTGGACATGGACACACAAAAGACACTGGAAGAAACAACAAGGAAGACAGGATGGATGGGGCTGGAGTGCAAGACAAGGCTGGAAGCCAAATTAAGGATTTTAGGTAGGAAGCTGAAATCCAGAACCTCTAAGGTTGCATTCTCTGAAATGCTTCCTGTTCCACGTACAGGTCCCCAGAGGCAGGAAGAGCTCCAGTGTTTCAATGTGTGGATGAGATGATGGTGCAGGGAAGAGGGATTAAGCTTTATTAGGAACTGGGGAAACATTTGGGGAAAGGGGAGACTTTTCCGAAAGGATGGGTTCCACCTTAACCAGACTGGAACCAAGCTGCATGGTTCAGAGAAATGTATCCTTGAAAGATACTAATGAAACAGGAGAGTTAGGGCATCCCAACAGAGAGGTTCCATTAAAAGCAAATATAATCCATATGCCTATATGTAAAAAATCACCTAAGCTAATAATTTCCAAGTTATCCCTAACAACTGAAAATCAATTTGTTAATACAAACAAAAAACAAACTTTGAAATGTCTGTATGCCAATGCCAGCAGTCTAAGAAATAAGATGGGAGAGTTAGAGTGTATAGCAGCAAATGATGAGATTGACATAATTGGCATCACAGAGACTTGGTGGAAGGAGGATAACCAATGGGACAGTGCTATATCAGGGTACAAATTATAACGCAGTGATAGGGATGATCAACTTGGTGGGGGTGTGGCACTTTTTGTCTGGGAAGGTATAGAGTCCAATAGGATAAAGATCATACAAGAGACTAAATGCTCAGTAGAATCTATATGGGTAGAAATCTCATGTGTATTGGGTAAGAATATAGTGATAGGAGTATACTATCGTTCACCTGGACAAAATGGTCAGTCAGATGATGAAATGTTAAGAGAAATCAGGAAGCTAACCAATTTGGCAGTGAATTAATAATGTGAGATTTCAATTACCCCAGTATTGACTGGGTAAATGTAACATCAGGACTTGCTAGAGACATACATTTCCTGGATGTAATAAATGACTGCTTCATGGAGAAATTGGTTCAGGAACCAACAAGAGAGGGAGCTATTTTAGATTTACTTCTTAGTGGAACACAGGATATGGTGAGAGAGGTAATGGTGGTGGGGCCACTTGGCAACAGTGATCATAACATGATCAAATGTATACTAATAACTAGAAGGGGGACAATAAGTAAATCTGCAGCTCTAACACTAAACTTTCAAAAGGGAAACTTTGATAAAATGAGGAAAATAGTTAGAAAAGAACTGAAAGGTGCAGCTGCAAAGGTTAAAAGTGTTCAACAGGCATGGACATTGTTTAAAAATACAATCCTAGAGGTGCAGTCCATATGTATTCCACACATTAAGAAAGGTGGAAGAAAAGCAAAACGATTACCGTCATGGTTAAAAGGTGAGGTAAAAGAGGCTATTTTAGCCAAAAAAAACATCCTTCAAAAATTGGAAGAAGGATCCATCTGAAGAACATAGGATACAGCATAAGCATTGTCAAGTTACGTATAATACATTGAAAAGACAGGCGAAGAGAGAATTTGAATTGAAGTTGTCCATAGAGGCA